>NW_006429782.1:533833-560710 GCF_000325575.1 Pteropus alecto | reverse complement strand
GGGCGGCCGGGGAGGCGGTGGGGGGACCAGGGAGGAAGCTGGGGGCGTCCAGACAGGGCCTGGACAGGGAGTGGCTGGTTCAGGGGGAAGCAGAAAGGCTCAGACATGCAGAAGGCCTGAGCGGGCTCAGGTGCCAAGCGATCCCTTAGGCTGGGCCCCCGGTCCCAGGCTGTCCCCTCAGCCCCAGAGTCTCAGGGCTGTATCCGTGCCCTCTCCTGTGTCCGCCAGCTTCCCGCCTGCCACCTGATGAGTGGTTTCTGGCTAATCCTCTTCGGAGACCCATTTTCCAGAGAAGGAAACTGAGGCACAGAGGGTTCGGTCACTCGCAGCACACCTGGGTCCCCATTCTGTGCGATTAGCACACCCCGGGGCCATGTTCCATGTCCTTGGTCATAGGCTGCATCGCCCTGGAGCCCAGTCTCGTTTTTGCTGTGGAGCGGTGGCCTTTGAAGTCCCCGGTCCAGTTTGCCTCAGCATGCAGTCCGTGCTTACACGTCCCCGTGCCCCGACGTCACCGTGGGGACCGAGTGGGTCTGGGTTGCCAGGTGGGGTTTGAATCCAACCCCGAGATTCGGGGAGGCAGGAGCCAGCCCAGGGCTGGTGGGTCCAGAGTCTCCGGGCCATCCGCTCTGCACCTGGACCACGCCCCCAGCAGCTTTTCCCATGTGGGTTCAAGGCACCAAGCGTTGAGAATCTGGTGTCACCCCCTTGTTCCCTGTTCTTTGAAGCAAACCAAACTCGTCCACCCCAGGGCCTTTGCACAGGCCATTTCCTCCCCCTCGACCAGCCAGGCAAACAACAGTGACCGCCCCGCCCCGCCCACCTACAGCCAGACGCACACTCCCCGCCTGTTCACACCCACTTTTCACAGTCCCTTCCCTCTGGAAAGTCACCGCTGAGCACAGGAGACAAGCACGTTTGACAAGGATGGTGCGTACGCCGAGAAGCGGCGGCCACGTTGCTGCCCAGAAAAACCACGGTTCTTGGTTTTGTTATTGAGCTAGAATTCACGTTCCATAAAGTTCGCTCATGTAAAGGGTGCGGTTCAGTGGTTTTTAGTACATTCTGGGCCAGCAGCCCCGGGGCGGGAATCTGGCAGGAATCGACCCTGTCCCCGACCTCTCTATCTGTCCCCACCCTGCACGACACACCTGGGTCTGCCCTCCACCCTCGCTACAGTCCTGTTCTGGGCCAGCCTGAGGGACTTTCTGAAACCGAAAACCAGACCAGGACTGTCTCCTGCCTAAATCTTCCTGAGGCCCCATCACCCCCAGGCTTAATCCAAATTCCAGGGCATGACTGGACATCTCCATCGAGAGGCCGGAAGGCTCTTGGTGTCCCGTCCACCCAGGGGTGGGGAAGCAGGCAGTGTGACTGTCCCCATTTTCCAGGCAAGGAGACAGGCTTGGGTTGGGGCTGAGGTGTAAGTCGGGGCTCCATGAACGCTGTTCTCAGCCGTAGCAGGCTGTGCCACCCCGATGACCAGACCCTGCTGCCCACCGAGAGGAAGGGCCCTGTCCGGTGGCTCAGAGGCCCCGCGGTGCTTCTGGGCTGGTGGTGAGTTGGGAGGGTCATTGTCAGAGACCTTGAGACCTGCGGGAACATCACCAGCCTAATGAGGGCCCCCAGGGCCCCCCGCCTGCCCAGGGGGAATAAAAGCCGCCTCTTCCGTCGGGCTGCCCCCCACCCCCCGCCCTTGCCCCATTGGGACCGGGCTTTTGAAGTTAATAGGAAATCAGAAGGCTCCCACGTAGAGAATGGGACCCGAAGGGCTTAGAGGGGCCTTTGTGTGCCCGGCCTGCGGTGATGAAAGCACCATGAAATCGACGGTGTCACCAACGCCCGCGACCATGACAGGCCCCTTTACGCGAAGAACACAAGGGAGAAAAGGTCTCCGAACAGTGACGCAGTGGCATACGAGCACATGCGTGTGCACGCGCTCCGCCGAGCAGAGGCCCCGGCGCCAGGGTGTTGTACCGGCCAGAGCTTCTGGACCCAAGAGGCAGTGGCTGTTTCTTACCCAGGGCGAGGAGCCCCCCGCCGTGGCTCGCAACCCTCCGTTTGCATGCCTCTGGAGACGGGACGCTCACTACCTCTCAAAGCTTCCGGACGCGGCTTCTCCGCGTGTGGCCTCGGGTGAAGACGATATTGAGCCTTACCTGGGCACGGCCTTCCAGAGTCGGGGGAGGGGTAGCACAGGATGGAGGGAACATCGTGTTTTTAACCAGCTTTATTGAGGCGTTCACATCCCTTACAGTTCATTCATCGATCGTGTACGTAGAATTCACACATTTCAGAGCGTTCACGGAGTGATACGTCCAGCCGCACAATCGATTCTAGAAGATTTTCATCCTCCCCAACAGCAGTCTGGTCCCTATCCCTCCCTGCCCCTCCCAGCCCCTGACCACCCACCTGCTTCCCGTCTGTGGATGTGCGCCTGTTCTGGACGTGTCACGTAAATGGAATCACGCATCGTGTGGCCTCATGTGGCCAGTGTCTCTCTCTGAGCGTCACGTGTTCACAGTCCATCCACGCTGTGGCGAGTGTCAGCCCCCCCACCTTCTCTGCGGCCAAGTGACGCTGCCCCGTGTGGACAGGCCACCGTGCGTTTGCTCGTTTACCTGTGGATGGGCGATTGAATTGTTTTCACTTTCTGGTGTTTACGAAGGGAATTATTTTAGAAAACCCTCTAAGTGGCCCTGGTCTTGGGCGTTCAACCCTCACACAAGGCTGAGGCCCAAAGCGAAGGCAGGTCCGCACGCAGCACGGAGTGTTTGGGGCACCAGGGAGAAGCCTGGTGGGCTGGAGCCGTGGACCCCGAGGAGGCTCTTCGTCCCTGTGCCAGGCAGGTCGCTCCGCCCTCCGACCCTCGGTTTCTCTACCGACCGAAAAGGCCGTGACGGCGTCTCCTGCGGTCACCCTCACGACGGCCAACAGCGCTGCCACCGGCATCTGCTTGTCACTGTGCTCCCGCCAATGTGGGTCTCGTCACCGCCTGAGCCGGAGGGCAGCCCCGGCCTGTGGGGTGTCCCTGGGTCCACACCCCGGGTCTCCCCAGACCTGCAGGGGGTGACTTTCCTTCTGTGGCCCCCGACCCCAGAGGCGGGGGTCCCAGCCTCTGGCCTGGGCTCAGGCACCGCTACGGCCTCCCCGTCCACTGGCCGGGGTGGTGGGGGGAGGCGTAGGTCCCGGCCCCCGCGCACCCCTGAAACTGTTCCATCTCCTTTTCCTTGAAGGAGGTCTCTGAGGTGGAGAGGAGACCGGGCTGGACAGAGGCCAGAGAGGACACAGCAAGGCCAAAGGTCACGTGGCAGGTGGTGCCATCTGAAATGAGACCTGAGGGATGGGAGCCACACGTCCATCCATCTAGGCAGCGGGGCGGGCGCGTGCAGAGGCCCTGGAGTGGGACACAGCCTGCTGGGTTCGCAGGGCCTCTGGGTGGCCGGCGTGGCCGGCGGGGGGCAGTCTGGTTTCTCTGCAAGGACACTGGGAGCCACAGCTGAGTCCAGAGCAGGGGAGGGGCGTGATGGAGCGGTGTGCTCATCGGGAGGGTAGAGCAGGGAGGGCTGCCCGGAGGCGGTAAAGGGGCTCAGGGCAGAAATCTGCCAAAGGGACCCCGGGAGAAAACTCCTTGTCCTGATCTCTTGTCCTTCTGTCACCGGCTGAGAAATCGAAGGGCTTGGAGAGCAGGCCGCCCTGTGTGGGGGCGTCCAGAGTCCGGGGCCCACAGCCCCCCTCTTAGCGGGGCCGGGCCCAGCTGCGCCAGTGCCCTCGGCCTGCCTGGCACCCCTCATCCGGCCCCAAAGGCCCAGGGATGACCTTGGGCCTGGACAGGCGTCCAGCCATGGGGGTGCGCTGGGTCCTCGCAGCCTCCCACCTTACAGATGGGGAAACTGAGTCGCGCTCGCTGGCTCCCAGGCCCTCCCCCCACGACGTGCGTGTCCGACACCCTCCGGGGGATGACGGGGTGGCGCTGTCGCCGCCTCCGGGGCCCAGGACTGCCATTCCGGGCGGTGCGCGGGCGGGAAACCGGGAGGCATTGTTGAGACGGAGCCTTTAAACGGCGCGGCGCAGAGGGGCGCGGCGGGTAGGGGGCTGCTCTGGGAAGGTCACCCCGTTTTTCTGCACAAAGGTCAGCTGCAGCCCGTTGCCAAGACAACGGCCGGCTTAAAGATGGAGGCTTAAGGAGACCAGAGCTCCCGCCCCGTCGCTCCTGGGAGGGACCGCCCTGGGGGAGGGACCCGGAGAAGCGCCAGCCCCGGGGCAGGTGTCGGCCCTCGCTGTGCCGGCTGCAACGGGGAACAGCGTGCACCCCGAGGGCGAGGGCGGGCTGCCTGCGGGGTCACGGTCCTGAGGCGGGGTGCGGCTCCGACTCCCCGGCAGGCGCGGGGCGTGGCCGGAGTCACAGCTTCCCTCAGCGCTTGGGGTTCCCTGTCCCCTTTCCCTGAGCGCCAGGCCGGGTCCCAGCAGCCTCTGACCTGCATACCAGGGGCGGGGAGGCGGTGGCTACGTCCTGATGGCCCTGGGGGACCGGGCGGCCACTTCCCTTTTCCTGTGGTCTGAGGACTTTCCCAGCCTAGGCGTTGGAGGAGAGCTGGCCTCGGCTTCGGCTTCGGGGACCACGGGGCTTTGGCCGTCATTGCTTCTGGCCAGTTACATAAAACATGTCCCCAGGACCTCGCTCCCCGGAGGGGACTCTGAGCGCTGCTGTGTCCTCCGTGCAGACTGGTCTTTGATTATTGTATTATGTGTTGCTGGGCAGTTGAGTGACCGCGTGTGACCACGTCAAGAAGGCGATCGGGAAAGTAACTCTGTCGCTGAGATAAAATATACACAACGCAGAGTTAGTCGTTTCGCTCTGTCGGACAGGCACCCGCTCTCATGCCAGAACATTTCACCACCCGCTCCTCCCGGCCCCCGACGCCCCCTCACCCACCTCCCGTCCGTGGACGCGCCTCTGTGTCACGTAAATGGAATCACACGCCGCGTGACCTGCTGTGTCCGGCGTCTCTCCCTGAGTGTCGCGGGTTCAGGGTCCGTCCACATCGTGGCGAGTGTCAGCCCCTCCCCCCCGTCCATGGCCGAGTGCCCCTGCCCCGCGCGGTGCACACGCCGTGTGGGTCCATCCCCCGCTGATGGACACTCGGGTTGCTCCCACTTTTTGTCTGCCGTGAGCGGTGAGCCTGCGTGCCAACATCTCTCTGTCCCCGCTTTCCCTTAGGATTGCGTGGCGATTCCGTGTTTAATTTCTGAGGACTCGCCGTCGTCAACTTGGGCACAGCGGCTGCCACCAGCCGTGCCCGCGGCCCGGTTGCTCCCTCCAGCGCCAGCACGGAGCTGGCCTCGTCACCACGCGTTGTTGAAGAGACCCGCGTTGGGTCCCTGAGCCTTCATCCGCTATTCCTTGGTGTCCCTGGGCGTGTGGCCTCGTCACCCTGGTCCGCGTGCCTGTTGTCACAAGACCTCTCCCTGTGCCTCCGTGTCTGAATTCCCCCTTCTCATAAGGACCCCGACACATTGGATCACGGCCAGTACAACCTTGTCTTACCTTGAGCACATTCTCAAAGGCCCTAATAAAGTCACATTCACAGGTCCCCGGGGGGCTGAGACGCAGCCATATGTTTTCAGGGGACACAACTGAACCCACAACACTGAGGGGTGAGAAAAGCCACCTTCGTAAGATTAGAAATCATTGGTATAAATGCCACTGGGGGTGGGAAAAGAAAAAACCAAGCAGAGTCCCAAATGACAGGAAGTTCTGGCCAGAGAGGCCCCGGGAGACGTGACAGCTAAATGCGACGGGAAACCCTGGAAAGAGTCCAAGAGCAGAAAGAAGATGTTAGTTGTAAACGGGTGAAATATCAAAGACAGGCTGGCTTTCCTAACAGTGATGCACCTGTGTCACTTTCTTGGTGGGGACATAAAATGCTGCCACTGGGTGTGGGAGGCTGGGGGCTGGGACCCCATGTGCCCGCTTCCCAACTTTGCCGTAAATCTCACGTGATCCCAAAGTGAGAAGTTCACCTAAAAAAAAATTCATTCCAGGGCCATTCCCAGAACCGTAAAGCCCTGGAAGAAATTCCAGATAAATATTTGTTTGGGTCTCGAGGTGACAAAATCCTTTCTAAACACGCTCTCAAGGCCAGAAACCGTAGATCGGACGCCCGAAAAGCTTTTTAAAAATTACGTTGCGTACAAGTCAGGACACACAAGTAATATCCTTAATATAAACACATCTGTCACGGATCCACCAAGACCAGCAACGCAGTCAGAACAAAGGGCGAAGTCCAAGAAAACGCAGCTCTCTGGAGAAACGCAAGTGGCAGGAAGTGACATTCGGTGACAAAAAGCTCAGATTTCACCCAAAGGGACATGCCTTTCTTTTCTTTCTTTTTTTTTTTTGACTTCACGACTAATAGAGATTTAAACCAGCTACAATGTATATATTCATATATTATATATATGACAGATAAGTTAAAAAAGACATTTTTTTTTTTTTACCCATGGCCCATGTCATTGATTTTTAAAAGTTCAAATGAAAGAAGTCAGACGGAGACAAATATTGTGCTATCTCACTTACATGTAGAATCTTTAAAAAAAAAAATTCTGGCTCATAGCTACAGAGAACGGGGAGGGGGGGGCGGGTAGGGGACAAAATAAATGAAGGGCACCGAAAGGTCCAAACTGCCAGTCATAAGATAAAGAAGAGGATTCAATGTTCATCATGAGACTATAATCAACAATACTCTACTGTGTATTTGAAAGTTGCCAAGGTCCTAAAAGTTCTCGTCACAAAGATAAAAACTGTAACTGTGTCCACACGTTCTCTAGACCGGGGTGGTGACCATTTCGTTTTACGATATATACCAGTATTGAATCACTGTGTCGCACGCCAAAACGGAATGTATGTGACTACGTATTTTTAAATTTTATTTAAATGTTTTAAATAAAGTAAATTTACCAAAATGATAATTTTACAGAGCGGCGGAGGGCCTGCGGCCAGTTCTGCATCAACATGCGTGTGTGTTGGTGAGCGTCCGGGGCCCAGTGATGCCACTTCTAGAAACGTGTCACCCAGAAGTCACAGCATCCAGGGCTGCGCTCTGTGTGTCCGGCGTGCGTCCCCCTTCCAGCGGCCAGAAGGGCCTGCCGCGCTCCGTCCTGGAGTTTG
This sequence comes from Pteropus alecto, assembly GCF_000325575.1. Classification (NCBI taxonomy): domain Eukaryota; kingdom Metazoa; phylum Chordata; class Mammalia; order Chiroptera; family Pteropodidae; genus Pteropus; species Pteropus alecto. Next base: position 553,539 of record NW_006429782.1, on the reverse strand, counting down.
GGGACACGCTCCGTCTGCGGGAAGTCCGAGCGGCCACTGGAAGTGGGAATGCACGTCCCGTTTGGGATGAGGGACGCTGTCCTCGATGCATGGAGGGGACAGTTCGCCGAGCGGCCTGGAAAACACTCACCCAGCAGGTCACGCCGGCTTTTTTTGCGAGAGCCCCAAGCGGGAACCAGCCCGGACGCCCCTGGCAGGTGACTGGCCAACTTGCTGGGCCATGGCACCAAGACTATTGCTCGGCAAGACAGAGGATCAGACTGTGGGGACGGACGACAAACCGGATGTCTCCCCAGAGAACCGTGTTGAGTGGCGGCATCTGTGGGACATTCGCAAGGACAGAGTTACGGAGACGGATCCGCGTGCCCGGGGTTGACGGTGGCGGTGGGTGGCGGTGGAGGGGGGTCTCGCAGGGGCGGCCGGCTGGAGATCTCTGTGGGAAGCGCATCGGGGCGGTGGGCACACGCGTCTACACCCGAGATACCCGGCTCGGTCGTCGACACCACGTCGTCAGCGGCCGGTTCTCGGTTTCGCTCTCGCCTTTTAATTCTGTGAGATGCAGCTACGGAGCGGGCTGGGCCTCCCGCGCTGTCGCTGCTGGTTCCTGTGACTCCGTCAGGATTTCCAAATAAAAAGTAAAAAAAAATAAAAATAAAAACATAATAATAATTAGAGCGGCAGGTAAAATATGACCGCACTCGCAGAAAAACACAGACACCCCGAGGGGTGTCCACGGGGTGCCGACAGCGAGCCGTCTCCTCTTCGGCATCTTGTCTTTTCTCCTTTGTCCGTTTTCTGAATTAAAAAAAAAAAAAAAGTTCTATGAGATGTGTTTTTACGGCACATGAGAAAAGCAGTTTTTAATTTTCGGAAAATATAGACCTGTATTTTGGAAGGCTGGGTGTGCATTTTTTTTTTTTTTATAGAGTTCAGACGGAATGAATAGTCACCGTTGTCATCTGTGGTCCCCCCAGACCCGATGGCTTGCGATTTTACAGTTGTCACTGTTTTCCAGAGGAGGGTCAGCGAGGGCAGTGCGCGCTCCTGCCCTGACATGGCATTAGCGTCCGCCGGGCCGGGGCGCGAGGTCGCCTCTGGACACCTGCCCTTTGGCCCCTCACACCGCGACCGCCGGATCTCTGCGCCTCGCTGCCCGTCACGGGTCACTCCCCGTCTTATGGGAACAGGATGCGGCATCGCAGGGAACGTGAACACCACGGAAAAGCTCCCAAAGCAAAGCAAAGCCCCAAATCCTCACCCGCGAAGCCTCCGCCGGGATCGCGCTCCGGCCGAGCGGGCGCCTCTCCGCATCGGTGGCGGCTGGAGTGAGTGTGCCAACCCATCATCGTGCGCTTGTGGCTCTGTGACACTGTCACTTAACCGTGTCACTACCCGGCCCTCTTCCTGGGTAGACTGTTTTCTGGGACTAAATTCTTGATCCCTTTCACCATCATCCAGGCGGAGCTGAATCACCATCTTCCAGGCGGGGCCGCACTCGATGGGCTCTGGCTGTGACATCGCCTGAGGGGCAGGTTCTGGGCAGATGTCGCCCGATGGCCACTCAGGAGGACTGCCAGATCCCGCACCTGGCCACGGGGAATAGAGGCGCTACGCTCGGCCAGGCGGGCTGACCCCCATTTTTCGTCCTGGCCGGTTTCGAAGGCCCCGAGGTTGGTGTTGCTTTACCTTGCGGTTGTTGGAGATGCTGATTCGTCCTCTGCCCAGGAATTTTCAGTTGCGTGTGCTGCTTCTGGTGCCCGCCGCCTGTGTCCGGTCTCATCTGGGGTCTTTGTCTCCTTTCTCCTGGCCTGGGATGGAGGGAGCCTGGTGTGGCGGTGATGTGGCTGACGTGGTCTGGGGGTGTCAGGGCCGCCGAGTCACGTCTGCAGCCTGCAGTCTCTCCCGGGGTGGTGCTGGCTTCCACGGTGGCCCTGGGGTTGCCTGTGGGGCCGAGCCGGCCCGGATTTGGACGTGAAGGGGACGCATGGCCGGGGGAGGCGTGCAAGGTGGCTGCCTGCCCAGTCCCCTGCTCAGGAAACCGCACCCAGGCCAGGGAGACACCTGCCTGCTCCTGCTGCAGGCGAGAAACATTGCTTTGTTCTGAGTGTTTGGCGCTTTGGCTCCAGGCAGAATCCGGCTTCCTGCGACCTTCTGGGAAATTTCCCCGCCAACTATATTAAAGTCCCCCAAAAAACTCACGCACAGGAAGCAGGCGGAGCCCCGTCCCAGCCGGTGTCCTGGGGAGCAAGGCCCCGTGGGGTGAGAGGGGCTGAGGCCAGGAGCCGGGACAACGACCCGCGTGGGCCTCCCGCCGAGGCTGGTGGTGTGACCGGGGGAGTCCAAGGCCTCCATGTCCAACCCGCGCATTTGCTGTGGGGTCACCCTCTGCGCCCCGACGTACCTGCCACCCCTGACCACGTCCCAGCTGCGGGGCCACTACTCAGCGGGGCTTTTCCCAAAGGCCGAGTCGCTGGCCGGCCACAGGGGCGCTGGGCCCAGGAGTCCTGGGGGGCTGGGGGTAGGTGGGCCACAATGGCCGGCTGAGCCCTCCTACGGGGGCCGTTTGGACACGGCTGCAGAAAGCCGAGGCCTCTCGGGCAGCGAGGCGTCGGGAGCACAATGCCCCTGTCGTCCTGTGTTTTCTGCCATCTCTGCCTGTCGTCGGCCGTCCCCGGCACCTCTGTGGAAATCGGGGGCTGAGGGCCCTTCCAGGCTGGCCGTCTTTGTCACCGTTTTGTGTGTCCCTGTGGTGGAAACAATACGGGACACCTTCCTCTTCACCCTCCGGACAAGGCGTGTGACAGCTCCCGGGCCATGGCTGTCACGGTCAGGCCCTTGTCCATCTGGGCACTTGAGGGCTCTCTGGGGAGAAAGGAGGGTGCTCCCTGTCCCCACACGGGCTCCACCCCATCGCAGGCCCCTCGGCAGCCTGCACGGTGACCCGTGTCTGTTTCCCCGTGAGGACGTAGGGTCCCCCTCCATGCCAGGTGACCGAGGACAGTTAGAGAGGGGCTGTGGGTGGGAGGTGAGCAGCCTCCTGACCTGCCGGGAGCTGCATGGCACCAAATCACAGAAGACACAGCATCCGGCCAACCCGAGGTCGGCGTTGAACAGAACCCAGGGCAGACGTGGCTCTGGTGACTGTCGCAGAGAGAGACTCACAGACAGCCGTGAGCTGCGGTCTATTTTTTTAAAGACGAGAAGCCCGGCGTTGCCGTCAGCCAGTTCCGGAAATTCTGATTATTTTTCGACCAGAGCTGGGGGTTCTGGGGCAACCGTGCTGGCTCCGAAGCTGCCCGTGTTGACGGTGTGACCGGCTCTCTGTCCCCCGACCTTCCAAGAGGCACGGAGCGTGGTATCTGCAGGTCACCGGCACCTCGGCGACTCGCACTGGCTTTGCTGCTGCAAACGTGTCACAGCCTCGCTCGGAGCCCGGAGCCATGAAGGAGAGGCAGGCGCCTGCTCTCCCGCACATGCGTCCGTCAGCACGGCCCGAGGCCACGCCCGGCGACAGCAGTGGTTCTCACGTCGGGGCTCACTGCCTCTCCCGCGGATTCTGCCTCTCCCGCATCGACCTGATGGGGGCCCAGCAGGCCCACGCCCCCAGGGCAGGCCGGTCTCCTTCCTCATCTGTGCTGAGGGGTGTTGGCGCCTGGAGGGGGCTGCGTTCACGCCAGAGAAGGTACCTGTTCTCCGCGAGGCCCTGGGGGTGTCACCCTGCCCTGCTGGACCTCGGATCGTCCCATCTGTGGCAAGAGTCCTCCAGCCGGCGAAGAGGGGCCTTGGGAGGGGGAGGCTGGCCTCCCCGGCCTCCCCTAAGGTTCGCCATTAAGCCAGTTGAAATTTGCACGACGTAAATGTGACCATTTAAAAGTGAACAGTTCGGCGACATTTAGCACAATTTCGAGGTTGCGCAGCAGCCACCTCTACCTAGTTCCAGAACCTTCCATCACCTCCCTAAAAGCAGCCCCATCCCCATCAGCAGTCACCCCCACCCCCTCCCCGTCCTGACGCCCAGGGGCCCACTTCCTGGCCCCATGGATGTGCCCGTTCTGGACACCTCACGGAATGCGATGACGGGCCCTGGAGCCTCAAGGGGTCTTAGCCGCACAGGGCTGCATGCTTCATGGCACACACTGGCACCACTGCATATTTGTGGTTGACCTGAACCGCGCGGCGCTGGCCGACCTGGGCAGGGCTGGCGGCCCGCACGCTCACCCCCGCGCCCCTCCGCGCCGTGTGCGTGCCTCGAGTCGCCGGAGTGAGCTCCTGCACGGGGCGGGTGCTGTCTCGGCTGAGCGGCAGCGTGGGTCACTCTCGCGCCCCTGGACGGTCCACCGGGCGGGTGCTGGCGGTGTCCTCTGTGCTCTGTGGCGGGGGCGGGGGACCAGAACCCGTGGGAGTCTGACTCCCTGGCACGGGGACCCTCGCGCTGGGCGGGTGACGATCAGGGTGTGCAGCTGGGAGGGGTGACGAGGCTTTTGCTCTCGATGAGGAAGGAAGAACCAGGCGCCCGCCCTCAGGAGTCCCCAGGTACCAAGCGGCTTGCCTAAGCGAGACCGGGGCTCAGGCCAGGGTGTGAGGCCCGCCTGTGGTTCCGGGGGGGTCTCTGACTCCGGCACGGCCTGGGGCCAGCACCCCCAAGGTCACCAGCAGCGGAGCGGGGAAGGGCAGCTGGGAGCGGGCTTCTGGTTCGGGGACACAGATGGGCCCGCTGGCTCATGTCCCGTCAGGAAGTGACCCCCGCCGTCCTCGGGGAACCGGGCCGGCTGCTCCCCAGGGAAGAGCCGCACCTTAAAGCATTTTCTGCACCTTCTGCCTCTGTCACTTTTTAAATAGGCGTCGTTCTGTACAACCATCTAGGTTCCCAGGAAAGATCTAGTGGTAGCTGAAGTTCCAGCTTTACCCCCAATGGGCCTCCCCGCCTCGGCCCCGCGTGACACACAGGCCCATCATCTCCTTCGGCCCCTGGGGCTGTGGCGCTTTCTCAGGCTTGTCTTGTTTCTCATGATCTGGGCAGTTTTGAGGAGAACCGGGTGGGAATTTTTGTAGAAAGTCCCTCCGCTGGGGTTTTCCTGTTTCGTTCTGTTTTGCTGTTCTCGCCATTAGTTTAAGGCGATGGGTTTGGGGAGGGACCCATCGCCTTAAACTTTACGGGACGTACACGGGCCCCGTAAAGCACTTCTCGCTGATTTTTCATTTATTTTTCCTAATTAAAAAAATTTCCCATTGCTGTTGGCACACAGCATTATGTTAGTTTCAGGTGTGATAGAAAGCGTTTTTTTTTTAAGTTACGAAGTTTTTAAGCGACGGATGTTTTTTTGAGAGAACCAACCCGGAAAAAAAGCGGAAAATACTCACTAAACTAACGATGCCCACACGTACATGTGCGCACAAGATACACGCGTACGTAATTTGTATGCTTTTCTGAAATAAAATGTATGGTTTAAAAAACTGAGACCCCATCGCAAAAGGTGTTTTTACAATTCGAAACAGCTTTTCTGAGCTGTAATTCACATACCACACGACTCCCCTGTCTAGGACGCACGATGCAGTGGTTTCTGGGATGTCGCGTTATTGATTAAAAAAAAGATTCGGTGAAATACCTGTGACATGAGAGATGTGTCACTCTCGAGGCACGGTTCCGTGGCCCTCGACGGCGGTGACAGTGTGACACCCCCGGAACCCCGTCCGATGGCCCGTGTCCTACGAGCACACACCGTCGGCATTCGCCAGCGCGTGCCGGCACCAATTCCTGCATTAATAAGTTATTTTTGACAATTTCAGGGGAGTCTCTTTAGAAAATTGGTCACGCGGGGTAGAGGCATCTGTGGCCCGCGTTTGTCAGCCTTACCGGACCCCTGCCCATCGCCACGGAAAGCTCCCTTTTCCTTGGTGACCTGGAAGAATTCTCTGGAACCGGTCGCTACGCTTTTCCCAGCAAAAAAAAAAAAAAATCTGCGAATACGTATTCCGGTCGGACAGAACCACTCGTGTCCCCGTCACCGTCCCTCTGAGCCACGGGGGCCTGGCTCCTAGGCCAGGGAGGCGGGTTAAAAGGGACCTGGACTCAGACGAGCAAGTGTTAGTCTCGTCTCAGGTGAAGAGTTAAGCCAGGGAGATGCGGGCGCGTGGCCTGTCCGGCTCCGCGTGCTGACCGCGGCCGCTCAGGACACGCACACGGGGCCTTTTCACAAGCGGCTTTTCGTTTGGGTCGTCTGGACCGGGCTGTCCTCGAAGCATGGGCTCCTGTGGCCGGCAGCGAGTGTGACGACCCCAGGCTGACCCTCTCTGGGCTCCTCCCGTAGGGTCCCCTGGCAGAGCCGCCGGGTCACTGTCCTGCGGCTGCTGGAACAAATCGCCACAGGCTTGGTGGCTTAAAACAATACATTCATCATCACACAGTCCTAGGGCCGGGGGGCCCACATGGGCCTCGCAGGGTGACCAGGAGGGGCAGGGCCGGGCCGTCCCGAGGCTCCAGGGAGAACTGTCTCCGGCCTTTTCCAGCTTCCAGAGGTGCCGCGTCCCTGGCTCACGGCCCCTGCCCCCTCGTCACAGCCGGCAGCACAGCCGCGTCCACCTGTGACTCTGACCTTCCCGCCTACCCCTTATGAGGACCCCGTGTAGACTCTGGGCCCCGGGAACCCAGGGTCGTCCCCTCTCAGGGGCCTTGACTCGGTCCCACCTGCACAGTCCCTCTGCCACGTGGGGTCCTAGGCCCCGGGTGGGCATGTCTTCGGGGCGTCTCTGACACCCCCGCTCTGAGACGCGGACTCTTCTGCGCTCTCCCAGCTCCCACATCCACGGCCCCCAGAGCGGCATGAAGAGGCTTTCACGCGCTGCCTGAGGGTCGGGGGTGCGCTCGGCTCCGCTCGGCCCTAAGCCTGCTCCAGGGGCCTGAGCGGGAGGGTGCTGCTCCGTGTCAGGATGGCCGTGCTGAGACCACCCCCCGGGTGGGCCCACACAGGCTGTGGCTCCCCAAACAGAGCTTATAGAAGGGTGACCTGTGTCTGTACCCGGGCAGGGGACCAGGGCGGGGCAGAGGTGCTGAGTGGTAGTTAAAGAAGGAGCCATGTGTGCAGGGGCCTGGGACGGGTGGCTGAGGACCTTGGGGTGGAGGAAGGCACGGACCAGTCACCAGGACCTGGGAGGAAGGGTGGCCGCTTGGACCTGCAAGGGAGACGGGCCTGGGGCATCGTGCCCGGGGACAAGGGCAGTACACTCTGCGCCCAGCGGCCTGCGTCATCACCAATGGGGACGGACGAGTTTGCATCCTTAGGCTCCGGGTTTTGTTGTGGGTCGGACTGAGTCTTGGCAAACTCAGGTCGAGGTCCTGACCCTCCGACCTCAGAACGGGACGTTGTCCCAAGGCAACGGTCATCACAGATGAGCAAGTCAAAGTGGGGCTGGCCGTTGAGTGGCTCGTGTCCTCGTAAGGAGAGGACACTTGGACGCAGACACACAGGAGAGGCCACGCGATGACCGAGACAGAGACAGGGTGATGTGTCTACGAGCCAAGGTCGCCAAGGACGCGAATGCCACCGGAGGCTGGGAGGGAAGACATCTCTATTGTTCAAGGGGGCCGGGTTTGGGGCACTTCATCACTGTTTTAATGTCATGAGGACACAAACAGGCATCACGCGCCATTGCAGAGGCCACCGCCCCTGGAACCACCACGCACTGCTCTGACAGGCTCCCCAGACGGAGGACGCTCCGAGACCCCAGCCTCTCCCGCAGGCGCTCTGCAGTCCAGCCTCCCGTGGCCCCAGCAGTGGTGGCTGAGGGCGGCCGGACATGCCCAGGCCGTACACACAGCGGCCAGCGCGTCCCTGAGCCTTCACCCGCACCTCCACGGCGTGTCCCCGTCGGCGCCCCCCCTCACAGCTCTAGGACCGTTTCTTAGAGCCCAACACACTTTTCTGTCACTCTTTAGAGCGGTTTTAGGTTGACAGTGAAATTATGACCCTGGCAGAGTTCCCAGCCCCCTGACACTGCCATCTAGCATTAGTACATTGTCGCAAGTCACAAGCCGCATCGATACGTTGTTATTAATGGACGTCTGTGCTTTGTTCAGGCCGCTCCGTCCCTCCCATCCTTCTCCGCCCCAGGATGAGACGTGACAGGCAGGTGGCAGGTCTCCTGGGGCCCCCGGGCTGTGACGGTGTCTCCCATGTGCCCTGGGCAGCCCCAAGAAAAGGGGTCAGGAGTTTGGTAGGACGCACTCCGGTGTGTTTCTCATGGTCGGATGGGGGCGGGGGGTTCGGGGGGTGTCCTGCTCCCCCTCCCCGTTTCCGCGGGGTCCTCCGTGAACTCGGGGTGACGGTCCTGCTGTCCTGGGCCTAGGTCCTGGGGGTCTCAGGCCCACCCACACCTGTCATATATTTCTGTCTCTGCTGACCAGGCCTTTCCCTTCGTTAAAAGTTTTTAGCTTTGGAGTTCTGTGCGTTTCGCCCATATTTTATGACCTTTAAAAACGAAAAGGTACCACGCACTCTGCCATCCTCCACGAAACGTCTCCCCTGTCTGCTTTGAAACTTGAAGCAGAGAGAATCATCCTCTGATGAAAAACAATGCAAGGGAAACCTCCGCTCCCGGAATCTGAAAAGAAAAGGTGACATTTTGGGGTTTAATAATACATGTGCAGGTGTTTTGGTCATTCGTATTTAAAAAGTCTGCCTTTCCTTGGGTTTCAGAAGGAGATATATGTTTTAGTAGCTGGGGGCTTCTCTCTGGGATTGCTTTAAAAGAAATCGTATCTTTTTTTTTTTTACCCCCAAATGGTAGCGCATGAGCTGAGACAGCTCGAGAAGAGATTCGCACACAGCACCCACTGGGGCGACTCTGCCCCCAGGAGACAGTGGGCGGCGTCCGGGATCGTCTGTGGTCGTCACGCTGGGGGTGCGCCTGCCATCAAGTTGGTGGGGACTAGGGACGCTGCTCAACGGCTCTCCCGCAGTGCCCAGGATGGACCCCCCAATGTCGGAGGTGGGGGCCCCTGCCCTGCAGGGAGCATTTCCTCACATGTGTGTCTGTGTCTGAATCTCCTTTCTGGTAAGGGCACCATCCCAGTGGGCTGGAGGCCACTCTGCTCCCGTGTCTCCTCCTCTAAAGTGAGGGCACTGTTCTCAAACCAGGTCACGTTCTGAGGCCCCTGGGGGCTAGCACTTCGCCGTCTGAGTAGGGGTCACGCTTCCAGCCCTGAGCCCGCCTCCTCTGTGCACTGGGTCCCCCGGCCAACATGACCCGCAGCTGACTTGTCAAGGTCGTTCGGTTCCTCGCCCTGTCCTCCGGTGTCTTTGTGTCAGACCTTTGGCTTCCGAGGCGGCAGTGGCTTAAAAGCTTCCTTTCAACGCTCCCCCTCTGCCTGGGGACAGGGACGGTTAGGAGCTGAGAAGGACTGTGAGCTCCCAGGGTGCGTCCTGCGGCCCGGGCATGGGGACCAGGGCCTCTCATGTCTGAGCAGCCGGAGGCGCTGCCTGTCCCCTGGCCACCCGCCGCTTTGCAACTCCCAGGCCCCTCCAACGAGCACGGGGGCGGAGGAGAGAGCGTGGGACCCAATGGCGACTCCTTCCTTAAAGGTACAGGGGCTGTCCCCCCCACCCTCAGCCTGGGGTCCCCGGCCTCTGCGTCCGGCCTCCGGCCCTTCTGGAGCCCCCGGGCGCCCAGAGGAACAGTGACGCACTCCTTCATTCTGACAGTGGCACCAGCATCTGTCCCCACCTGGGTGATGGGTTTGCACAAACACGGCGTGTGGTGCGGCCTTTGAACGGGTCACAGAGCCTCTGTCCCCGGCAGGCTGCGGCCCTCGGTGTGCACACATGGTCCATGTCCCCCAGAGCTCGTCACTGCGCGTCTGCGAAACAGTGAGGTCCAGAGGGCCCTTGGGGGGTCGTCGGAGCTGCTCTGAGGCCCCCCCCCAAGTCTCCCAGACAGGCGGGAATTTGTCCCAACTGAATGCGGTGTGTGGGGGACCCGACATCCAGGAATGGGGCCCCTCCCCACTGGGGAAGGACCAGCCCGTGTCCCCACAGCCTCGCCCACTCCCGACGCCCCCGGGCACAACGGCCAGGCTTCCTCCCTGCATGACATGGGCGCCACTCACCTCCGTCCCGGCCGCGGCCCCGCCGGCTCGACGGATGACGCCTTCCTAGAGCACCTTCTTTTTTGTGTGTGATGTAGGTTTAACTGTTCTATTTTGAAATTAGACAAAAAAGGCACCCAAGCTCCTCCAGCAATAACATCTCGTAAACAGAGCAGCGAGACACCGCAGTACACAGGTACTCGAGTACCCAGGTATCAGAGTACCTATATGCCAGAGTGCCGAGATTCTGGAGTACCTACATGCCCGAGTACCTGGATACTAGAGTACCTAGATACTACAGCGCCTAGATATCAGAGTACCTGTGTGCCAGAATACCCAGATTCCAGAGTATGAGAATACCTCAATATCGGAATATCCAGGTATCAGAGGGACCCACATACTAGAGTACCTAGATATCATAGCATCTAGATATCATAGGGCCTAGATGTTAGAGGGCCTCGGTATCAGAGTATCTAGATACTAGAGTATCTGGATACCAGAGCACCTAGATACTACAGTACCTACATACTGGAGCGCCTCCATACTAGGGTGCTTGGTTACAGAGGGCCTGGATAACGGAGTACCTAGACATCGGAGCATCTAGATATCAGAGTACCTAGATTCTAAGTACTAGGTACTCAGAGTACTCAGAGTACTCGAGGGCCTAGGTATCAGAGTACCCGGTTATGAGAGTATCCAAGTACGGGAGTACCTGGAGACAGCAGTCCCTAGATGCTGGAGGACCGAGGGCGGGTCACCGGCATGGTACACCTCGGAGCCTCTTCGGATCTGGCCGGTTTCACGCGCGTGCGTCTGTCCGTTTCCGTGCGATTGGATCCCATGCGGTCACCGCCCCTGCGGCCGAGTTACAGAAGCCGGAGCCACCACCAGGAGCCCCCACCCCCGGCCTTCCCTTCCTCCCGAGGGACTTGGGAGCCACTCTCTCTGCGTTGTCCCTGCGTGAGCACCCCAGGGACAATGCAGATCAGAGCCAGGGACCAGTGTTGGTACATGCGAGATTTCGGGCTATGGCAAATGTACCTCGTGCCCAAAGAAAGTTTGTTTTGATCGTTTTTCTGTCTATTTTCCTCCCTCCCCCCCATTCGGATGCACAGGGTACGGCGCTGTCGAAAACCGCCTCGGGCTCCCACACGACCGAACCAAAGGGGGTGTTTACAGATACGTTCGCAGCTACGCCGCACCCAAGAACGGGTGCACGCACGCAAGTCAGCGGTGACACGCGGGGGGCCCCCCGCAGCCAGGCAGGGCGCGGCGGGACGCGGTGCGCCACATCCTCTAGCGAGGACAAGGGGCTGCATGGCAGGGGACACAGACACCGGGAGACGGGGCGTTTCGCTTCCCGGCGTGCTCGGCATCGTCCGGGGAGCTCGGCTGTGTCCCCAGCTCTCGTCACGCTGACGTGGACTCGTGGGTTTCAGGTGCCCTTTAATCCTTCGGTCTCGCATTGGGGGAACGAAGCCCCGGAGGGCGGGGACACCGACACGTCCCAACGCCACGTCCGGCTTCGCTTCCACGAGACCGTGGCGTGAACGCGTCCGGTCCTCGCACCGTGGCTCCTGCCGTGAACTCGCCCGGGGACCGCGGCCAACGCAAAACAGGTGTCAGCCGAAGGGGACGCGGTTTCCGTTTCGTGACTAGACCCGCGTGGGGGCTGCTCAGCCCTGTGGCAGACGTAGAAGGACATAAGACAGGACAGTCCGGCTCTCAAAAGTGCCCGCGTCTGGGAAGGTGTCTGGGGAGATGGGAAGGCCCCAGAGGTGGACGGGCAGCGATGGGGACCCAAAAATGGTTCGGAAGGTTACTTTCACAGTCCGTGTATTTGGCCACAGTTTTTTTAAAACTGCCCCTCTGTGAGAATAAGACAGAAATAAACAAGCTTCGTTGGATCCCACTTTAAATTCAAACTGCTGAGTGGGGACCCCCACCTGCCTGGGGTAAGGGAGGAGGTGGCGGACAGTCGGGTCCCAGCAGGGTCCAGCCTCAGGGAGAAGCCGGCCTCAGCGCTGTGCAGTGGGCGCCCAGCTTCCAGGGACAAAACGAGGCAGAATCCTGTGTCCGCCCCGTGCGTCCTTGGGGGCCCCTGAGAATTTGGGGCCTCGGTGTCAGGCGGGACGCTGGGGACTGGGTAGGGATTGGCAGCTGTGTCCTGTGTAAGAGTTTCAGACAAAGAGGAGCGTCTCGCCTGGGAACAATGCGAGATAATATGATAGAAGACCTTGAAGAAAACTAATGAAAGACAGTGGTAGATTCCCCGCGTCCTGGAGAAGAACAAGGAGGCAGAAAAGAGGAAGAAAACAAACCCTCATGCAGACGCCTTTTTGAAATGCAGATGACGCTGTGCAGCCCGCCCTGAGATGCCTCACAGTTAAAACGAAAGGCTCTCCGGAAAAAATCAAAAGCAAACAGAATGGAAGCTCCAAGGAGCCTAATCCCCGACGCTTTGTTGAAGAGACACCAGCACCGCCCTTTCCTGGTTGAGGGGGGTGCTCAGGGATGGGGGAACAACTGTGGGGGGGGAGGGGTCACGTTCCTGGCGGGTGTCTGTCACCATTCCGATCACAGCAGTGAACATGTAAGGAAACGTCCCGCGAGGGGTGGGAAACGCTTGCTTATGCGAATGGTGTTAAAAACATTATTTTTTAAGGTGGTAAATATGCCTAACATAAAATTTACCATGTTTTAACCGTTCTTAAGTGTCCGACTCAGCGGCCTTAGGCACACTCACAGGTCGTGCAGCCGTCCCCAGGGTCCACCTCCAGGACTTTCTCATCGGCCCACGCTGACACTGTCCCCGTTACGCTCACTTCCCTCCCCCCACCAGCCCCTGGCTCCACCATCCACTTCCTGTCTCTGAATCTGACTCCTCCGGGGACCTCCGTTGAGTGGGGTCACACGGGACGTGTCCTTCTGTGTCTGGCTTATGTCCTCTGGGTCCATCGCCGCTGTAGCAGGTGTCGGGATGTCTGTCCTTTCCACTGTCGGGAGGGACCTCACTCACCATGTCCATCATCCGTCGTGGACACTGGGCGCGTGTCCACCTTCCGGCCACGGCGCGTCCTGCGGCTGTGCACAGGGCGGGGCGGAGGGGCGCGTCTGCCTGCGCCCGGCTCTTGGTGCCCCTGGGCTCCCAGCCGTGGAGTTCCTGGTTGGGGGGGTGCTCAGGGATGGACGATGACTCTCCATTTAACTTTGAGGGACCCACAGACCGTCCCACAGTGGCTGCCCTACACTGCCTCAGCCCCCGCGGGTCTGGCAGATGGCGGGCTCCAGGGCCGGTCCAGGTCTCTCCTCTCCCAGAAGCCAGGGCGTGTTCTCTGCCGCGCTCATGCCGAAGCGGCCTGTGGTCTGTGTGGACACTCGGCGCCCCGAGCCGTCTCCCCCTTGGCATCTCACGGCACCAAGTCGTGGGCCCCAGGGGAATGACCTCAGACGTGCCAAAGACAAACGGCTGGTCACTGAGGCGTGGGGCTGGTCACCCAGGCATGTGGCTGGTTCTCAGGAAGGAAGAGGTAAGCCGAGCTCTTTGCCAGAATCCAATTCCTGAGGCCAGGATTTGGTGCAGGGAGAAAGGCCATGCAGGCCGGTGGTTGGAGAAGGACAAGGAGGGCCCTCAGGCTGTCCCCTCCCCCTGCTGTGACCCACCCGAAGACAAGTCCTGTCCTGGAGAACATGTCCTCTATTTGTTCATACACCTGCTGGGGGCAGGTGCTCGAGCCCGTCCCCAGGACACCCCGGGAAGCCAACCGACCCAGTTTCGGCCGCCTCCAGGCACCATGGCCAGAATGCAATTGGTGTACGGCCGTGGGCCTCACCCTCGGCAAGGCTGTCCCCAGGGACACTGCACCATGTCTGGGGACACCTGTGGTTGTCACTCTGGGGTGCTCCTGGCATCGAGTGGGAGGGCCAGGGATGTTCAACCCCACCCCCCACCGTGCCCGGGACGGCCCTCCAGAGGGTGACCCAGCCCCAGCGTCCCCAGTGCTGAGAGGGAGAGACCCTACTTGTGGCATTAAAGCTGGTCGGTGACAGGATGGAGTCAGTACAGAGAAGGGGGCTCGCGGCTGTCAGCAGAACCACTGATGAACCTCAAAGGCCAAGCTGGGAGCCTGGGCTCTGGGGACAGCTAGCAGCAGGGTGGCCACAGGGGTCACGACTTGTGCTGCAAAGCAGATAGTCTGGTGGCCCTAGGTGACCCCTGGGGCCTAGAGGGAGGCAGTGCCAGATCCGGAAGGGTTAGGTAGATGCTTTTCAATGTTTTTACTCTTTTGGTCCTAAAAACACCCCCAAAACCCTATGCCTCCAAATAACCAAGCAAAGCTAAGGAACATGAGGGAACCCAGCCCGCCCGCTCGTCCCACCCACCCGCCAAGGTCAGCACGAGGTCGTGGCTGGGACGAGTCTCCGCCCTGGTCCCCTGGGACCTGGGCTCGGTAGGGTTTTGCCGTTTTAGGCGGCAGCTTGGTTCTCCTTGGTTTCTTGCAGGTTACAGGTATCTTTCGATAACCAGGTTGCTTTTTGTCCCTCTGACAAGGACTGCTGGGCGCCGGCCGCGGCGCGTGGGCTGTGCGAGCCTATTCTCGGCTTCAGCTGCGGGGTCCGCCTCAGAGAGGGTCTGGCCGAGCCTGCTTCACGGCACGGGGATCCCGACCAGGATGTTGGAGGTCCCTGTCCCCACGTGTTCATGTTTGTCTCCTGGTGTGTGTGTCCCTTGTCTGGCGGCTCCCCCGCCATCTGTCCCTGCCCTCCCACACAGCAGCTACGCCGTCGCGCAGAGGGCTGTGATGTCTCTCCGTGGGCCATTTCATCTTGGTCCCCGGGGCCTCTCATACCGTCCCCTCGTGCTAATTAAGATATTTTCCTGAATGAGCCCAGTTGCGTCTCTAAGTGACTTTCTGGTGCCAGCTGGTAGAATCTATTTCCCCCGTCCCCTGTGCTGCGGGGTGAGAGGCACACCGTCGCTCGTCGGCAGGAGGTCGGTGTCCGGGGGAGGACAAGCGTGTGGACGGGTCACTGCCTTTTGGTGTGAACAGGCCGGACTCTCTGAGGCGAAGCGGCAATGACGAGCACCGCGCCGGCCGGTGTCACCCGGCACCAAGGCCCCTCTATCTCATGCCCCTGCCGGATCGGGTTGAACAGTGTCCCCCGAATTCATGTCCATCCAGATCCAGAACCTCAGAATCGGGCTTTATTTAGAAACAGGGCCTTTGCGACGTCGTCAGCGGAGACGAGGTCATCTGGAGTAGAGTGGCCTTGATTTAATGACTGGAGTGTCCACGAGAAAAGCAGGGACACAGACACGGAGAAGGGAAGCCACGTGCACACGGAGGCAGCGGGGAGGGCTGCGCCCACATACCAAGGATGGCCAGAGCCAGCAGGAGCACCAGCCCTGCCGACACCTTGACCTTGGATGTCTCCGGAACCGTGAGATCGTAAGTATCTGTTGTTTGAAGCCACCAGCTCGCAGTGCTTGGTGACGGCCTCCACAGGGACCTCACAGGCCAGCATCTCCTGCAGTTGCTGGGCCCAGCTCTGTGGTGTCACCCGCCTCACTAACTGGCTGCTGAGGCAGCACCGGGGGCAGAGCTGGCACCTGGGGGTGGGGACGGAAAGGAGACGAGGGCAGGTGCACACCGGTCACGACGCTGCACTCACCTTGCAGCCCCCCATGCGAGTGCCCTGGCCACGTCTGCCTTGAGTGGGGCGGGAAGCGAGGTCGCCACATTGCCCCTGGCGGGGAGAGCACCAGATGGAAGGGAATAAGGCCAGGCCCACCACGGTTTAGGCGCCAGCCGACTGTAGGCTCGGAGCGACGGTCCCACGAGGAGCTGGAACTTGAGACGGGCCGTGGGAGGGCAAGGCGGCAGGTGGGGCACAAAAACGGAAGTGGGGGGAGGCGGAGAGGGGATGTGTGATCCCACCGCGGGGGGCAGAGGGACCCCCGCGTGTTCATTCATGTCCCGTGGGGCTGGGGCTGCTGCCCAGGCCTCTGGGACGGCAGGCTGTGTCGCCTCCGAGGCTGGGCCCCTCCCGGGCTGCCAGGCTGCTGGCCGAATCCCCTTCCTGGCAGCTGCTTCTCCACGGCCCGCGGGAGAGCCTCCGCGACCTCAGGAGGACCCCAGCCCCTCTTTTCGAGGGCTCCCCTGACTAGGCCAGGCCCATTCAAGGGTGTTTCCCTCTTGGTTAACTAAAGGTCAACTCATTAGGAACAGTAATTCCGCTGGAAAAATCCCTTTGCCTCTGCCATGTCATATCACAGAATCAGGGGCGTCACGCCCCTCACGTCACAGGTTTACCCCCACCCAGGGGAGAGGAGTGAGCACTCGGGGTCCCGGAGGGTTCTGCCTGGCACACCCATCACAGACGCTGAGAGCGGGTGGGGGACCGGACCGGGACTGGCCCACAGGAGGTGTGGTGGTGGCATCTGAGGTCTCGGCAAGAGCGATTTAGATGTGGGGGCTTTGTCCTCGGCCCCCAGCCACAGTGCCAGCCTCCCCTCCGTCTGACGAGCCCTGGTTGGCGTCCCGAGGACCTGGAGCTCTGCTCTGGTCTGCGGGGCGCTTTCTGGCACCGTCCCCTGGCAGCCCCGTGGGGAAGCACCTGTCCACTCACCACGAACTTGTCACTCAGTCATCAACCCAGGACCCTGCCTGGGCTCCACGCACCGCAGACAGGGTGGTCTCCCCGATTCGCGGTGGGGAAACTGAGTCACAGATGACACACCCAAGGGGCAGGGCAAGCCTGAGTGCTCGAATCTGCCGTACACCCCCCAGCACCTGCCTCCCCGAAGTCAGCCCCGCTATGCCCCCTGAGCCCCAGAGGTGGGGCGCCCGGTGCCGAGGGGGACACTCACAGGTGCGAGGTGTGGTCAGGTTCTGCTGTGACAGGCTTGGCTGCTGTCCTCGCTGTCCCTGCTCTCTGAGCGATCGAACCCCACGTGGCCCAGCGGGGAAGACGGCCCTGCAGCCTGGCGGCGGCTGGCCACAGCTGTGGATGTGCTTGGACCTGTGCGACGAGGGGTGGACACGGTGTGTCCAGCGTCCAGGCCACGCCGTGCACGCCCCCGTGATCCCCGCAGGGACAGATGGGCCCTCCGAGATGGAAGCGCCGTGTACGCCCCACGACACGGCCAAAGGGCCCCCGCGGGCGGGACTGAGGCCGGGGACTAGAAACAGGGACAGTGCCCGGGAGGACCACGGGCAAGCACAATGGCGTGCTTCGGCTCGTGGCTCTCGGCGGTCAGCCGAGTGGCGACCACCCAGGCAGTGAGCCGCCTTCCGTGTCATCGCGTTGGAGGAAGCTTCCCAAGTGCCGCGGCCGTGCCAGGGTGCGGTGCTTCAGCGTGGCCGGTCGGTGTCTCCTCTGTCGGGCCGTGCGCCCAGGCCCCATCGCTGACTCCTCTCTCCAATGTTTATTTAAAGAACAGACATCCCACGTCATGGGGACTCACGGTGGCACCGCAGGGCCCGCTTCGAAAGCACCCCAATTCCCACATGCCAGCCGCCCGGTTACGTCACTGCCCGCCCGACCCCCATGCTGGGGCTGGGGCCATCCCTTCCTCATCCTTGTTAATATGATGAGGGATGAAAATGTATTAAATGTCAGTGAACCGCGAACCGAATGAGAGACGAACCCGTGCGCATCCGCACCCCTCCCCGGCGAGCCAGCGCCGAATCTCTATTTTCTGAAGCAATTGAACTGCAGCATCAAAATGGCCTCTGAACGGAGACTCACCCGGTGTTAAACTCCATTCGAGTCCCTAATTAGGCCATTAGGGGACCACAATGGAAACCCGACCGAGCCCTTGACCTTGTTAACACAGACGGCAGCCGCTGGAGTGAGCGGACCGCCCGCCGTGGCCCCGCGGGCGCTTTTCAGGTGTCCGGTGACAGTCCTCCTCATGTTGGCGGCGATCGACATGTGAAATTCAGAAAACGAGAGGCAGGCACGTGGCTGGCCGTCCAGGAGCCAGGCGGACAAAGGCCCTGGGGGACCGCTCCTTCCTGCCTCTCCCCGCGGGCCATGTCAGGACTGCGAGGCCCTAAATGCTGACGAGACCTAAACCGACCCCCCGCCACCCGCATCGCCAATTTTCATTTTCGACCTGACGCGACGCGTCCACGCTGGGCCCGGGTTCGAGCAGGGTGGAAACGCGTCACGAGGTGACGGCAACAGACGCGTACATCGAATCATCACTCTGTGCGCCCCGTGCCGGTGCACAGGACCCCACCCCGTATCCGCGGTCACAGGACACCCGTGGTTGCGGTTACCCGTGGCCAACTGCGGTCCAAAAAGAACGTGATGGAAAATTCCAGAAATCAACGATTCGTCATTCCAAGTAGCAGTGCTTGTGTTCGGGTCACTCTTCCCTAATGACGGCCCGAAGCCTCTGGCGTGACCGGTGGCCACCTATCGCTGCCACTGTCCTGTGCCTGGTGGGTCATTTAAACTTCATCAGAGTTTGTAGGTACCACTGACCCTGGAATAACGCCGCTTTGGACCTGCCCAGGCTCGCTCACGCGAGGGTGTTCGTCAAGAAACACACTCGGCCCTTGGGTCCACACCCAGACTCCACCAACCAGTATTTCCATGTCCCCGCCCGCAGGTTTTCGCGTTTCTCCCGGCGTGGGTGCTAAAAAAAAAAAAAAAAAAATCGCAATTTCCCTCCGCATCGTTTCAGGTCTTCCAGGGGGGCTAAGAACCAAATTAACAAGACAACTAAGCAGGAGAAAGTCACAGTCTAGAACGCGGGCACGGGGAGATTCGCGTAAGCATGGACATTCCCAGGACGGCGAGGTGACATCAGGTTTACTTGACATTTTGGAGAAGGGGCGAGTGGGAGTCCCATCTAGTCTGGGGGGAGGGGACCGTGCTTCCTGAGACACTGGCTTGCCGCCCTCCCGCCCTCCAGGCTCAGGGCAAACCAGGCCGCTGCGGCCTAAATAAACCAAGTTTCCCACGGACTCTTGGGCATCTTGTTTCTGAGCAAACGGCTTGAAATCGACGTCCCCAAAGGCAGGGTTGGGGTGGCGAAGCTTCGGCCGCCTTCCATGCCAACCGCGGATGGACACTGCGGTGCAAAAGGCCGACGGCAGAATCGACAGGGACACGAGGATTTTTGGTGGCGCAGGGTGGGCGTCCCTCACCCCGCTCCTGGTTTGCGATGACCGCGGGCGGGGGTGACGTGGGGTTCGGGCCGTGCTTTCAGGCCTCACTGGGGTCCTGGCACGCATCACCACAGACAAGGGGGACGGCGGTCACGTTGCACGGTGACCATGTCTTGACCTTATTATGCACACTATTCGAACGTGAATGATGACATTATACGGGGTGGGGGGGCGAGGGGCCCCTCTGGGTGCACCACCCCGCTCCTTCCCAGCGTCCCGTGGGGTCCCCGCTTCCCCAGGGACTAGACGAAGTTCGCGGGTTCTTTGCAAATGCACGACCCTCTTTGGTGGGCGTGTGCGGGCGCCCTGCACTCGAATCGCTTCAGTGAAAGTGGTTCAGCAACTCGCAGGTTCTGGAAAAGTCTGGAAAGCTCTGGAAGGTTCTCGAAGTTTCCATCACGGTCCGCGCCAAGCGGCGCGGGTCCGACTCAGGCGCCGGC
>NW_006429782.1:527067-533211 GCF_000325575.1 Pteropus alecto | reverse complement strand
TCAGCACTCTTTGTTTTCTCTCTTGGGGTGATTCTTCTTTCTCTCTGGACCTCAGAACCCCAAGTTCTTTACAGCTCCAAGCTTGTGTGAAGATTGAATTGGAAAAGTGCAAGGACTCTTGTTCCAGAGAACATAGCTGCCTGTCAAAACCCATCTTCCTCTTCTTTCTTAATAAGAGACCGCCTCGCTGCCTGGCGCCCCCATGCCTGACCCCCGTGTTGCCCAACCCCCCTGCTACCCGGACTTCCTCTGTTGCCTGAACCCTGCCTCTGCCTGAATTCCTTTAGTGCCTACGCCCCTCTTTTGCTGATTAAACCCTTTTTCTGTTGCCTGAACCTGTTCGTCTCTGCCTGAAGCCCCACCTCTGCTGACTGAACCCCCTCTCCTGATTGAACTCCTTCTCTACTACCTTAACTCAGCTATCTGAACCCCCATCTCTGCTCTCTGAGCCCCTTCTGCTGATTGAACCTCTTCTCTGCTGCCTAAACACTCCCGTCTCTGCCTGAATCCCACTTCTGCTGAGTGAACCCCCTGGCTGCTGCTTGTGACCCCCCCCTTTGCACAAATGACCTCCCCCCACGTTTTTGTCCGCGCCACGGCCCAGGGAGAGTTCTTGTGGACGTAACAGGCGTCAGCAGCTGTGCTTCCCTGCAGAGACACGGCCAACAGAGCAGGCCTTTTCCTCCTGTGTTAATTCTTTGGTCATCGTCAGCTCCCCAGGCTGGAGGGTTGTGGATTCCATTTGGGAAAAAAATAATCTAGACGCAACCCTCAGGAGAGAATCTGGCTGTTCTCTTTACGAAAAAAGTTCAGGTGCATGCGTGTGGGGCAGTCACCTCTGGCATCCAGCGTCTGGTGACAGGCCAGCCCCCTACCTTTGCCCTCCAGGGTCGCGTTGGCGTTAAGATCGCCAGCAAACGGCCAGAAACCACCGTGCGAATTTCTTTGCAGGGTCCGTCGCGCCGGACCTGCCAGCACCGTGCTTGTGCCAAGTCCTCACGGCCGCCACATGCGTCTCCAGCATGACGGACGCCGCGTACGTCCTCTGCAGATGGAAGGAGCGGTTGTGGCCTGCAAAGGTGACAGCGTCACTGTGTAGTTTCAGGAATTAGAAGTGACTTTCGAGTGACAAGTAAAATCTTCATCGAGAGAGACCTACGTGTTGCTTCAGGGAAATAATTGAGCCCGACCAGTTGGCTGCCGTCTCTGTTGGCACTGGCTCTCGTTCCCCATTTAATGGGGTTTTGGTCGAGTGCTTGCAAGCTTACAGTGGCGGAAGTGTCTTTTTTCCACGCTAAAAAAAAAAAAAAAAATGAACAGAGTCGTTTTTAAAAGGCACGTGTAAGGCCGTAACTCAAGGAAATAACTGGCTGGGAGCCCTGCGCTAGTAAATAACGGGAGGTTCCAGCAACATGGGGGGGCGGGGGGCGGGCCGCAGGGCACAAACCCCGGCCTCGGGGGCGTGTGCCGCGGGCCTCGTGCCTCTGTTTCCCCACCTGTGAAATGAGCATTGGAGAATCGCAAGTTCAGGGGTCGTGTTAAGCAGTGTCTCCTATGTTTGTAAGTGGATGTGGTCCCTGCTTCTGGCTCTGTGTCAGCCGGTTCTCGTGTCAATGACGAGGATTTTCTTTTTTTGTTTTGTTTTTTTAACAGGTTTTGGCCAGAACCCAGGTGTCAGCGACAACTAAGAGAAAAAAAGGATTTTTTCTAAATGTTCAAATACTCTCCGTAGACAAAAAGTTAAGTGTCGTGTTTTTTTTTGTTTTTTTTTTAATACCATTTTTTCCCTCTATGGGAAACATCCCTGCTCCCCCCACCCCCAAAACGAAGTCAGCCCCCAGGGGCTTGCCAAGTGTTTAGTTACTGTAACTGACCGGTGCTCACGGAAACCCTAAGAGGACAGCGGCGGGTGGCTGGGAAGTCGGAGCTGGCGGGGGCACTGTGTGATCTCGAGGGGTCAGTACGCAGTGGAGCGAGCGTGAATCACACCCAGGGCAGGCTCGCGTGGCTGTCAGATGGGCTCTTTCCTTCCCGCGGATCTGTTTGTATGTTTTCAGAACCTCGTGTGACAGGCCCATCAGTTTTGAAATGTCTGATGTTCGAGCCTGTTCCCCTAATAAACGATTTTGGCATCCGGAAGGCACACCTGTGACTGGCAGCATGTCACTGGTCGCTTGGTTATCCGGGCTGGAAGGACAGAGCGGCACCTAGAACGAAGAGTTTTGAAATGCCCAGATCGTGCGTGCCTGGAGTCCGTGTGTCTGATGAAGTCCCAGTTCTAAATAGAGAATTTTAAAAAACCCAGTCGGCCCCCCACAGCCCCTCCTCAGCTCAGGCTTTCCCTGCGGCTGGGAAGGTAATTGAGTCCCCCGCATTTGAAAGGGCCGCACGTCCTTCTAAACCGAAACACACCTGCTGGGCTGTAAACAGCTCTTGGTGACATTACCGCTGCTCTGAAAACCTAACAAAGGAGTTATTTGTGCAGTTGAGAGTAGGATTTGCCCCACAAAAGTCACAATTTGAATTTGTTTTTACTCCTAGATTCAGCCAACCTTTTCTGTCTTAATGGGGGAGGGGGCACCGCAGTCTGGGGCCCTTGCTGCCTCTGACCCCAGGCATAGAAGTGCTCTGTTGGCCTTGACTTTTGGTTTAAGTGGGAAGGTTCAGAGAGAAAAAAGCGCATCTAATTCTTTTGTCGCCTAAAGAAAAACATGTTTTCGTCCCCGTGGCCTTGGCTGCTGCAGCCTCATCGTTTCTGTCCCCAATTCTCTTCCGGCAGAGTAAGGGTGAGAAGCACGGAAGCCAGGACCCTGGAGAAGTCCCACATCGAAGACATAGCCTCCTTGCTGGGTAAGAGCGGGCTGGGGTGTCAGGTAACAAAGGGAGGGGTTCGGGGAGACCCAGAGACCGGACTCCAAGTGGAGTTGTGCCTTCACCAGGGACAGTGGGCTGCAGCCAACGTGGGGGAAATCAGGGTGCCGTCTCAGACTTGCCCAGACCCCGCCGCCCAGGGCTGCCGGCCTCGGGGTCCGCTGGGACGGGAGCCTGTGCCTTTCTGTGCCCTTGTGCGTCGTGAGGCCGCGGCTCCCTGCCCAGGTGTCTGAATCCGAGCCGCGCCGGGGAGCGGGCTTGGTGCTGCCCTGTCTGCGGGAGGGCCCCCGCGACCCGCCCCCAGGTCCCGTGTCCGTGGGGAACTGGGCTTGTCCCCCGCCCACCAAACTCAGCCACGGGACGCACCAGCCCTGCAAACTCCAACACGACAGCGGTTTCTCCTCACAGCGGGAGTGCTCGTCCCGTGTGCAGGGCACTGCATCCTGCGACAGGGTCACCCAGAACCCCTCCCCACGGCGTTTCCAAAATAGGACATCTCAGTCTCTGAGAACCAACCGTGACGGCTCAAAGCAGCACCCCCTGCACCTGGACTGGTGGCTGGTCACCGCCGTCTACTTGCTCGGGTGGGCAGTGCCTGCTGTGAAGCAGGGAGACCCGAGTGGACGGTTGTGGGCTGTGCGGTCGCACCCGTCAGTGGTGGGGAGGCCGGGTGGGCTCCAGGCCTCGCACAGAGCGGGGACCGGCCCGGGGGCCTCGCCAGGGATCCCCTGGGCCTCTCTAGTCTTTGTTTCCTGGACCTGGGTCCTGTCGGCCTGATTGAATCGCAGTTGTCAGGCTGGGACGGGATTTGCTAAACCACTGAATGTATTTTTTTTGGTCGATTGTTTCGTGACCTTGAGGAATGTGTCTCTGACCCAATCAGGTTAGGGTCGCGCGATCCGGCTGTTTAAAAACAGATCCGGGTCCCCGAATGGGGTCTGCAGCCAGCTGTGCTTTTGTGCCCGGCCTCCGGCCGAGGCGAGGGATGGATGTCGGCAGCGGGTAGCTCGCGTCACCGGGCTCTGTCTTCCGCCCTCAGCCTCACAGAAGGACGTGCCTGCCGAGCCCGTGGAGGAGCTGACCTATAGGCGGGCGCTCCGGGTGGCTCTGGACATTCTGAATGAGGGGACCTGTCTGCGGCCAGAGGACATGGCACAGGGAGAGGGAGCCGCTGGGTCTGCGGGAGGGGACCCCACGGACTCGATCACTGCACACTGCGACCCCAGCCCTCCGCCCCCTGTCCCCACGGTCGTGCCGGCCAGCTCTGGGCCCGAGAGGAGGGAGCGTGTGCGCCAGAGCCTGGCAGGCTCGCCCACCTGCGGAGAGGACCCCAGGTGCCGAGGGGACCCCGAGAAGCGGCTTGGGGAGAACGAGAGGCCTCTCGCCCTGGTGGTGTCAGCCAGAGGTGGATCCAGGACACACCTTGAAGACTGGCCGGCCCCGAGTCGAAGGACGAGAAGTTCGCCACGGCAGCCCAGAGGGCAGCAGGCTGGCCCTCTGCTCTCGGAGGGCGGCCGGGGCAAGGGGGACGAGGACTCGCCTGGCCGTGGGGCAGCCCCGAGCTCAGCCCCCCAGGCTAGGGAGCGGAGTCTGCGGGCCAGGGTGTGCCACGAGGCCTGGCCAGGCGACGGCCCCCCTGTGCGCCCTGCCTGCCCGGACACGCAAGGCCCCGCTGCGAAGCAGCTGTGCTTGGCCGGGAGCCTGGACTCCGGGCCTAGGGGCCGGATGACTCTGCGCAGCACCCCCAAGCCCGGCGTGCCCGTGGATGGCTCGAGGCTACGCATCCCGGACGAAGGTAGGGCTGGCCCCGCGCTGGGCGGGGTGGGACCCGGGTGGGCCCCGGGCTGCGCGTGGGCAGGTCCCAGCGCGAGGCCACCGCAGCGGCTGTGCCTCCTCTGGTCTGCCTCGTGGCCCCCACGCTGGGTCGCAACAACCCTCTTTCTGCGCCCGCCTTCCAGCCGTGGCGTGAGGGCATCCCCTGCAGTCTCTTTGTCTCACTTGTTTGTCCCTTAAACGTTCTCTAACGGCACATGCGCGCCCGGGTCTGTGCAACACGGGTCTGCTTCCTGGTCTTTGGGGTCCCCTGTCACGAGCTGTTTTCCCGGGCCGGTGACTGAGTCTTGTGTGACGTTCTGCAGACGGTCGGTCTTCCGGAGAGTCGGTGGAGTCGGACCCCGTCCATCCCATCCTGGAGGACGAGGACGAGGACGAGGACGAGGAGCCCCCAAGGATCCTCCTGTACCACGGTGAGCCCCATGGCCGGGCCCAGGGCTCTGCGGCGCGTCCTCGCACCCCGCTGGCCTGGGGCCATAGCCCGCGCAGCACACGGCCGGGCGGGGGCAACAGCGGGCAGCCAAGAGAACGGTGGCTTGCCCCACCACTGGCATGTGGCCTGGTCCCCCTCGCGGGCCTTGGAGACCCCGGCCGCGTGTCTCATGGGCAGGAGTTCACGCCCTGCCACCCATGCTGCCTGGACGGGATCAGAGCAGGGGACACGGACACGGACCCCGCGTGTCTGCCTGGTGCGTGGACAGGACGTTGGAGCCACCGTCTCGGCGAGCGCCCACAGGCACGCGGCTTCATGGTCCCAGTCGCTTTGGAAAGGGTCATAGTGGCAGGGGCGTGGGGACCTGTCCCTCAGCCCCCCGATGGCGGCGCCCACGAGGCCAGGCAGTCCGGCCGCACACGCTACCCGCCCCCCCCACCTCGTCCGCTTCCTCTTGCTGCATCGCCCACCGCTCGTGGTTCCTTCGTGAAGGTGATGACGACCTGGACACTGCGTCCCCACACTGCCTGCCGACTTCTCCGGGGGTGGCCGGTTCTCACGCTCTGGGCACAGCGGGCAGGCTCGCCGAGCCTCGGCCCCCGCCGGTGACTGTACCGTCCCTAGCTCTCCCGCAGTGCCAGGCCGGAGTCACACGCCAGCCCCCCCCCACCAAGGTTTTGTGACCTGACGTTTTAGCATTTACGGCTTCCTTTTTCTGGAGCGTTTGGCGGGGCGTAGTTTGGCGGGGCGTAGGTTTCGTGTGGCACCAGCAGCTGGGCAGCACCTCCGTCTCCCCGACTCGGCTCCCGGCACCGCAGGCAGCTGAGCTTCACGGAAACCGAGCCCCATCTCGGCCCCCAGGGCGCCCCAGTCCGTTTCTGGCTCTGCTCCACGATCCCAAAAACGTTTTGTTTCGGAACAACTTGAGGTGTTCAGAGAAGTGGCAGGGGGCCCACTGCGCCGGCACCGGGGGCCAGGTGGCCGCGTCCACCCCAGTTCACGTGTCG
>NW_006429782.1:507034-526942 GCF_000325575.1 Pteropus alecto | reverse complement strand
CTGCGTTTGCCGGTCGATGTGCTTCTGACACGTGTTCTCTGTTTTCTTTCCCGATTCCAGAACCGCGTTCATTTGAGGTGGGGATGCTGGTCTGGCTGAAGTACCAGAAGTACCCGTTCTGGCCGGCAGTGGTAAGCGCGCCCGCCGGCTCCCAGGCTGGCCGCTGGGCTCCGCGCCCTGCGCTCAGACGGTCGGACCTGGGCGGGATTTTTCACTGTCATTCTTACCGGGGGCATGAGGCGCCAGCACCTCGGTAGTGGGGCGGGCCACACGGCTCCCCCGGGAGAGAGGTTTGTGGGCCCGGTGTGTGCGCGGCAGGCCTGGGACGCCCCGGGCCCCGCTTCCCCTCGGCAGCGCGCCGCGAGCCGTTGGCTGTCTGTCAGACTGAGGCCCGTCTCGGCGCCTCTTGCCCTTCGTTCCCCCTTTGCTGGCTCCCGGCAGAGACGGGGTGCAGGGCTCGGCTGTGGTCTTGCAGTGTGCAGTGAGGACAGCCGTGTATGCTGGGGTTACAGGCAGTTGGCCGAGTGTGGCGTGCACTGGGGCAGCTTTGCCCCGCAGGCCCAGCTTGGGGGGTGGGGCGGGCAGAGCTGGCAGCAGCACAGCCCCTCCCCCACACCCCTGCCCGGGCCTTCCGGCTCACCTTGTTCCCAGCCGTTCCCGTGGGCCCTGCTGGGCACCGTGTCACCAGCATGAGCCACTGTTGGGCACTTACACCTGCAGCCCCTGCCAGGCCATCCTCGGCCTGTGGCCACTAGAAACGGCTGCTGGCCTCCCTCACAGGCCAGGCTTTCTGCTCGTGCTCCTCGGCTGGTCCTGAAGCTGCCCTGCCCGGCCACGGGGACATCTCGTCTCAGTGGTCACGTGCAGGTGGCTGGAAGCAGCAGCCCATGTGGTTGTTCTTACTTAAAACTGTGAGAAACTTCTGCCTGGTTCTGACTGGCTGTGAAGCCGCTTGGAGCCGTGCATGCAGCAGACCTTGCAGCCCCTGCGTGTCACCCCAACCCCCGCCCCACACTCCTGATGCTATGTTCCCGGTGCCGCGCGCAGGTCAAGAGCGTCCGCAGGAGAGACAAGAAGGCCAGCGTGCTGTTCATCGAGGGCCACATGAACCCCCGGGGGCGAGGGTGAGCGTGGCCTTGGCTCCTGTGGGACGCGCCTGGGTGAGGGTGGGACAGGCGCCGGGCTGCAGAGCTGTCACCTCAGAGGGCACCATGCAGCGCCCGCCCGGCTCCCTCCTGGCAGGCCCGGGTTCGGCCGTGGGCAGCTGCTAGTCCTGGCCCACGCGCCCGGTTGGGAGCACGCACGCCGTGCGTCACGCCCGCTCCCAGTGGGCTCTGGGGACAGCATGCCACCACGGCTGAGGGGACCCTGCAGCTGGTCTCCGACCCTCCGGCCCTCCAGCGCTGCTGCCTCTTGGTGGCCAGTGGTGTGGTCGGCCCGGGGTCGGCCCGTCCTGCCTGGAGGGCCCGTGCACTTGTCGGGAGGGGCCGTCTTGTAGGGCACGTGGCGGCGGTGGCTGTGCTGACCCGTATCCCCGCACCCTGCAGCATCACAGTTCCCCTCAAGAGACTGAAGCACTTTGACTGCAAGGACAAGCAGGCGTTGCTGGTAGGTGGCTTTTTACCTTGTCTGTGTGAGTGGTTTCCCTGGTGACAGGGTCCTCTACGGAGCCCTTGAAACCATGGCTATGTGTGACGGAGGGGGGGTGGGGATGCCAGCATCCACCGATGGCTGCCCACCTCCTGCGGTGCCGGGGGGACAGTGGGGTCGTGTCCTGGGCAGAGGCAGGGTGGAGTGGGGGCGAGCCTGGTGAGGCTCTTCTCACTCCTCCCAGTGGCCATTCTTGGATCACCCTGAGGGACGACAGGGTGTAGGCCCCTTGGAGTGGGGACACTGCCTGCCGTGGCCCCGCACGGCCAAGGCTTCGCAGGGCACCTGCTGTCACCTGGTGGCCGTCTGCAGCTCCCCCGTGGGCCGTCACCCGTCCGAACGCTGTGCTCGGCCTGAGGTGGTGCTGCTTGTCCCAGCTCTGAAACGCTGGGCCTGGGCCCGTGGGGCCACCGCCTGCGCCATCGTGGGGTCCCAGAGGCCGTCCGTGCCCTGAGGGCCGAGTCCGGGAGTGTGTTGCCCTCGTGCTCCTGCCTCCCCAGGACGGTGGCCTTGCTCTTGCTCGGCATGGCGGGCGTTGGCAGGGCCAGGTCTAGCCCTACCTGGGTTGTCATGGTTTCCTGTGTCTTTTGTCCCATCTGTCCAGCTTTGTTCACGGCAGCATCTGACCCCAGCAGCGCTGGGCACCCGTCCCCGTGCTCGTGGCAGGGCCTGGTTCTGTGTGACAAGCTCCCACGCGCCCTGCAGGCGGGGTGTGGAGCCGGTGGCGGGAGCCTTGCCTTGGCGTCCGAGTGCGGAACACGCGCAGGGCTGGGGTCGTCCCGGGCCTGCAGGGCGTCTGCACCCTCGTCCCGCCCCCGTGATGATGTGCGCAGGGACGGGTAGCGGTGGTGGGAGCAAGTGCCCCTGGGCAGCTGCATCACTTAGGCTGTGGCTGGGTCTGCTCTCGTGATCTCCGCTGGCCCTCGTGTGACAGTTGTGGCTCTGTGGCCTCTGGGCCCTGTGGGCCTCCACCCCGTGGCCCATTTGGAGCACCTGTCGCATGCAGCCACAGGTGGAGGTGGGCGAGGCCGGCGTCGTGGTCCTCGTGCCTGTGGCGTCTCCTGGGGAGTCCAGCAGGCCTGTCCCGTCTGCAGGGTGCTGGCGGTCGTGTCCCTCTGGGCTGACGCTGCCCACCAGGCTCAGGAACCCTGAGAAGGACTCGTTTCACGTGACCTTGTAGCTGTCTCCGTCCGACGGCCGCGAGTCTCGTGGCCCCAGTGAGGCTCCCAGGGCCGACGTCCGAGCAGCCCGGCCTGGGCCTCGCCGAAGGTCCCTGGGCTGTTTGCTGGACAGGGCTCTGAGGCCTCCCGCTGAGCCCACCGTCTCTCGCTGCAGGACGAGGCCAAGGCGGACTTCAACCAGGCCATCGGCTGGTGCGTCTCCCTGATCACCGACTACAGGGTCCGGCTCGGTGCGTGGGAACTCCGTGGCCTGGGGTGCGGAGCGGGCAGGGGCGGGGAGCCTCTTGTGGTGACAGCTGAGCTCGGCTCTTCCCATGGCAGCCTGGCCCGGACCCTGACAGCCTTGTTTCCTGCGTGGGCTGGTGGAGGCTGGGTGCTGGGCCCTTTGATTCAGAGCTTATTCCTGTCCATCCGAGGTGGGCTTGTCAGAGCCTCCTGGCCCGGGTCCCCGCAAGCTGCCTGCTCACAGCAGGGGTCGGAAGGTGCTGGCACTGTGGCCCCTCCCCCATGTCCCCCGCTGTGACGCGCCCCTCCCCCGTGTCCCTCACAGGCTGCGGCTCCTTTTCCGGCTCCTTCCTGGAGTACTATGCGGCTGACATCAGTGAGTCCGAGCTCGTGCTTGTCTTCGCGGCCCACGAGCCGGGTGCAGGGGGCTTCCGGGCATGGGGTGACACCCCAGGGGCTCCTGGACTGTGGGTACCGGGCCACTGCTGTCTGCTCCCTGCCTGGGGGTGGAGGGCACTGCATTCAGGGCCACGTCCACCCTGTTGGCACCAGCTCAGTCATGCCTGATGGTCAGAACACCCGGCACCTTCCACCCGCCTTCCTCAGCCTAGCGTCCTTGGTGGTGACAGCCACGGCCCTGCCCTTAATGAGGCGGGCCGGGACCTGCTCGTCAGGGCTGGGTGAGGGTGGAGGGCAGTGCTGCCAGAGGAAGGGCCTTTGGGGCCCCCTTCATCCCGCGGTGCGGCGAGGGGACCGCCCCCCCGGCCTGTAGGCCCACACGCACTTCTCTGCAGGCTACCCCGTGCGCAAGTCCATCCAGCAGGACGTGTTGGGGACGCGCTTCCCCCAGCTCTGCCAGGAGGACCCCGAGGAGCCGGAGGCGGGCAGCCCCTGGGGCAGGAGGCCGCCCCGCAGGAAGGTGCTCCCCGACCGCTCGCGGGCCGCCCGCGACCGCGCCAACCAGAAGCTGGTGGAGTTCATCGTGCGGGCGCGAGGCGCCGAGGGCCACCTGCGCGACATCCTGCGCAACAGGAAGCCGTCGCGGTGGCTGAAGACCTTCCTGCGGTCGGGCCAGTACGTGACGTGCGTGGAGACGTACTTGGAGGACGAGGAGCAGCTGGACCGCGTGGTGAAGTATCTGCAGGGGCTCTGCCAGGACGCGGACGGCCGGGCGCTGGCGCGCAGCAGCGGGGACCGGATCCGCTTCATCCTGGACGTGCTGCTGCCCGAGGTGAGGGCGTCGCACCTGGGTCTGCGGGGGACAAGCTGCCTGCTTCCCCTGCGTGTGCCCACGGTGACTGTCGCAGAAGTCACCAGGCTGGGTGGGGAGCAGATGCAGCTGTGAGTCATGGTGACACTCAGAGGGGCTTGTAGTCACAGCGCACAGTGTGACCAGACGTTGTCAGGCTCTAGTGCGGCAGCTGTGAGTCATGGTGACACTCAGAGGGGCTTGCAGTCACAGCGCACACAGTGTGACCAGACGTTGTCAGGCTCCACTGCGCACAGTGTGACCAGACGCTGTCAGGCTCAGGTGTGCACGGAAAGGGTGGTGGGTCCTGACCCCGACGTGCTCGTCACCTCGCGAGTACCGACCTCGCTCTGTGGGCCTCGAGTCCTCCCCCCCGATTAGTTTTTATGAAAAAATCCGAACGTGTTTATTCATAGTTACTTTCTCACGTGTTTCCAACACGGAGTCACTTTGTTTTCTGGGGACGTCTGTGGTGGTGACACTGGGGATCTGGCCATCCGACGCGCACTGCGACGTCCCCTAGGCCATCAGCGGCGGCCCCCATCGGATGCACCGTGGGTGTTTACGTGTCCACCGTGTTCCTTTATATTTTTTACAGTAAATTTAGTTTTCAAAACATGCTGTCGGTTTGGGGGTGCTTTTCGTTCTCGGCCCTTAATGACAAGAATTGTGGTCTGAAGGTGATGTGCCTCGTCACGTGGAGACACGGCGACTCGGTCGCGAGCCAGGGCGGGGCCGCGCCTGAGGCCCACGTGGTCGGAGCGGGTGGGGCGCTGGGCTCTGGCTGACCGCCCGCCCGTCTCGCAGGCCATCATCTGCGCGATCTCGGCGGTGGACGCGGTGGACTACAAGACGGCTGAGGAGAAGTACATCAGAGGACCGTCGCTTGGCCACCGGTAGGTGCCAGCCCCATCCCCGTGCGCTGGGCCACACACCTGCGTGGTCAGCGAGGTGCATAAACTGAAAGCTCCCGTCCCGTTTGGCTGAGGAATCGCCAGTGGACCCAGTGACGCCAGCGGTGGGTATCGCGCTCTGGCGAGTTTGGGCCGTGGTTCCCCAAGCTGGCCAGAGCAGGCAGAGCTGGACACAACCCAGACTCCGTGTGCCGGGGCGGCCAGGCCGACCGCTGCCACGTGCTCGGGCCTCTGGTCTCTGCTGCTAGCGCTGCGTTTGTGACCCTGTCCCCACTGCTCTGGTGCCGGGCTGTTGAGGACAGACAGCCCGAGTGGCAGGCGAGCGGCTGGCCATCCTAGCTGCCTGGAATAGCCCTGATGAAGGCGTTTTTTTCATGTCGCTGTGGGGGCCGCCCCGGGCCTTGTGGCCCCCGAGGGCCTGATCCCGCTCTGGGTGTGCTGCCAGCCCCTGCCAGGGGTGGGCGGGCCATGTGCCAGCGACGGGCTGAGGACTCAACTGGACTCGCTGGCCAGGAGGCCTGGCCCGGCCTGACCAGGCGCCGCCATGGCCTGCGTGCCTCCTGGGCAGCTGCTCAATTCACGGACGGGAAGGGCCTTCGGTGACAGAAACCGGTGCCCCACTCGCAAGTCAGGCCGTGTCCGGGGCGGGTGAGCAGGACACGTGTCCGTGCCCCTCCCCCAGCCCGCCCCAGAGCACCCGGGAACGTGGCTCAGCACCCCCAGGAACGCGGCCCAGCCGCCTCGTGTGACCGGGCAGGTGGCGGCCGTGCCTGTCCTGTGCGGCGTGGTGCGTCTGAGCGGAGCCGCTTCCCTCCTGCCGCCCCGTTTCCAGCCGCGTGGCCGGTCCACCCGAGGTCGTCCACCTCGTGTCCCTTTTGTTCCGTGAGCGACATCCAAGAGGCCGTGCGCAGACCTGACAGCACGGGACCCTGCACACCCCGGCATGTGTGCCATCTCCAGGTGGCCCTGTGTTTCCTGGTGTGAGCTGATCGCCACATGTCACCGGGTCACCCTCGGAGCCTACGCCCCCCGGCTTCTCTGTCCCGAGCACATAACAGTCCTGACAGGGTCTCTGAGCAGGAGGCACTTAGCGAGGACAAGGGGACGTTAACTGCTTCTTAGAGGTTTATTACTGAGCTGGTGTGTAAGGCACACGACGTGGACGCCACCGCCCCCGCCCAGCTCCGCGTTCTCGTCCCACACAGTCCCGTCGAACGCTCAGCCTCTGTGTCATGCTCTTTGAAACACGGCTAATTACTAAAACGAAGGTGTCGCCTTTTGCTTTTTGAAGGGAAAAAGAAATATTTGATAACCAGCTCCTGGAAGAAAGGACCCAGCGAAGCTGACGCCGGCGTGGCCATCGGGCGCGGTGGGGGCCACCGGGGCCGTCGCGTCCCTCACACAGTTTCAAGGACGGCCTCGGGACGCGCGCGCCTCCCACGGGTCCGGGTTTCTCTGCCTGGCTCCGGGGAGTGCACAGTTCTGCAGAGTTTCTAGAAGGACAGAGTGGTCTCTTACGTTCTCTCGTCACATGTGGCTGTACTGAATGGTTTAAGGTACACGTTTGTCTTTTTATGTTAAAAAGCATCGTATCCGACATTAAACTGGAGTTTTAAGAAGAGCCTCGTGCGCGTGCAGCTCTGGGGCCCGTGTCACCCGCTCTGCGTGGTTTCCTCTGGGCGGCTCCCTGGGGAGACGGGGCGGGACGGAGTGCGGTTAGCGTTGGGGTGCTGCCCGGCGCGTGCCCACGACGGAGGCAGCTCTGCGGGGGGTGCGGAGGTCCCGGGGGCTGCACTGGGTGAGTCTGGCTCCAGTGGGATGTCTGCTGCCCTGCCGTCCCATGGGGCTGCCACTCGCACCCACACGGGACAGCTAAGGCCACCGCGTGCACAGCCTGGGCCCTGGGCTGTGGGCTCGTAGCCGCTCACTGTGGCCCTCACTCTGGGAGCCGTGGCAGCAGCTCGCGTTCCTGCCTGAAGCCTGAGGTGCTCGCAGGGCTGTCCGCTGCTGGCTGGGGCCCAGCCGTGTGTGGGTCACACCTCCGCTTCACCTGGCCGGTGCGACACTGTGTGGCAGTGACTGGTGGCAACCTGAAGCCCTGCCTGTCGTCAGCACCCTGGTTGCATTGTCGGACCTGGACGGGGTCAGCGTCGCTCCCTCAGTGACTGGACTGGCCTCTCCTGACACCTCCTCACCCAACCAGGCCCGCCCCAGAGCATGCTGGGTTGGCTTGGGAGCAGGACAGGCCGGGTGACGCAGGGCGGCGGCGAGCCCAGAGCGCAGCCCAGAGCCCAGCCTTCGTCCCAGTCCCTCGCTCCGGGATCTGAGCAGGAAATCCCACGAGGCCCTGGCCGTCAGGCAGGAGAGGGGCTGCCTGGAGCTGGCCCTGCGCAGTCTCTCCCTGCGCGGAGGCCCCGGCCAGGTGGGCCGGCTCCCTTCAAGGCCAACTTTGCGCAGGACGAGCGAGCACTCGGCTGCCTCGTGGTGACAAAGGCCCCAAGTGGCCCGTGGGGCAGTCCCGTCCCCTTTCGGCTGCACGGGCTCCCCCTGTGGGCTCCGGGCCCCTCCCAGGAGGCCTCTGAGTCGCGGTCTGGCCCCCCAACACGGCTGCGGGCACTCACTGTGTTTCTGGGGATCCTGAGAGCGTTTGTCTACACGTTTCCTCTCGAGGCCCGTGGGCCGGGGGTGGGGGTAGGTCTGTCCTCCCCTCGGTGAGTGGTGGCAGCAGTTAAGGATGTCATAGCCACCTGACCCACTAGCTGGCCAAGTGAGGAATATTGTAGAAGCCCCAAGGCAGCCGCAGCCCTTGGTGAAGCCCGTGCTACTCAGCTGCTTCAGCATCAGAAAGACCAACTCCACACAGCACGACGCATCCCGCGGATGGGCCGCCCCACCTGACCCTGCCCCCGCCTGCACCCCCTTCCCCACGGTGACAGCGCTCTGCCCGCCGCACCGCTCACGCTGCTCACCCTGAGGGGGACTGGGCACTGCAGGGGTTCAAGGATCTCCCGAAAGCGACAGGATCCTGTGCCTTGCCCATCACCATCCTGCTTGTGGGCACTGTCACGTGGAGGCAGTGGCTCCTGCCCCCCCACCTCCGCCCCTCCCGCTGGGCTTTGTCCCTGCTCCATGGGCCTCCCGGGCAAGGCGTGTCCCCAGCCGCACCAGCCCTGGGGAGGGGGCTTCATGGAAGCATTTCCTGGCTTCTGACTGCAGACCGTCGGTGACTCTTCAAGTCTGTTATTTATCTAAAACATGGATTTTCAAAAGTCGTGCGTGCACAGGGTAAGAATTTCAAGCCACAGAGAGGCCCGTTGGCACAGTGAACGGGGTCCTCTGTCACTCTGGCTGGCGTCCTCTGCTGCCCTTCGCTCCCTGTGCTTCTTCCCCCACCACCCGAAGGCCCTAGGGTACCCGAGCCGCCTCCCTTGCCATGTACCCAATCCCCATGTGGCAGTCCGCCAAACGCTCCGTAGCTGGAGTGGAAAGCAGGTGGGGTGGCCGTGAGGTCCTCCTCACCCTGTCTTGATCAGGTGCTGCCAGGGCTGGGGACTCCTGCTGGGTGCCTGGCCCACAGGCCCAGGGCCACGGGGACAGGAAATGCAGTGACACGGGAGGCCAGGCAGCAGCGTGTCCACATCAGTTCAGTTGTGACAATACATCACGCCCAGGTGATGTTGCCCACAGGTGTTACTCTATTATCTTTGAAACTTCTCTGTAAATTAAATGATTCTAAGATGCAAAGTTTATTTAAATTGAAAAATCCACCCGCAGAGCACGCCCAGTCATGGGAGCTAAAGGGAAGGGGGACTGCCCCCGGCAGAACTTCAGAGCCCTCTGCCCTTTGCTCCTTTAGAGGCCAGGCCTGGCCTGGTGACACATCTGTGCCCACCCAGAGACCCTCGAGCTCCCCGAGAGCAGCCAGGCCTGGCTCTGCTCAGCCCGTGGCGGAGCAGGGGGCAGGGTGGGGGCTTCTCCCTGGGAGGCCAGCCCCGCCACTCCCCTGTGCTGGCCTGTTTGGGCCTCAGTCTGCCCCATGCAAAGACAACAGATGTCCCCCAGGATTGTCCAAGCGAAACGACACAGAAGCAAAAAGTGCTTCTGCACACTTTTGCCAGTTTGAGTGCTCAGTGGCGTCCATTTTTACAACGATCTCTACTTCTGATGCTACTGCTGGAAAAAGCTGGAAAACGGGGGTGGGGAAACGGGATGTTTGGGCTGGAATCATAGTCACGGTGGGGACAGGGCTTGCTTTGAGTGTCTTGTTCTGTCCCTTCCCACATTGGCATGAGTTCCCAGCAACCCTGCAGAATGGGGTAACATTTTGGGGAAGAAAAGTAAAAAATGACGCATTATGAAGGGGAGGAGCTGGACCAGCCTGGAGCGAAAGATAATGCTTACTTGAGTCAAAAACACTTGCCGAAACCCGGGATCGAACCAGGGACCTTTAGATCTTCAGTCTAACGCTCTCCCAACTGAGCTATTTCGGCTGGGCGGCAGGCGTCATTCTCGTCGCCACTCTACACCGTGCCGGGCCGCCCGCGCGCAGGCGCACTTTGTTCCGTTTGCAACAATCGCGCATGCCTCGTAGGCGCTCGCGTAGGAGCATGCCGCAAAGCCGTCTCTGTGGCGCAATCGGTTAGCGCGTTCGGCTGTTAACCGAAAGGTTGGTGGTTCGAGCCCACCCAGGGACGCGCTACCGTCTTTTGCTTCCTGGGTCGCGAAGAAGACGAGAGGTTCGCTTCCGTTTTCAGGGGCGTTTTCCGCGCACCCACTTGTTTTTCTATGCGTCGTGGGGCGTCTGGAGCGCGCGGCAGGGAACGTCCACGAAAGCGGAACGTTCCGCACCCGGTTTCTGGTTTTCGCTCACCAGCCGAACCTCTTTGGGCGACGGCCCCGGCGACCCGGAGCGCTAAAGAGGGAGGACCGCAGAGGTTGTCTGAAGGCCGAGGCCAAGATGGCGGCGCTGGCGGGTGAGCGGGTCGGGCACCGGGGTCAGGGGCCGCTCGGGGAAACCGAGGCCGGAGGGGGACTCGGGGCTCCCCGGGAAGGTGACATCGTTCGCACGGCAGGCATCCCAGCCTGGCCTGCTCCCGGGACCGCATAACGCGGACCGCACGGGGTCGCAGCGGAAAGCAGCGCCCCCGAGCAGGGGGTCGGGGATTTGTCTTGAAGCCGGTTGGCGCGTCCTCATGCCGGCGCTTCGCCGTTAACGCCCGCAGCGCCGCTGGCCAGGGCAGGTCCCATTGCGATGGCTTTTTCGGGGGGCGAGGGGGGTGACGACGCTCGTTACTTTGCGGAGGTGCGTGCAACCCCTGGCACGCCGTTTCGAGACGTCTGTGATTTCCGTGGCCGAAAACCACGGGTCCTGCTAACACGGGGCCTGTGGTCTGTTGGCGACACTCAGAATTAAAGAAAGGCCAATTTTCAATAAGACGTCGGTGACAACGGAGGCTGTTTTTCCTTCCCGTGCAAATTCCCATGTGTGCTGAACAGCGAAGGGCCTTTACCGGGGTGTGAGTTTATGCAAATCCCTAAACGTTTTAGTGGGGAAACTGAGGCTCAAAGAGGTGCAGGCGTCCGGGGCCAGGCAGTTAGCCTGTCTTCCGTGCTCACATCTGTGGCTTTGTTTACTGGCCCCACACCTGTCAGGCACAGTCAAGGCCGCGGGAACACTGGGGACCCCGGGAGGCAGAAGGGCCGGCCTGTGCAAGCGTGGGGCAGGGTGCTCCAGGCAGACGGGACAGCCTGTGTGAAGGCTCCGAGGCAGCAGCCCTGACACGTGAGGACGTGAAGGCGGCGTCGGTGTGCAGCCTGGCTTTTCTCCCAGGGACTGTGGGACTTTAAGCAGCGGAGTGGCACTGTCTGGTTCACGTTTGAAAAACCCCTCTTTACCAAACGTTTGTTAGGTGGACTTTAGGTAGACGGGGAGCAAGAGGGTGGGGGGGTCCCAGGCGGGGCCTGAGATGGGACATCTGGCCGATGTGCCCTCTGGTGCTGCCCGCTACTCACTGCCGCCCCCTATGGTTTTCTCCGCAGCTCCCAGCCTGCTCCGCCAGACCCTTGCTCTGCGGTGAGTGCCGGCATCTCTGACCCTGACCACCAACCCTGAGGCCCTGGCGGGAGGGCTCGGTCCGGGAGGTGGGGCAGAGCTGGAAGGGGCTGGAGCAGCAGCAGATGGCCACCAGCTGCAGGTCACAGGGCAAGCTGGGCAGCAGGGGGGCCAGCAGTCCGCCCTCCAGCAGGTGGTGTACAGGCCCCTCGGTGGCGACAGGACACCCCGGGCTCACACTCTCGTCCGCCTGTACTGGTGCCCCCAGGACTCCCACCTTACCTGTCTCAGGAAGGCATTCGGTGCATTTGCTCAGATCGCAGTCCCCTGCAGGCCTCCTCAGGATGGGAAAGCAGGTGGCCGCCAGGCCCTCTGCAAGAACAGAGCCCAGAAACTGAACCCCAGTACCATGGGACCAGGGACATGGCAGATCTGAGGAGAGGGTCTTCCTAGCGGAGGGGCGTCGGGGCCTTTGAGGCAGGCAGGACTGGGGCTGACTGTGCTTCGTTTTGATAAGGCCTTTTTCCTAGGAATAAAATACATATTCCCTGTAAAACAAATAGAAAATGGGATAAACGAGAGGCGTGAAATGAAAACCAGGCGCCCCGTAGACCAGGGCCCGCAGACATTTTCCGTGGATGTTCTGGGCTCTCTGGCGGGCGCTACTCAGCTCTGCAGACAACGCGGGAATGGATGGGTGTCAACAAACCTGTATTTACAGAAACAGGTGGAGGCCGGATCCGGCCCCTGGCCGCAGTTCTGCCGTCCCTGCCCGGGAGTAGCCCCTGTCGCAGTGCCTGGGGCGCCCGGGCTGCTGTGAACGTGCGCTCTGTCTCCCTGCAGCTCGGGCCTGAGTGCGGCCGTGCAGGCGCGGCACGTCCACGTGAGCTCAGCTACTGACAGCCCGAGCAGGTGAGGCCAGCCCTCCCGGGAGCCCGCACACCCCAAAATCCGCCTCCCGCACAGCAGCGCCTGTGCTGGCTCCAGGACCCTCCCATTACCCAGTGGGACGACACAGAGAGGTCCCTGACCTTGGCACCCTGCCTGGCCCCCTGCCACGTGTCCAGGCCAGCAGCCTCACACCCCCACCGCAGAAGGGCCTCTGCTCTAGGGCGTGTCGGCTGAGCCCATTTTCCAGATGGGGAAACCGAGTCCCTGTCAGCATGGGCCTTGGGGCCGGCCCAAGCGACCACGACATCCTTGATCCCTTCATGCAGTGGGCGTGCCCTGACCCAGACGCGGCCCCGTCTAGCACTGCCCCCTGGGACAGGCCGTGACCACACTTCGTCGTGCCTCTGCGTGGTCGCTCCAGGCTGGGCTCCAGGGTGGGGGCCGTGGGGATGGGCAGCACCATCTCCTGGGTCCCTGCCTGGCTAATGCCTCCCCATGTCCCATGCCCAGTGCCCAGCCCACCGTGTCCAAGGCCGGAGCCGTGGTCCCCAAACCCAGTGCCCTTCCCAGCAGCCGGGGCGAGTATGTGGTGGCCAAGCTGGATGACCTCATCAACTGGGCCCGCCGGGTGAGCACCTCCCTCTGCCATCCCCCAGCCCCTGCCCCCACACGTGTGCCTCCCCTAGTGGCCCAGGTGGCCAGCCCGGCCGCACCAGCTCCAGGCTCCGATGTCCCCTGTGTGCTTCCCTCAGCCACCAGTGAAGATGGCCCACCTATCTTCTGCAGTTTTGACTTCTGTCTGTCCCTTTTTTAGAAAAGAGAAAAATTGTTTTTTTTAACTACAAAAGACGTGTGCTGAAAAGAGCAGAAATCCTAAAAAGCCTGCCCCTCCCTGTGTCCCCTCCCTCAAGGAGTGTGCATGGCATGTCTCCCACTGGACACGTGTCCCTCTCGGGGGACAGAGGCTCTTTTCAGTGTCCAAGGGGTGCTGGGCCGGGCCAGGCTCAGTAACAATCCCCTGCTGAGGCCGCACGCTGTCTCTGTCTTCTGTGTCTGTGCATCACACGATGCCACAGCGAGCTCCTTGCCAGGGCTTTTAGCTCCAGGACAGAGGAGTGCGCTGCAACCCGGTTTGTGGCTGCGAAGGCCCAGGGACAAGGTCAGGGTCAGCCAGCTCAGGCACCAGTCAGGGCTCGGGCCCTGTTGTGTGAGCGCTGGCACATCGGCGGCCATGGGGGCCACTTCCAGGCCCTAGGTCAGACACGCAGGAGCAGAGGAAGGTCTGGCAGCGGGCACAGACGTGGGGAAGTGAGGCCCAGAGACATGGGTGCGAGTAGGAGGTTGGCCGAGGACATCCGGGAGGGCTTCCTGGAGGAGTCGCTGGACACCAGGAGGTGTCGGGACCAGGGCCTCAGTGTCTAGCCTGTGCCGCTGTTAGCGGATGGGGTCCAGGACGCACTGGCCACCAAGAGGCAGCAGCGCTGGAGGGCCAGGGCAGCGGCTCAAACTGGCAGCAGGTGTCCGAGCGGCCTGGAGATCATCTCTGCGCCGTTTGTCACGAAAGGCTAGGATTCTAGACGTTTCTGTGTAAGAGTGCTCTGTGTCTTTAAACACGGGCCACCGTCCACTCACGGCTGACCACTTGGCCCCCAGAGCTCCCTGTGGCCCATGACCTTTGGCCTGGCCTGCTGCGCCGTGGAGATGATGCACATGGCAGCGCCCCGCTACGACATGGACCGCTTCGGCGTGGTCTTCCGGGCCAGCCCGCGCCAGTCCGACGTCATGATCGTGGCCGGGACCCTCACCAACAAGATGGCCCCCGCGCTCCGCAAGGTAGGCCCGGCCCCGCCGCCTGTCCGGCCCCACTGCCCGCCTGGCCCCGCCGCCCGCAAACCCGCCGTCTCTTCCAGGTCTACGACCAGATGCCGGAGCCCCGCTACGTCGTGTCCATGGGGAGGTGAGGGACCAGGCCGGCCGTGGGCTTCCCTGCCTCTGTCTGTGCTTCCGTCTGACCAGGGCCCTCCAGGGGGACGTCCCAGGCCGTGAACCCCCGCAGCAGCAGGCGGGCAGCAACTCTGACGCCCCTGCGCATGCTGCCCCCAGAGCGTCCCCTCCTGTCGCTTACCGGCGCCCCACCCCAGTGGCCCGTCCGGTCTGTTCCTTTGCTTCGTGCACATGGTGATGGCGTCATCGTTGCCTCACGCACTCACACCTGCCTCCCCGCGTTGGCAAAGCCCGTTCAGCTGCTGACCGGCCCTGTCGGGGCGCAGGTTTGGACTGCACAGTTCCCCCTTCCCTGGCATGCGGTTCCGGAGGCTGTCATTCACGCTGCAGGGAACCGCCCCCTCTGTCCAGTTCCAGACCGTTCCATCACCCCCGAGACCCCCCACACCCCTTAGCGGTCACCCCCTTTTCCTGTGACTTCGTGTCCAGTCCTGCCCTTTTCGATACGCGGGGCACCTGCTTGCACGTGACAGGGTGCATGCAGGTCAGGGGCGGGATGCTGAGTGGGCGGGGCCAGGTGGCCCTCACGGCCCTCCCTCCCCCCTTCCCCCGACAGCTGTGCCAACGGGGGCGGCTACTATCACTACTCCTACTCCGTCGTGAGGGGCTGTGACCGTATCGTGCCCGTGGACATCTACGTCCCAGGTAAGCCCACCGCCCGTGTCTCGGCCCCCCGGCCTCCAGGTCCATGAAGGAGCCGGTGCCGGCCCACTCACCCATGGCACAGGGTCCCTGTGTCCCCGCAGACACGTGGGCTCCCCCTGTCCCCCAAGGGGCTCCCCGGTGTCATCCAGACGCCAGACCAGGCCCATGTCGGGATCAAGACTGACTTCCACCTGTTTTTAAGCCACAGTTTTATATGATTCCACCTAAAAGAATCAAAACCAAAGAAATTCAGTTAGAAACCAGAAAAGGTCCTGGAGGCCAGGAACGGTGTCCACGAGTTCTCATCCTCCAGACGGGCGGGTGAGACCCCCCGCTCCGACCTGGGATCACCAGGGTGCGGGCTTCCGCGAACTGAACTGCAGGGTGCCCACTTAGGGCCGAGCATTAGGAGAACAGAGTCTTCTGTGCCGTTTGGGGTGCACTCGCACTGGAGCATGGTGCTTCCTCTGGTTTGCGCATCGCCGGGTGACCTGAGCATGCCTGGTTCTCCGCAGGGTCCTCCGCAGGGGGCGCCTCCCAGGCATGTTGCTGGCACCTCTCAAAAGTGGAGAAACAGATTTCGATGCTGGTTTAGAGCCGATCGAAAAACGGGGCCACTGTGATGAGCATTTTGCAAATGTTTATGGAGGGGTTTTTCCAGGCCCCGGGGAGCCTGCAGGTTGTAGGGACAGAGCCTGACACAGCCGTGCTCAGCTCTCCTGTCGGTGGCACAGGGCACAGTTTGCAGGCTTCGAGAGAGGCAGAGGCGTCTACCCTGACAGCTCATTAGACTTGACCGGGGGCCAGCCCCTTGGTCAGCTGCTGCTTGTGTGGACACATGACCTTGGGCCAGTGTCTCGGGCATGTTCTCTGTCGCAGCTGGGCTGTCGTGCCTGTGCTGTCGGTCACCATGCACCCCACGCTCAGCTGAGGGATGACCGTGACGGCATCTGCCCAGCCCCCATGGCTGTGGTTGCCCTTCCAGGCCTGTCAGGTCCTGGGCAAGTCCTCGAGGTGTGACATGTCTGCTTTTTCAGCTCAGGAGTCTGGATGGGACCCGAGAGGACCCATCGGGGGTCCCTTCTCAGTATGCGGGCCTCCCCGCTCTGCCCCCCGCCCCGTGACGGGCCACACCCCCACCACCGCAGTGCAGATGCATGGGGCGAGGGCTGTCTTAGCCCTCCCCACCCCGGGACGTGGCCAACCAGCCCTCAGCCCCAGCTCACTTGTCCCAAGACCCTGGGCGGCCTGGCCTTTGCTGCCCCTAGTATGCCTTTTGACCTTCATTCTGGTTCAAGTGCCCTTGGCCAGCAGCAGGAGGAGGGTGGCCGGCCCCCAGGGCAGGGCACTGAGGCCATCCCGCCCCCAGGCTGTCCCCCGACGGCCGAGGCCCTGCTCTACGGCATCCTGCAGCTGCAGAAGAAGATCAAGCGGGAGAAGAGGCTTCAGATCTGGTACCGCCGGTAGCAGTGCTGACCGTCTCCATCACCATCCCCATCACCATCACCGTCCCCAGATGGTCAATAAACCCGAGAAGCCTGCCTAGACCGCTGCCGTGTGGTGTGTGGCCGGGAGGCAGGGTGGCAGCGGGGCAGGCGCCAGGCGGAGGGCCCAGCGTGGATGGGTGAGTGCCGCCAGACAGAGTAGGTCCCGAGACACAGGTCCTGGAGGCAGGTGGCTGGGCCCACACACCCCTCCTGGGGGCCTGCACTGCCTGTCGTGATGGGCTTGTGGGGGATGGGTGGCCACTGCACTAGGGCTGGAGGGGGCCCCAAGTCAGGCACTGGGCAGTGGGAGAGTGGGGACCTCAGCACGTGACACTGCCCGTCCAGTGGGCTGAGGGTCCCGGGCGAGGCCGATGTGAAGTTTGGCTCAAGGTTCAGCCTGACCAGGTGTGACCAGAACCGTCCTTGGCTCAAGGACCTGGGTGCTGCCACTCTCCCTGTGGTCCCAACCTAGTTCTGGACCCCAGATGTAAACCACAGGGGAGAAGGGTGGCTGGCTGGCAGGCAGCCTGGGGACGAGGTCATCCACGATCTGAGCGAGCTGGAGTGGGGAGGCATGGGCTCCACGGGGGGG
Organism: Pteropus alecto; assembly: GCF_000325575.1. Lineage (NCBI taxonomy): Eukaryota > Metazoa > Chordata > Mammalia > Chiroptera > Pteropodidae > Pteropus > Pteropus alecto. The sequence continues at coordinate 510,052 of NW_006429782.1, read as the reverse complement.
AGAAAGGGCCCACCCCCTGGCCCCTTGCCAGCTGCTGAACAGGCTTCTCTCTGGAGCGGGGAGGAGTGAGCGAGCCGCTTTCATGTGGTGCTGCTGGGTGGCCAGGCCACTGGCAGTGTTTATTTCATCCCACGGCCCACAGGGAGCAGGTGCTGGTCCCCTTGCACAAGTCAGGGGAGGTGGCCCGGGGTCACGCTGCCGGCCAGGGGTGCAGCCTCAATTAGAACCTCGGACTATGAGGCCACAAAGGCACTGAGTCAGGGTGCGGGGTGGCCAGCAGGCTCAGTGCTTGGTGACCAGGGGCGTGATCACCCGCGGGAAGGCATAGTAGCGGCAGTCGGCCGGCGGGACCAGCTCCATCACCTGCGTGCGGATATTTTCCGGCCGGAAGCCGGCCTCCAGCAGCGCTGGCACCTGGGTCTCCTGCAGGGGGGAGGAGCCAGGTAACCTCCAGGCCCCAAGGCCCAGTGACACACACTCACACACCCTGGTGCCCACCCATCCTTGCGTAGCATTCACTAGTGCCAAGGCTCCTAGGGACTGCAGCCGCCGCCGTCGCCCCCCCCACCCGCGCCCGCCTCCCTTAGGCCCAGCTGCTGAGTGAGACTGGGCGGATCCTGTGTTCCTGTGTCCTGGGCACCGGGCAGGGACCTTGTCTGATTCTCACAGGCGCTCATAGTCCACCTGAGAGCAGCTCGAGGGCTGGGGCAGGCAAGGGACCCTGCCAGGGCACAGGTGGCCACAGCTGCCTCCCTGCCCTGGTCGCTGGCTGCCTGGGGTGGGGCTTGGTCCCGGCACCTGGAACATGGTGCCGATGTCCGAGTACTTGGTCTTCATCAGCTCCCCCCAGGAGGTGAGGTTGCAGTAGGTGAGGACGCCCCCCGGCTTCAGCAGGCGAAACGCGTGGCCCTGGGAGGGGGGCAGCGGTCAGGGCGGGAACGAGTGGCAAGAGGGGGACCGTGTGTGGACAGCACATGCCCCGACCCGGCCGGCCCAACCCCCATCGAGGACCTACCTTGATGAAGCCAAACTGGTGCGTGTGCCAGGTCTCCTCGGACAGTGGGTACGTGTCGTACAGGATCCCTGCAGAGAGAGACGGAAGCCACGCCGTCAGGCTAGCTGCAGTGGCACCGGTGGCTGCACCTGAGGGACTTGCATGCGGCCAGGAGCCCCTGGGTCTGCCTCCTGTAGGACAGATCCCCGACCGCCCCCCGCGTCCCCCCCACCCGAGGCTGCACAGCAGGAGGGGAGCAGCCTGCAAGGCAAGGGAGCGAAGCTTCATCTCATCTGCAAGCTTCATGTCATCTGCGTTTGCAGCCGCTCCCCAGCTCCGCCTCAGGTCGGTAGGCACTCGATTCTCATAGCACGGGCCCTGGACCCACAAAGCCTGGGAACCGCTGGTCCAGGGGCCACGTTGAGTTCAGGCGTTACCCCATATCCGCTGAGCGCTAGGCCTCGTGTTGCTGGGTGACATGTCAGTGAGCAAGGTGCGGGCTAACAGTGCAGACTCAGGCAGAGGCCCCTCACCCGGCCCCCAGTGTCCCCTCACCATCAAAGTGACCATCTGGCAGGGTGGGCACCACCTCCTCCCACAGGCCTTTCAAGGGAACCACCTTGGGGCAGGGTAGAAAACGAGAGAAGGCTGAGGGTCAGAGGGGTCCACAGGATGCCACTGTGAGGGCGGGGGAGATCACCTCCCAGATCTGGGGCCCTCCCCCAGGCGTGAGGGGGGCAGAGGCGCACCTTGTGTGGCTGCCGCTGGGCCCAGTCCTGGAGCCGCTGGAAGACACCATCGTTGCACTCAATGATCCAGTGCTCGTCGATGGCCGCCTCCTGCACTCTGGTGGCTGCGATGGCCATGCCAAAGCCCACCTCCAGGACCCGGCCCCCTAGACACACAAAGGACTGGGGCTGGGAAGCTGCCCGGAGGCGGGGGTGTGGGGCGGCGACTCTGCACAGAGAAACTTGCCACAAGGATAGGAGGGCACAGCGGGCACTGTGGCCCTGAGAGGGAACAGCGTGGGCCCTGGGCAGCAGCCAGAGCGGGTGGCCAGCCAGGGAGGCCCAGCCCTGAGGGACTTTGAGCCTGGCTCTCGCCATGTGCACTGGGGATGGTATCTCTTGACTTGGTTAGTTTCCTCTCCCCCGCCAACACTCCCCACGATGCAGTGCACCAGAGAGGGGTTAGGAGAGCCAGGATTGGGGAGGGCTGGTTGGTCCCTATTGGACCACAGACCAGACCCAGGCACAGAGGCCGCGCACCCAACCCCTGGGGGAATCTGGGCACCCCTGGGCCTCAGACGTCCGTGCGGCAGGGTCACTCTGCCACCTGTCTCCCAGCCTCAGTTCTCCCCGAGCTATTCTTAGCTGGGGCGGGCGGGGCCTCGGGAGTCGGTGCAGGAACGTTCCCAACGTGAACCTGGCCAGCTGCCCGTGCTGGCTGCCGGCCCCTGTCCCTGACCTCAGGCGCGGGGGCTGAGGACCTACCCCCGGGCCGGGGCCTCATTCCTCCTGAAGGGGAAGCTCCCGGTACTTAGCGGGCGCCCTGTGCCCGCAGCACCCGCTTTTATTTCCCCGTCGCCCCCGGCTAGCAGCCCCATTTTTTGGGCTACGAGAGAGGCACGAAGAGGCTCCGATGCGCATCAGCGGGAGAGCGGGCCGGCCCCGGGGCTGCGCTGGAGCCGGGCGGGGGGCTACCTTTGGAGGCGGCGGCGGCCGCCAGCGCGTGCATGTAGGGGGTCTCCCAGCGCTCCATCACCGGCTTGCCCAGGATCTGCAGGTGCGTGTCCGATGCATCGTAGGCTGCAGGCGCCGCCCGCCACGCAGGGCTGCAGTTCTCGCCGGGCGCGAAGATGGGGTTCGCAGCGGGGGCGCTCATGCTGCGGGCTGGACGGCGCGCCCCTGAATCAGCTCTCAACGCGCGGAGCTGGTCTCTGCTGGGCCTTCTGGGCCGGGGGCGTGGTCTGGCTGGGGGCGTGGCCGGAGGGGGCGTGGTCAGGGCGGCCTGGGCCCCACGGG
>NW_006429782.1:502066-506911 GCF_000325575.1 Pteropus alecto | reverse complement strand
CCCCACGCGCGCCCGCCCTCCCGCCGACGCCCCCTCCTCGCTGAGCCGCCCGCGCCCGGTCTGCGGAACGGGCACCGCAGCAGCGAGCCCTCAGGGGCCTGGGCCTCGCTTCGTCACGTTCCTGCCTCAGTTTCCTCATCTGTCACCGCCACAGGAAGCCCCCTTCCTTGCTGTGCTGGGGGGGATCGAATGATTTTTCCAGGCTTTTACGAAAATACCTTATGTTTTTGAAATTTAATCTTTGGAGATGCTACGGTGGGTTCGAAATTGTCCTCATTTCACAGATAGGAAAACAGGCTCTAGGAGGCACAGCCGGCAGTCTCATGGCCCCTGGGGTGAGATGCGGGTACCCAGGTCAGACCCCTAACAGCCCCACCGCCTTCACACGCGGAGCTGGAGCTGCCTGGCGCCAGGAGCTCACTTCATAACCCCATAAGCGGGGATCACCTGAGGCCCCAGGACCCTGATGGGGGGACTCACGGTGCAAAAGCCTCTAGGTCTGGGGACTGACGTGTGAGCCCCACACTCTGCTGCCCCATGCACAGGAAGTCAAGCAGGGCAGCCCCCCACCCCCTCTCCCCAGCTCAGCTGTGTCCTCTGCCTGCCTCCCTGGGACCCACCTGCCAGCTGAGCTGCGGTGGCCTCCGGGCTCTATGACTCAACTTCCCTTTTCCAAGCCTCTGCACACCGGGCCACCATTCCCGAGCCCTGCACACTCAATTCCTGCCACTCAGAACACGTACTAAAACTGCAGCCCGGAGCAGCCGGGGCCCCAGGATCCGAACCCAGGCTCCTAACCGCTGCACCTGTGTCCATCCCTCACAGCCCAGCCCCACTTCTGCCCCCAGGCCTTCGCACATGCCCCTCCCGCCGCCCAGACAGCCTGTCCCTCCTGGCCCAGATGCCCCCCTCTCTCTGCTCCATGCTTGAGCCCACGCCTGCTCTGGGCCGCCCCGGTCCCCCTCATCCCCAGGCTGCTCTACTCCCGAGCACCATTCCTTGCCATTTTGCTGACCGAAGGTATTTCTTCCTGGCTCCATCGTCTGTCCGATGGGCTTGATGCGTGGAAAGTGCTCGGTAAAACCAAGGGCGCCATGGGGTCTAACGTGGTCTGGATGGTGTGACTGACGGCACTGACCTCACGAGACCCTCGGGAAGGGGCATGATGAGCAGGTGACGTTGGACGCCTGGGTTGCAGTCACGCCGCTTTTCACCTCATGAGGGCATCCCGTCTGGTTCCCCCGCCGCCAGCCGCCCTCCTGGGCACCCTCTGTGAATTCACTGCAACGAACTCCAACAGGCGTTAGGTGAAAAGGCGGGAGGGGCAGAGTGTGGAGCATGCTACAAACTAGTGCGCGTGTGTGCACGCGTGTGTGTGCACGTGCGTGTGTGTATGTGTGTGCACATGTGTGCTCACATGTCTGCGTGTGCGCATGCGTGTGTGCATATGTGCGTGTGTGCGCTGTGTGCACACATACGTGTGTGTTGGTAGACCCCATATTGTCTGGTACACATTCCCCGGTAAGGACACCCAAGATGCTGGCCATCGTGGCCAGGGCGCTGAGAGGGAGATTTTTATCTGGGTACTTTTTTTTTTTTATTGTGGTAAAACACGTACAACATAAACTTCACCACCCTAACCACTGTTAAGGGCACAGCTCACTGGCCTTAGGCATATTCACAGGTCGTGTAGCCGTCCCCACCGTCCACCTCCAGGATTTTCTCGCCATCCCAAACTGACACTCTGTCCCCATTAAATATTAACTCTCTTCCCCTCCCCAGCCTCTGTCACCCACCATCTACTCTCTATCTCTGTGAGTCTGACTCCTCTGGGGACCTCGCGTGAGTGGGATCACACAGGACGTGTCCTTCTGTGTATGGCTTATGTCACTGAACACAACGTCCTCCAGGTCCATCAACGTCGTGGCAGGCATCAGGACATCCGTTCTTTCCAAGGCCAAATAACGTTCCAGTGTGTGAACAGACCGTGTCCCATTTTCCGTTCATCCATCCATGGCTGCTGGGGTTGTGTTTGCCTTTGGCTGTCATGAGTCGTGCTGTCGTGAACTGTCACGTGCAGGTGGGTCTCTGTGCAAGTCCCCACCTCCAGTTTGCTGGGTTTGAAAGCACTGGAGGCCGCTGGGTCATCCGGTGATTCTGTGTTAACTTTTGAGTGACCACAAGACTTTCTGCCCAGGGCTACTTCCCGCCAACACACACCTATCCAGTCCAGCGGGTCCTCCCCACACTAGCTGACTCCAGACAACCATGTGATCCCAGCTTGGCCAATCAGGGCTTTCCATCACCTGGGCACAATTGGTGGGACAGACATGTGACTGAGATTGAGCCAATCAGAACCTTCCCTGGAACTTTTGCTGCTTCTCTTGGGGAGGAAGTGCTGACCTTGTGCTGTGCCTGGAGCTGTGGCATCATCCTTGTCTCCACAAGGGGTTAGACCGTTGAGGAAAAAAGCAATGAGAGAGAACGGATGGAGTCCTGTGACACCGTTTGAAGGTCCTGGATCCAGCCTAGCCTGAAATCAGCTGGACCAGCGGGGCTTATGAGGGGCAAGTCTGCCCCCCAGAGGACACTGGGCGATGTGTGGGGACATTTGTGGTGGTGAGGGGGTGCTCCTGACGTGGAGTGGGTGGGGGCCGGAGATGCTGGTCCCAAATGTCAGCGGTGCTGGTGGGGGGCACCCTGAGTTAGACCTATCCCTGAGTCTTTCGGTTCCATGAGCCAAAAAGTCCCATTAAACAAAGAAAGCCAGTTTCGCTTTCTGTGACTTGGCACCGACGGCTCCTAACCGATTTGGGAGGTGAGACATGCAGGGGGTTTTGCAGACGGCCGGTGGGGGGCTTCGCCCTCACGGAGCGGGACGCCTGCGAGGGGCCGATGACAGGCTGGGAGAGCTCGGCTCAGGTCCTGTGCTGGGATTATCTTCTCTGGGGCTCGGTTTGGGATTCAAAGGGACGTTGCAGAGACTGAGCAGAGGGATACCTGACACCCGCTTTCCTCATCATCAGCATCTCGCGTGTGTGTGGGACGCATGTCACAGACACTCGACCGTCACCTAGAATCCTCTGTCCTGTCACGCCTTTCCTTCTCCCCGAATGCCCCTTTTCTGCCCCAGGACCCCATCCAGGACCCCACGTGACATTTAGTCATCGCATCTGCCGAGGCCCCTCTGGGCTGTGACGGGTTCTCAGACCTTCCTCGTTTTTGAGGATCTGGACAGTCGTGGGGGGGACTGGCTGAGCAGTTTCTAGAATGTCCCTCGGTTGGGGTTTGTCTGGTGTTTTTTCTCGGGGTTAGAGCAGGGTGATGGGTTCTGGGAGATGGGCCCCGGAGGCGAGGTGCCTTTGTTTTCCCGTCAGATCGAGGGTCCCTGCTGTCCACTCAGCCGGCCACAGTCGGTGGGCGTGGAGACTCAAGAGCAGGGCCTGCTGCCGTGAATCTGTTTTCTCATTTTCCCGTAAAGTCCCCACTGTGCCCCGAGCCCCACTTCCAACACTTTGCACGTTGGGTCCCCTCGCACAGTGTCACAGGAACCCCCCTGGGGAGGTACCGTGATGGTCCCCTTTTAATCCATGAGGGAACGGGCACAGAGAGGTTAAGCAGCTTGCCTGGGGGGTCACATAGGTGGTGGGCGGCAGGGCAGGGACCCGAACCCCACAAATCTTAACCCTGGTGCTCTGCTGCTAAAGCTCTACTCTGCCGGTCATCCTGGCAGCCCTTGAGGACACGAGTCGATGAGCAGCACGGAGAAAGAACACCCCAGAGCGCTCCCAGTTTCTCATCCGTCGGAACCCAGGTCCCAGGCTGGGGAGCTGGCTTCTCCCACAGCTGCTGGGGCCTGGAAGTGAGTCAGCGGCTGTCCTGGAATTCCCCTGGGGCTGGGCACATCCAAGGTGAAGGCTCAGGAAGTCCCAGCACAGGTGACATCAGCCCTGGAGTGGGGGGGACAGCCCCAGGGAGGGCAGGGCTCCGGCCACCTCCTCGGACCCTCGCCCAGCACTTCCGCTGCCAGCACGTGGGTAGCCGACCCGCAGGCCCGTCCCACCCCTCAGGGCCAGGGAGCCTCGGGTGGGTTCTGGGCCCCTCCCCAGGAGGCACACGGAAATGCCTTCTGGACGGACGCGTGGCCTCCCCTTCCCCCACTCCACCCCCACGTTCACCTGCACCGGCCCCCGGTGCCAAGCTGGGTCCCCTCTGGCTGGGGCTGGGGGTGGCCTCACTGCCCAGTTCCCCGATGCTGACCCCCGGGCCTTCGCACGTGCTGTGCCCTCGTCCCTGACGGTCCATCCCCTCGGGGCTTGACTGGTGGCCGGCGGCCTTCCTTCTGGGCCCCGCTGGCACCCCGACCACAGGGTGCAGCCCCGACACGGCCCGGGGTGCTGGGTCAGGTGTCACACGTAGCCCCCGCGGGCGCCCCAGCCTCAGCGCAGAGGCGGGCGGACCTGCCTGTGTGGGGCGGGTCTCAAACTCGTCTGACGGGTTGGCTGTTCCCTGGAGTTGTCTGGCTCAGAGGCGGCCTTGGCCTTGGCCGGACCTGCCAGGATCCCACTTGGGGCTCAGGCCAGGACGGTGCCAAGGGAGCTGCAGCCCGCCAGCCAGCGCTACGGCCTGAGGACACCTCGGGGCAAGTGGCAGGTGGGTCCCGGCGCAGGGAGGGCGAGGCGGCTGGACCACGCGGGGCCGGCTTGGCCAGGGGAGGGGCTGCGGCTGGACAGAGATTCAGACAGACTGGCAGATGGAGAGAGATAGAGACAGAGACAGAGACAGAGAGATAGAGACGGCGGGAGGGAAAGTGACCCGGAGGGACAGGCCGGGGGGGCACAGACA
>NW_006429782.1:498856-501798 GCF_000325575.1 Pteropus alecto | reverse complement strand
CTCACCTGCCCAGGTCTGAGGGGGCCCTGCGCCCTGGGCGCGTGCCCTGCCCGCTGGCCTCGGCCACGGGGACTGCAGGACCAGCCCAGCCCCGGAGTCCTCCCCAGCGGGGAGACTGAGGCTAGGGCAGGACAGCTCTGGGTGGCGCTTCCTAGCAAGGAAGCTGAGACAGAGGATCTAATCAATGGCACCGCGCCCGCCCCCCCAAATGGTAGCCCAAGAGTCTCAGGGTGGGCTCACGGAGAAGCCCCCGGAGCACCCCACCTTTCATGAAAATAGCCGACTCGCAGCTGCCGGTCCTGTTCTCTCCCCTCTGTGTGTTGGGTCCCCTGACAGCATCCCTTTAGCAGAGGGGACACTGAGGCTCAGAGAGAGGCAGCCACTGCCACAGGCCTCCCCCGTGCGGCTCTGCGGCCCTGTGTCTTTCTGACTGCCATCCCCACCGGTGGGTCGCCCAGTTTCACCAATAAGAGTCCCGGAGTCCCGGTAGACGTGACTTTCCAAGGCAGGAGGCCACCGCTTTAGCGAGTGGGTCCCAGATGTCGCCAGGGAAGTCCGGACGCTAAAAATTACCTTTTCCGTACCTGCCACTTAAATGTACTAGGTGTCCTGCATTTCACCTGGTGACCCTGCCTCCACGAGCCAGGTCACAGCCACTTGGGGGACATTTTGGGGGTCCCTATGTCGACAGAGAAGGAGACTCTTTGACCCCAAACAGCCTCACCAGACAGACTTCTAGCCTTGCGTGAGCCTATCCCTGCCTCAGAGGGAGCCTTGGGTGCATGTGACTGTTGAATGTTCTCAAGTGATTCAGGTCCAGAAGCGTCCCCTGCAGACGTGCTGATGGCCTAATACAAAGCACTGCCCGCTCAGCTGTCTGAACAGCCCAGGCGGCAGCCACTGTTATCAGCGCCACCTCCATTTTTCAGGTGGGGCAGCGCGGGCTCAGAGACATCATGTAACTTTCCTGGGTTGCACAGCACACGAGCGCAGCTGCACCAGGGCTGGGCCTGGAGCTCCGGGACCCTGTCCCTTCTGCTCTCCCAGGCTGCCTCTTGCGATTCCCTGGAAATCCCCGAATCTGACTAATTCCCTAGACATCCCCGGGCTTGGCAGGCTCCTCCATGCTGACACGGCTGGACCCACCCCTGCCTGGGCAGACTGCCCCCACTTCAGGCGAAATGACCCGTAAAGGCCTCGTGGTTTCCCGAGGAGGGGGCCTGGCAGAGGTGGAGTCCACGCCTCCCGGCTGCCCGCAGTGACCTCAGGGCGGCTGCTGACCAGCTCCGCGCCTCAGTTTCCCCACACCAAGGGCCGTGGTGGGAGTGGGGCCGGCCTTGTGGGCATGCGACTTGGACTTCACCCACGCCTCTGCTTGGTTTAATCTCTGCTGTCACTGTCTCAAAATTCTGAACCCTTTTGAACAAGGGGCCCCGCCTTTTGACTTCTCATTGGTCCCTGCAAATCGCGTGGCTGGTAGTGTGAAAACGCATCTGGTAGCCCTCTGTCCTCCAAGTCGGCTTTTTCATCCCTTTGAATCTTCAATGTCTATTGCTCAGTTTGATGTCTCATTAGCTCTGAAAACCATTTTCGGAATCAAGGTTATAACCCGAGTTGCCAAAAACTTACGCCTACCAAAGCAGAACCCGCTCTGGATGAGTTGCAATTCCTCTCTGGGTCTCAGTTTCCCCATCTTCTCTGTTGTGCTTGTGGGTTTGGGTCCAGGGGGTCCGAGGCCCAGTTTTTGTAGGGCAGACAGCTTTTACACATACTCTTCTCCCATACCAGACCAGGCCTTTGAACAGCTTTTATACTTGGCCCAGACTGCCCTTCCTATCGACCGTCTGGCAAATTCCTACTTGAACTTCAAAGCCCCAGCATCAAGATCTTCTCCCTCCAACCCTCCATGATGCCCCACGTGGAGACTTCACCCTTCCCTGGGCCCCAGATGGGAGTGTCTTGCTATGGCTCTGTCTCCCCTAGACTGAGGGCTTCCTGAGGGCAGGGCTGAGGACTGGGTTCTCCCTGGGGCCCCAGCTTTGCTCAGCTCAAGGCCGGGCACAGAGCAGCATCCATAAGAGTTCGCTGAATGAATAAATAAGCACGTGGAGAGGTGACCTCTAGTTTCAGGGGGCTGAGACAGGTGTTGGAGGCCTCTGGTTGATGGTGAGGTGGATCCAGGGGACAGGTGGCAGCACTTTCAATGCTGACAACCTATTCGGAGTGGAGGTGGTGCCTCCAGCACTAGATCTGTCTGAACCAGCCCAGGCCACCACCTGGTGGGTCCAGTGGGCTCCAGTCACAAGAAAACTGCCAGCTGTGCCAAGGCCTGGTCCCACCCTCTTCCTGGCAGAGCGGCACATGCCAGCATCGTCTGCATTGGGTCCATGGAAGCTCTAATGGGGACGGAGCCAGCAGGCAGCCACCTGATTCACGTGGCCCTGCCCAAGACGATCCTGCTCTCTCTCAGGGTGGCCCCGGGGTCTGACCCGATCTCCCATGTGCCAGGCTCCGTGTTGGGGGCTCCAGGGTCCTAGAACTCCTGATCGCGATGGGAGAGACAGGGTGATGAGCCGACTGCTGTTGGTGGCGGGAAATAAAGGAAGGGGGCGTGCCTGGGGGGGCGGCCAGGGGCTGTTTCACAGGGTTTCCGGGAAGTCTCTGGGGAGGAGGCTTTGGAGGCAAAATCTGGGTTATGGGAGCACCCCCAAGGCCAGGGGTGAGAGTGCACCAGGGGAGGACACAGCCCTGTGCGAAGGCCTGGAGGGCGGCCTGGTTGGTACTGTACTCCTCCTGCAGAGGAGGACATTGAGGCTCGAAGGGGAAAGCCGAGCGGCGGCGTCGCCGCAGCAGGGAGCGCGATCGGGACTCGAACCCGGGGTCCTCCGAATCGCAGCCCCTCGAGGGGCTCGGGGCCCTCGGGCCGCCAGGGCTGGCCCCGC
>NW_006429782.1:495956-498440 GCF_000325575.1 Pteropus alecto | reverse complement strand
CGCCCTCCTCGGCGACCCCTGACCCCGCCGTCTGCCGCGACCCCGACTCTGCGCTGCCCTGTGACCCCTGCCCGACGCGCGTCCGCGGCGACGCCCTCGCCTTTCCTCGTCGCCCTCCTCGGCGACCCCCGCACCCCGCCCGTCGGTGATTCCCTGATCCCGGTGACGCGCTCTCCTTGGTGACTCTCGATCTCTACTTCGGTGACCCTTCGGCACCTTGTGACCCTCGTCTCCTACCCACTCCTTGGCGATTCCCTGACACCTCCGTTCTTGTGACCCCCCCCCATTTCCATGACCCCAGCTTCTCCCTTTCTGGAGGGGACCCTGATCTCTGCCATCTCGGAGGCCCTTGTCCCCAGGCTTCTTGGGGATCCTGCCCCTTCCACCTCAGTTTCCCTCCTCCCGGGACACCTTTCCTGGCTCCCTCCCGTCCCCAGTGCTCCCAGATGGGCAGACACACTCTGGGATTTGGGATGGAGGCCTTGCTGGTACCAGCTGACCTGGCAGAGCACGTTGAAATGGGAGTGTCACCGGGAGCTGGCACTGGAACCCGGCCGCCAGAGATGGGTGAGGGTGGTGTGGGGGGGTTGCAGTGCTGGCCCCCGCCCCAGAGGTGGGTGATGCGCAGCCAGTGTGGGTGGCCAGGGAAGGCGAGGCTGCCGGGCGGGTCCTGCCCGCCAGTGCTGCTTCCCCCACCCAGAGCTGGAGGCTGGTGGAGCCCAGAGGGACAGGGTGTGGACGGCCAGGTGGCAGCCCTGGGCGGCGGTGGGGTGTCTCCTGGCACATTTTGAAGGTCCTCGGGAAGGAAAAAGAACTGAGTCTGTAAAACGCGTGTCTGGGGCAACCCCAGCTTCTGCTTCCCGGAATGCCTGCCCCACGTCCTTCCCGCCTGTCCACGGCCTCCCTCTGCCCGGGTTTGGTGCTGTCTCTTTGCACCCAGGACAGGAGGGTGTCTGGTCGGAAGCCGGCTTGCGACAATGCTTGCTGGCAGCTTGGGGTCCTGGGTGTTTCGTGGCGTGACAAGGGGGCTGGTGTTGGGCTGAGTATAGCTGGGAGCCTGCCTACCTGCTGCGGGCACAGCGGGTCTGTCCCCGTGGCGCTTTGGGAAGGTTCAAGGAGAATGGGCCTGGGGCCCGGAGCCACGGACCCCAGAGGGAAGAAGGGCTGCTTGTCACGGGCACTGGAACCCCAGAGATGGTCAGAGGCCAGTTCGTCGGTAGCTGTGGGGCCGGATCCCTCCTCCAGGCCAGGCAGCCATGAGCTGGGCCTGACGCTGCAGCGGCTTGTCCCCACTGTGCGCCCTCATCCCTGGCTGTGGGGGGTGCTGTGCCCTTGAGGATCCTGCTAGCAGAGAGGTGCCCAAGGTCCCCGTTGTGGAGGCTGAGACCTGGGGCCCCAGCGGCCAGCATGTCTGCGTCCTCCCTTCCAGGCACCCTGGATTTTCCTAGGGGAGGCCCCAGATGTGGGCGATGGCAGCTTGGGGCTGTCTGTTCAGGGCCACTGTCCCCATAGTGCAGTCTGCCTTGAGTCCCTGCGGAGAACGCTGACTATGAAAGCTGTACTGCTGGACAGGTGTGCTGGGCAAGGAGGGGCGGGGGTGAGGTGCACGCACCTGTCAGACCTAGGAGACCGGGAAGCGATGGACACCGTCCCCAGGGACAAGCTAGCGTGGGCCGGGACGGGGGATGCTCTGGGATTTGGGAAGGCTTTTGTTTAACTGAGCTGATGCCTGCTCACTCCTGCCCGGAGCCAGGCCTGCCTGAGTGTGTGTTGGGGGAATGGTTGTACTGTGGCAGAGGGTGGGGAGCCCCCAGGCCAAGATAGGGGCCGGCTTTCCAGGGGACGCAGTTGGCTTTGAGGTTGGGGAGGCCGCAGGTGACAGGTGGGCAGCCCAGGGCCAGTGCTCTCCAGCTGCGTGACCTTGAGCCAATCGCCACTGCCACCTGGGGCAGCCGAGGCAGGACCCCCACAGCCCTGTCCCCCACTAAGGTGTGACGAGCCTAGCAGTGTCTCAGATGCTCCTGCAGCAGGGGCCGGCCGGAAACGCTGACCCAGCGCGGGGCTCTGGCCGCGTGAGCAAGCTCGTCCGGGAATAAAGAGGCAACTGTGTCCGGTCCCTAGAGGCCACCTCCCCCCAGGACAGCCTCCGCCTGATGAAGCCTTTATGGCCCCAGGCGGGGGTAACGTGATCTCCAAGTGTAAACAGAGCGCTGGGCTGACTCTGCGGAGTGGAGCGCAGCCCCCGTGGCACCAGCAGGCCCAGGTGTGCGTGTGCGTGTGCGTGTGCGTGTGCACGTGCGTGTCATGTGTCAGCACGTGCACTCACATGTGCGTGTGAGTGTCACGTGAGCATGCGTGTTTTGTGCTTACGAGCATACACATGCTTGTGTCCATGTGTGCGTACGTACGAGCACACGTGTCCCGCGTGTCGTGTGTGTGTGCTGTTTGTCATGGGCAGGCAGGGCGCGTCTCCGGCCACTCTTT
>NW_006429782.1:491785-495905 GCF_000325575.1 Pteropus alecto | reverse complement strand
GCCGGTGGAGCTGGCGCACGGTCCCCAGTCCAGCCTGGTCTGTCCCCTGCTTGACCCCACCCCCCCACCCCCTGTTCTGCCCACTCCTGGGCGCAGCCTCAAGTCCTGGTGTCCGCGGGGTGCCCTGCGAGTGCGGGTCCTGCTCCCCTGTCCTTGGGAGCTGCCCTCTCTGCCTCCTGCTGCTGGCAGGCTGTTCCCACGTGAGGGGCCGGGCCGGGACGGAAAGCAGACTTCATCCTGTCAGTGGTGACAGCCACCTGTGGTCGCCTGCTTCCCTCGCGGGGAGCTTCGGTCCCCTGCAGGCAGGCGGTGACTCAGGTGAGGGCCCACACTGTGGTTTCTGGTCACCTGCTGCCCCGGGCTCTCCCAGGCCCCCTGGGAGGCAGAGCCTAGACCTGCCGAGTGTGTGTGTCCTACACGTGACCTACACGTGACGGCCTTTGAGCACGTGACACCTGTGAGAGACGCCAGACCCACGAGGCCACACTGAATGATCCCACTTGGACGGGGTGTCCCACACAGGCATGTCTACAGACAGGAAGTGGCTGAGTGGTTGTCGGGGGCTGGGGGGGAGGGGTGAGCGCTGAGGGGGACGGAGCTGCCTTTGGGGTGACGGAATGTTGGGGAACTGTGAATGTGCTGACACCGCTGAGGCATGTACTCTGGCGGTGGGTGTGGCACGTGAACTGTCCCCATGAAACAAAGCGTTAAGGGAAAGCGAAGGGACCAGGGCCTGTCCTCGCCCCTCTGCTGCCCACGTGCCGTGGCCCCTGAGCGCAGGTGCTGGGCGGCTTGCGGCATCTTCTCACGGGCGCCCCGCTGCTCTCCACGGCAGGGCCCGTGCCTTCCAGAGCACGCCCGGCCGCCAGGCTCCAGCCGTGCTGCCCCCCACCCCGACCGGGTCCCGTGGGGGGCGGCCCGGCCTCCGCCCGTCCCCTGCAGAGCAAACCCCAAACAGGCCTGCCGCCCTCGCTCCCAGGGCTTGCCCACGCATCTGACGGCGGTCACCACATTTCCCGGGTGTCCACCCTGAGGGTCAAAGGCTGTGGACACAGGAAGCTGGGCCAGGGCCGGTCCAGGGGGCAGTAAACTTTTATGGCCCTGACTCACCTTCCAGGCCTCAGAGGTGACTTGGAGGCCCTGGGAGTCCCCAGCCTCTCACGCCCTGTGGCCCGAGGCTCTGAGACCCCAGAGGTTGAGGAGAGGCTGGCCCCGGCGGGACAGGCCAGGTGTGGGACAAGATGGCCCCTCACGTCCTCAACTGTCCCTGGGGATGCACTCTGCCCTGGAAGCTGTGGAGTCGGGGTGTAGCACCCACTCCCCGGCCCCGGCTGGGTCTGAGCTTGGTGCTGGCAGCGCAGGGCATGGGGGTCTCTCCTGGGGTCACCAGTGAGTACGTGAGCTGGCCTATCCAGCACCGTTTTGAGGGTTTTCACCAGAGCTGAGCCCTCCAGGAGCTTGGCCCACTGCTTTGGGGGGCTCAGGGTGAGTGAGACCCCAGGTAGATGTGGGGGGCTGTCAGGGACATCCTTGGGGATCCTGGGTGCTAATGGGCGGCGGGGCCTCGGCACTGTGGGAATCTGGTGGAAGGCGCCGCTCAGGGCAGGCTGGGCGTGACTGTCCGACCTCCGGCTTTGAGAAATCAGAGGCTGCCCCCCCAAATCCAGACCTGCCACTTGTCTTGAAAAACCAGCCTGTCTGGAAGCCTAGGCCTCCTGCATTCCTAAGCCCGATGGTCCCCCAGTGCTGGCCCCTTGTGGGCCCTGGGGAGGCTCCCAAGAGGGGCCCGCGTCCCCACAGCCTGTCACTGTGCGGGCTGGCGCCTGCTGCCCACTGTTCCATGGGCTGGGGAGCTCTGTCCTCTCTCACTGATATCCCCAGAGCCACCCGTCCTGGTCCCACGGCCCGGGACGTGTCACCTCACGATGCAGAGAAGTCTCGCAGACGAGGCTAAGCTGAGGACCCTGAGGTACGGGTGATCGTGGATTCCTGGGGGCCCAGGTCCTCATGAGCAGAGAACGTTCTCCACTGGACGCCGGAGGGGAGTGGGAGACCGGGCTCTGGGCCTAGGTAGCACGTGCTGGGGACACGGCCAGGCGGCCTCCAGGAGGGACACCCGGCCGTGCCGGCAGCTGTGCGAGCAGTCACATGCCCCCAGAGTGTGCAGCGCGGAGCCCAGCCGGGGGCCCGGATCCGGCTGGCCTGGACGTGCCACCCGCAGCGCCCCATGGGGGACTGAATGTGCCGTTTTAACCCGCCAGGCTGTGGTCACCCGACTCAGCAGCAGAAGTGGGTCCAGGCTCCCCGTTGGCAGGTCTTGTGGCTCGTGCGCCTGCAATTTGGGGGTCTCTGCCTTCTTCCCAGAGCGGGGACGAGGTCTAGCCCAGCATGGGCAGCGTTCCAGCAAGGTCGTGAGCTCGGCCTGAGCCTGGGGACCTCCTCCTGCGGGACACTGTGCCCTTCGGGCTTGGACGAAGGTCCCTTGTGATGTTCTTGGCATCGAGCTGGACCGAAGGAGCCTGTGGAGGATGCTAATTGGTCAGGATCTGCACTGGCTTTAGTGTGGCCTGGCCGGGGGCAGCCCCAGCCGCCATCCCGCTCAGGGCTCTCCGGGGAGCCAGGCGGAGTGACCTGCCGTGCAGGCTGACCCGAGGTACACCCGACATCAGA
This sequence comes from Pteropus alecto, assembly GCF_000325575.1. NCBI lineage: Eukaryota > Metazoa > Chordata > Mammalia > Chiroptera > Pteropodidae > Pteropus > Pteropus alecto. The sequence continues at coordinate 493,235 of NW_006429782.1, read as the reverse complement.
CAGGGACGGGACAGTAGCAAGTCGAAGGAGGGGCGGTCCGCCCTCCACACGGACTGCGGACAGACTGCTTGCGTCGCCATCAAAGGACCACGAAGTCAGGGTCAGGGGCTTTGGCTTAGCATTGGCTCAGGAGAGGAGGACCCAGGGGTCACAGGAGACCCCTGGCTCAGTGTGTCTGACGCCACAGATCTGTGCGGGCCGGTCCCTGGACAGAAGCTGCCTCCTGAAGCCTGTCCAATGCTGCCACGTCCGCTCAAACTCGGAGTTGCTTCATGGAGCACCCGCGTCCCCAAACGGCCATTGGAACGTCGTCATTCCGCCTTGCCCCACTTGGGCTGTCACAGCTGCTGCCCGGCCCACTGGTCTGTAGTAGACAGGTCTGGGGACCTGCGGTCAACAGGGGCATTGGCCGGAGACAGCCAGGCACAGGCGACCCAGAACCGGTGCCCCTGGAGCCCAACCGCGGGCCTTCTCTTCTGCATAAATGTTTGTTTCTCCAAACGTCGCTCCCCGAACATGGGCTCAGTTCTGCTCCCCAAGAGTAACTTCTCCCAGCGGCCGCCCACCTGTCCCCAGTGTGCATGTGGGTAGGGGGAGGGGTCGTGGAGCATACGCGCTGCTGCTTTCTCCTTGGGCCCCCGCCTGTCCCTGTGGTGACACATGGGGTCCCTGCGTGTGCCCTGTCACCAGCCCCCGTGGAGTCTGGCTCTGCTGCTTTCGCTCTTGGGGTCAGGCTGGAGTGGTTGCCCCCCAGCCCAGGGCCACCTCCGTTCACTGTCTGCTCGGCCAGGTGTTGACAGTGCCAGGGCCAGGGTGTCAGCTGAGCAGCCCCCCGGCTTGGCTCTTCGGAGGAGCTGTGGGTCCCCCTGTGCTGCTGGGAAGGGTGGCCGCCTGGTGCCTCAGCCTGAGTGCGAGGGACAGGTGCTCATGTCCAGCAGGACAGGAGGTTTTGCAAGAGGTGGCTTTGTCTGGGTGAAGCACGTGCGCTCAGCCCAGGCGGGGGCCTGCAGGGGCTGAGGGTCCTGCCAGCCGCCTCTCGTTGCGTGTCTGAGCCCTGGCCTCTGCACTCTGCAGTGGGGCTTCCTTGTTCCCGCCTCGTCCTCTCTGTCCCCACCCAGACGCCTCCTGGGTCTGGAAACTCGGTCACACGCATGGTGCCAGCCTGACCTGGTCAGCAGTGCTCCCGCCTGCCAGCTGCCAGGCGTCACTGGGATTCGGGCCTAGGGTCAAGGCAGCTCCTACTTGGTTTGCCTCCTCCCACTGTCCAAATCTCCTGGGGCAGCCGTGTCACTGGCCACATGCTGGGTGGCTTAGACTATGGGGACCTGTGCCCTCCCAGTCTTGGAGACCAGATGTTGGAGACCAAGGCGTGGCAGGGCCATGCTCACTCTGCAGGCCCCCCGGGTGCGTCCTTCCTGCCCCGCCCACTTCTGGAGGCCCCCCCCCGCCC
>NW_006429782.1:475289-489108 GCF_000325575.1 Pteropus alecto | reverse complement strand
GTTGCTCCCGCCTGCCAGCTTCCAGGCGTCACTGGGATTCGGGCCTAGGGTCAGGGCAGCTCCTACTGGGTTTGCCTCCTCCCACTGTCCAAATCTCCTGGGGCAGCCGTGTCACTGGCCACATGCTGGGTGGCTTAGACTATGGGGACCTGTGCCCTCCCAGTCTTGGAGACCAGATGTTGGAGACCAAGGCGTGGCAGGGCCATGCTCACTCTGCAGGCCCCCCGGGTGCGTCCTTCCTGCCCCGCCCACTTCTGGAGGCCCCCCCCCGCCCCGTCCCTTAGCTTGTGGCCACATCACCCAAGTCTCTGCCTCCGTCTTGCCGTGGCCCCTCTCACCCACGTGACTGTCCAGCCCTCACTCCTATGAAGGCAGCGGTCCACTCCAGCATGACCCAGTCTCCACCGATCCCACCTGCAGAGACCCCGTTTACTGATGAGGGTCTGCTTGCAGGTCCCCGACAGATGTGTTTGAGGGACAGCTCCCTGCAGCACAGGGCCTTCTCCGAATCCCTGGTCTCCGCCACTCACCAGCTGGCATCCAGGCGTCTGCTGGCTCTTGGGTCCAGGATTCCTTGGCCCTGTGTCCCCCTTTTCCTGCCTTCTCCTGTGGTCCCACCCCAAGATCCCCAGCCTTAGCAGTCAGTAGATGAAGGGTGGGCCTCTGAGACTGAGGGAAACAGCCACTGCACCCCGAGGACCCTCACTTCCTTTGTCCTCGGGGAGCCTACTCATGGAGGTGGCTGTCCAGGCGCGTACCCCCTTGTGGGTCCCAGGTGAGCTGAGCTGTGCCCGCCAGCCCAGGCTGGCCCTCCGCGCGGGGCCAGGGCCCAGGACAGGCCCAAGGGTCTCGCCTACGCTGAGCTCTGTGGGCTGCCTCGGCCTGTGCAGGATGTCCCCGCTCCTGCCCTTCCAGGGCCCCGCACTGGGGACTGACCGCAGGCCGTCTCTGACCTGCGAGGTGCAGAGGGGGCTCCCCCATCCACAGATGGCCCTTCCCCCAGACAGTCCTGTCAGCCAGGTCGGCCCAGCCAGGCCCCTGGAGTCACCAGGGCCTCTGCCCTAATAGTTGAGCCTCCAGGAGCCCCGGCCAGGCCCGCTCTGCTACCGTCCTGGTCTCAGCCTCAGTCGAGGGTAGCCGGAGAGGCTGCTGTCCTGTACCCTGTGAGAGGCCAGCAGGTCCCTGCCACCTAGAGATGTGGTTCTGGGGGACAGCTTTGCCCTGTCTTGGCAGGACATGGATGTGATAGCAAACGGCTGGCTCCGTGTGTTGGGGGCTGAGCCGACAGCTCAGCGCGGGGTGAGGCCCTCGGCCTGTCCTGGGGCAGTCTGGGCGACGGAGGTTGGGGTGCGTCCCGGGTCAGGCTCTCCCAGCTCCCGGCCTCTCCCTACCTCTCACCCTGATGGTCCTGTCTGGGCGCCGACCCCTTTGTCTTTGTCTCCCATGATGACTCGTGTGACGGCCCTGTCTCAGGGGAAACCCTGCGAGTGTGAATTACCATGCACTGCAGGCCCCCCTTAAGGGCACCTGCGTCCCGCCCGTCCCCAGATGTGCGTCTCTACATGCTCCCGGGCCTGGCCTTCGGGCTGAGACCCCACCCAGTGCCCCCTGGGGTCATGCCAGGCAGCCGGAAGTGCCTGGGGGCATGGCACGTTCATGCTCTGGAGCTGGGGACTGTGGGGGTGCCGGGCAGCGAGGTGACGCTGGGCTTGGGCATGAGAGGAGGGGTCTCTGGGGGTGGGAGGATGGTGGTGGGTGCACGTCCGCCTCTTTGCTAGCCCCTGACCCACTACCTGTCTGTGGATGTGACTGTTTTGGACACGCCACGTGAATGGAGTCGGGTGGCCTGTGTATCTGGCGTCTCTCGCTGAGCGTCCTGTGTCCAGGGTCCATCCACGTCGTGGTGAGCATAGCGACTCCCCCCTTTTCATGGCTGAGTGACGCCCCCCGTGTGGACGGGCACGTGTGTGTCTTTCACCCACCTACACTTGGCGTTCCCACCCTCTGCCCGCAGACACCTGGGTGCAGGTTCGTGTGGACGCGAGTCTTCGCGTTTCCTGAGTGGGTGCCTAGGAGCAGAACTGCGAGATCTGTGGTGACCGTCTAGGCGTTTGAGGAGCTGCTGGCTCCCAGGTGGCCACAACGCTGTATAATCGTGCCCACCGCCTGTTGCGTTGGCCTTGACCCAGCTTCCCGGTGCCCAGTGCCCCGCCTGTCATGTGGCCATGTCGCCATCCTCCCCTCACCCTCAGGTCCAGATCTTAATGCTCTGCCTGGTCAGAGAAGCCTTCTGGGACCCCCAAGGCCCCACGCCCAGGCCCCCAGGTCACAGCGCCTGGTTTCCGTCCCCAGGGGCCCTCCCCACAGGTGACAGGCCTCTCTCTGAAGGAAGGAGATGCGTGGACAGAGGCTGAGAATGCAGAGCCTGACCTGGAGCTGCCACTCAGAAGGGCTCCCAGAGGGGGCTGTGGGCATGGCTGGCCCAGTCTTGGGCTGGGCCTGCTGCTGGGAGTCCCTGGGCACAGTGTCCTGAGGACTGCCCAGGGTCCTGGGAGCCCCCACGGTCCCCCCACGGTCACGGTCGCGGGTTCTGACGGTGCTTTCTGGTGAGCTGCCAAGGCCTGGGCTGCAGAGCAGAGAAGCACCTGGGGTCAGCCTCACTCAGGGGCGTGCCCGCCCAGGGACAGTCCTGATGGGGTTTTTGGGGAAGGGGCGGGGTCACACGGACAGTCCTGAGCAGTCCCTGCAGAGGAGGGAAGGGACGAGAGCGAGCCAGCCAGCGCTCAGCTCCACGAGCTTTCTTTGTGGATTAGAAGTGGTTCCTGGCCTCTTTCTGCCCAGGTGTTGGGGACAGACCTCCCTTGAGGGGTGTCCCCCAATCAAGGCGCTTCCTGAGGCCTCGGTGAAGGCAGCAGTCAGTTATGTGGCAGTTTGCAGGGCCTGGTGGGCTGGTCGACACCCTGACCACTCGCTCTCCAGGTGAGCAAGCAGGCGGGGCTGAGGTGCCATAGCCACCCGCTCCCCAGCGCTGGCCTCTCGGGCCGTCGGCCTGACCCCAGGAGCGTGGTCAGGACTGGCCAAGTCCCGGTCGCAGAGACTTTCCCCGCCAGCCGCCAGCCTGGGTTTCGCCGAGGGCCTTGGGGAGCCTGGAGGGCGCAGGCAGGAGGTGGCCATGCCTCTGAGGGTCCAGGCCAGTGGGGGCCGTGGGAAGTGGCGTCCTGCCAGCAGGCAGCCCGGCGGCCGGGCTGACCGCGAGGCTGGAGCGGAGTGGACCGCGGGATGAGGGGCGCAAGCGCCCCCGCCCCCCGGGATTGCGCAAGCGGCTGCGCCTGCGATTACTGGAAGTCCAGGGTTTCTTCACCCGGGCTTGGCTGGGAGTGGCAGCCGCCTCCCCTTCCTGCCTCCCGGGTGATTAACTTCCCAGCGGCACCCACCGCCTTGGAGCCGGAGCCGGCTCTGTTCAGGGCCGCAGGGGGCGGGGCCCGGGTCAGGGGTGCTCCGTCACAGGTCACAGGGCAGATGGAAGTCGTGGGGTGCTGAGGTCAGCCCCTGTGGCTTTTCCCAGCCCTGAGGGACAGGACCGTTTTCAGTGGGGATGTTTTGTGTCCTTACCCTGAACCAGGGCAGAGAGCTCCTCCCAGCCCAGCTCGCCCCTGTCCCCCCGGGACCCTCTGGCAGGCCTCTCCTGACGGCCGAGGGGCAGGGCTGGCCAGTTGAACTCTGCCTCCCAGCCAGACGAGCTGGGCGCAGAGCCAGGTGCCTGGAAGTCACCCCTCAGCCCTGCCGATCACACCAGGGTTCCCGGAGCTCATGGCTCTCTTTGTGGGTGTCAGGAGCACCCTCCTCCTGGGGCCCACGTTACTCTTTTTTCGGTGGGGGCAAGGGCCAGAGATGCTGCTGTGATCAGTGGGAAGGAATGAGGTGGGGGTGGCTAGCCTCACGGAAGGGGCTGGCCTCATCCCCGGGTCCAGGCCCGTGTCCGTGTCTCCAGGAGCGGGAGGCTGGGCAGTGGGTGGGGCCTTGTGTGGGCTTGCAGCATGGAGATAATTGGGGGTCCTGTCTGGGTGGCTGAGGGGGTCCCCCTTTGACAGCCCCAGGGTGAGGCCGAGAACCGAGAGGGACTCCCAGCAGCACTGCGACATTGGGTGCACCTCGGTGCACACCCCTCTACTAGGATGGGTTTGGGGTGACGTGTGGGGTCTGGTCCATGGGGTCCTGCTGGCTGAGCCAGAGCCTGGGAGGCCCTGACTGACCCCACTTCCGCTGTCCCATGTCCCTGAGGAGGGGCTTCACCTGTCGGGGTCAGGGCGACCTCAGGACGCGCTGTGTCTCTCCCCAGGCCAGGATGCCTCCACCTCGCAGCAAGAAGCCCAGATAGACGCCCCCGCGGCCCGGGTTGAGGGGATGCCCGATGCTGGCAGTGGGGCCCGCCATGGACAGCGAGTTCCCGCAGCACGAGGTCCCGCCGGCCGGCAGCGTCCTCTACAGCCCGCCGCCCCTGCAGGGCCCGCTCCAGGTGAGTCTCGGCTCCGGGGTTGGCTTGGGGTGGCAGGAGCCCTCTGCCTTCACATTCCACGGGCCACTAGGTGTCTTTTGCTAAGGCCACGACTGGCCCTCGGAGACCCGCCCTAGCTGCCGTCTTTACCCACGGGACCTCGGGGGCTGGGACGCCGGCGACAGATTGTGGCCGTTTATTTTTTTCATTGTATTTTTGTTCGGTAATTTAATAGACTAGTTTTTTAAGCAGTTCTTGATTTGTAGGAAAAGTGTAGCGTTCCCATGGGCCCCTACCACACTCTCCCCGTTGTCAGCCTCTTGCCTTAACGAGTGAGTGAGCTACATTGTTGCAATGTGTTGCAATGATGAGCCAATACCGATACGTTGTCATCGATTCAAGTCCACCGTGGACCTGGGGGTTCTCCCTCCGTGTTGGACACTGCGGTTGGGACAAACATACGAGGACATGTATCCATAGTCACAGCATCATGCAGAGCAGTGTCCTGCCCCGAGGCCCTCTGTGCTCCGCCCGTGCAACCCCCGCCCCGTACCCACGGGTTCTCCTGTGTCTGCAGCTTCGCCCTTTCCAGAACACCCTGTAGTTGGCCCCGTGTGTGCTTCAGGCTGGCTCCCCCCACTGGGTCACGAGCTCTTGAGGCTCCCCGGTCTTCTGAGGGCTCCGTAGCATGTCCTCTGAGCGCTGAGGGACGTGGCAGCCCCGGGTGGGCGTGTCCCTTTATCCATCCCCCAAAGGCCACCTCGGCTGCTCCCGTGTTTCGACAGCCATAATGAGCATCACAGTAACAGAACCACCACGGGTGCCAGCCAGGCCCCACAGGTCACCCAGGCCCCGTGAGGAGAAGGTCCAGATGCTGCAGCAGGTCAGGCCCGGCACCCCATTTCCTGGGTGACAGCCAGGCTTTTCTGCTACAGAGAGGGAACTTTCTTGGTGGGGAGGCTGGAGCTGCCAGGCAGCGGGAGAGCAGGTGGGGTCCGGGCGCTGGGGAACAGCTGAGAGCAGCAGGGACGGGCGGGCGGCGGGGCGGGCACAGGGAGCGAGAGTCCAGCTGGGGTTCAGGGGGCGGGGAAACGAGTCCCTGGGTCAGGCGGAGCTCAGGGTCAAATGTTGCACCCACCAGGGGGGCGCCAGGCCCGTGACCCAGCGTCAGAGAGGGCTGGGACGGTGTAGGTCCTGAACTGCCTCCCTGCCCAGCTGTGCCCATGCGGCGTCCTCGTGTGACAGGCACGGAGTCCCTGTGTGCACACAGTCGGCCTCAAACACTGGGCGGGGGCAACCCCGAGTCATGACTATGGGGCTACCGCTGCTTAAAGCCTGGCCAACGCCTGCCACGGGGTCCAGGCCGCCTCCTCGCCCCTTCCTGTTGAAGCTGTGTCCATGTGTCCCCAACCCTCCCAAACTTCCGTCCACGTCTCCCAGCTGACAGCCTCCCGTCCCCGTGGCGGTGTGTCCGTCCCTGGGTCCCATTGTCCCCCCTGCAGGCTCAGAGCATGCTGGCCGTTCCTGTGGGCACAGGATCCCTCCTGAACGTCCCATAATTTGCTTAATTATTTCCCGAGTGGCGAGCCCTCGGGTGGCTCCAGCTTTCCACCGCTGTAAATAGCACACTGTCTTCCTCTCCCTCGAGAATGGTGCCTGGGATACCATTCCTGGGTCAGGGCACGCTCGCGACTCGCCGAGGACAGAGCCGTTCCTCAGGAAATGCCACGTCCCCTCTATGGTGACTCAGGAAGCTGGTCTTCGGCCAGGATGCAGACTCTAGGGACCTGAGGGACTCAGAGGCTGGAATCACAGAGGCGCGTTGGGCTACAGTAGGGGCCTGGTACGGGGGAGCTGCTGGCGGGTCCCGGCTTTGGCTCTGGGCAGTCGGAACCTGGCAGAGCTGACCGAGGCTAGGTGCCCGGCCCAGCCCTCTCGGGCCACTGGTGGCAGGGGTCGCCTTCAGGCCACACTGGGTCCATCCTGGGAGCAGCCCGTGCGCCTATAGTGTGTGCGGTCGGTGCGGGCAGCTGTTCCTCCCTTGTCCTGGGGCTCTGTTGGGGGCCCCAGGCTCAGGAGGAGCCAGAGAGGAGTGGACGGGAATGCGGCTGGCCCAGGACTTCCAGTGTCGCTAACGTGGCCAGACTTAGCAAATAAAAACACGGCCGCCCAGTGAAATTGGTTTCTCGTGAACACAAATAATTTTTTACTACGTGTGTCCCATGGAATACTTACGCTAAAAATTATTTGTCATTTATCAGAAATTCAAATTTCACAGGACGTCTGCGTTTCATTTGCCAACCTAGCAAGGGTACCATCTTCCTACATCAGCTCCCAGGTGGCCTGGGCAGCTTCAGGCTAATGACCCAGGGCCTGCCCCTGCCCAGCAGAGTGCCAGCTTCCATCTCCAGGTGGAGAGTCCCCGGGCAAGCTCCGACTGGCTGGCCGGAGTCAGGTGTTTGTGTCTGAGCCCGGCGCATGCCAGGGGCCTGCCCTCCGAAGGCGGAGCCAGGCCTTTTGGCTGCCAGGGGGGAATCCAAGGAAAGCTCCGACTGGCTGGCCGCGGTGCCACCTCTGTGACTGGCAGCCTCGCTGGAGCCCCGTGCTGGGGCAAAGTCAGAGCGACCCCCAGCATCCCACCTACCCAGCTGAGGCCTTGAGGTCCTCCAGGACATGGGGGTCCCCTGGCCCGGGAGCTCTGTGAGGGCTCCCCCAGGCCTGATCTGGGCATAGGCGGAGAAGGTCAGGAGAGTGAGGGGCCCTCTCGGTGCTCCCTACCCAGAGCCCCCAGGCCAGCTGCACCCTTTATGGGCCCACAGCATTGGTGCCCATCCCCACGCGGCCTGGCCAAGGCGCTCTCCACGCGCCCCAAGACTGTGTACACGGGTCCCTCGAAGGACGCCGAGCACGGTCTGGAGTTGGAACGTTGCAGAAGCGTCTGGCCTCGCGAAGTTCACGTCCCTCTCTGGAGCTGGACTCATGCGGGGCTGGAGCAGGGAAGTGACCCTGGACCAGGGCCCTGGGGAGACCCCAGCTCGCTCCATGGGCCATGGGGCGCGGCTTCCCCCGGAGATGTCCACGGCGGTCCCTCGTGCCAGCGGTGCCGCCGGCGTCTGTGCTGGCTCGAGGCCCTGCACTTGTCTTTCCTCCGACTCTTTATTTTGATTTTTACTATTCTGCAGCCTGTGCAAAAATGGACGGCGGGCACAGCCCCCAGGGTCTCCGCCAGACGGTAGCGTCTGGACACGCTTCTCTCTCCTCTCTTCCTTGTGCCTGGTTCTGGGGCCGGACATCTGGGCGCTGACAGGCCCTGTGGGGACCAGGGGTGGGGCACAGTGATGGAAAGTCACAGCCGCCTGCTCCCCTCGGCACAGAGGGGGCGCGGGGCAGGGGTGCCGAGGCAGTTCTGGCCATCCGGACTGGTCCGGGCCAGCTCCGGGGTGGGGTCTCAGAGAGGGAGGACATGGCGGCCTAGGGAGCTGCACCTAGGGGCCCTGCCGAGGGCAGGACCTGTGTGGGCGGCGGGGTGGGAGGCTGCCGGCCATCAGGCTCCCGTCCTGGACTTGCCATCCACCTGGATAGGCAGGGACAGTGCCTGTGGCCAGCAGGCCTCTCCCCAGGGACAGCTGGGGGCCTTCCTGCTGGGGTCCTGCCATGGGCCCTGTTGCCAGTGGGGCTGTGGCCTCTTGTAGGGGAGGGGAGTCCTGCCTTGGCCTGTGTATCAGGGGGACTTGCCACCTCTTTTCTACAGAGGAGCTTGAGTGTCCGTGGTCCCGCACCCCCAAACTGTTTCTGTCAGGTCCAGTGCAGGACCCTCACGTTCCCACTGGTGTTCCCCGGAGCACGTCACCCAGAACCCCTGTCTGTGCTGGCTCTTGGGCCAGACAGGGCTGGTGGTGCTGAGAGCCCGCGGCCTGTGAGAGCTCCAGAAAGAGTAGCCCCCTGACCTGCCTGGCAGGGCTGGGCTGTGAGGGCCTGGCCGAAGCGGGGGCCAGTCCGCGGTGCTAGTGGGGGCCCCTCGCCCTGGCCTCGGCCACTGCCCCTCTGGGCCGTTCCCTCTGTCTGAGCTGGTGTACCTGTCCCTTACAGGACCTGCTCTGTACTGCTTTACATCTGGTCCCATCCTTCGGTTTGTGAATGGGGCTTAGGGGCCTCCAAGCAGGGCCCTGGGCCCCCGGCCTGGGTGTCAGAACCCTGGGTGGCCAGCAGTCCGGGCTCCCCCGGCCTCCAGGGACTCTGGGGCCATGCCCGCCTGTCGTCACCCTGCTGGTCCGACCCACGCACGTGTATCGGCCAAGACCTTTGCCTTCACTGCAGCCCCCGCGGGAGGGTTCCCATGCACGTAGGGTAACTGAGGCATGGACTCCCAGGTGACCCCGTTGGGGGCCGGGGTGGGGTGCACCCTCCAACAGTGGAGTCCTGGCTCTGGGCCACTGGCACCCCCCGGAGCAGGCGGGGCCCCCCCGCCCCGCTGACCACCTCCGCACCATTGTGTCGCAGAACGCCATGCTGCAGTACCCCTGGTGGACAGCCTTCGCGTCCGCACCCTGCCCGGCCTTCTCCAGCGGGAGCCAGTGGTAAGTGCCTTGCCCAGCTCCGGCCAACCCCGCCCCGCCAGGGGCCATGCCACCCACGGGGGCTCCACTTAGGAATGAGCTCACAGCTGGGGAGCCTCGGTCCTCTGCTGAGGGGGGTGGGCCTGGCCTGGTTTCTTAGGCTGAGACCCAGCAGGGGCGGCAGAGGTGGTGGCAGTAAGGGGCCGGGGGAAGCTCACTGCAGGGCAACACCCTGTCAGGGAGCCAGGGGGCCCCTTCCCGCAGAGGACGACAGGGAGCTGGGTTTTGTGGGGTGGGTAGGAGTTTGCGGACAGCAGCCGGGAGCCAGGCCGAGGAGTGGTTGTGGCCGGAGGCCTCCACGTGGGCTGGGGAGGGCAGTAGCCTATCGCTCTGTGACAGCTCACCTTCCTGTTTCCTCCAGCCAGTTTGGGAGCCCCGCCTCCTTCCAGCCCCGCGTGGACACCAGCTATGGCCCTGTGGCCGCCACCCCCAGCTTCCTGCCAAAGAGCGACTTCTCTCAGGTAGGAGACTCCAGTCCCAGCTGCCCTGGCCCGTGGGGCCCTCCTGCCTCCTGGGGCAGGACCGCGGACCGCAGCCGGCCACAGGCTGCTTCTGAGGAATGGCGGGGCCCATGGCCCCAGCCTGAGCCTCAGTCTGCCCTCCGATGTGCATGTGGAGGTGGCTTCACCGAGTCTAAAGCCGGGCAGGAGGTTGCGTGAGGGACGGCGGGCTGTCCCCTCGCCCGTCGCTGGTGCTCAGCGCCCACGCCCTGTGTGAGGTTGGGGCGACCTGTCTGGGCGCCTGGTTCGCTCTCCCCAACCTCAGCGTCTCCCTCTCTGGCGCCGCAGTGTCCAGGGGGAGGGTCCACAGGCCCCACGGCCCCTGCGCCAAAGCGAGACACGCCACAGTGAGTGTCTGTTTCTGAACCGGGAGACCGTTGAAAGCGTGGCACATACCAGCCCATCCGCCTCCTCGGGGACACGGGTCAGCTCAGCCCCGCGACCTTGCCCCCGGGATCTTCCCATGGCAGTCCCCCAAAGCCAAATTCCGCAAGACGAATCGTGGGAAGGGGGCTCCCGCACTCTGCCTGGGCACCCTCGGAAGTCCCAGACCCTCCTCCTGCGCGGTGCCTCCGTCAGGTGGGACAGCTCCGCGGCCCGTCGGGGAGTGACGGGGCGGTAGACGCTCAGCTCCCCCGCCTCAGTGTCCCCCTGTGACGGGGCAGTGGGCCGCCCCATGCCGAGGGGTGTAGCACGAAGCAGCCAGTTTGGACCCGTGGGACTCGCTCGAACCTGGACAGATCCTTCAGCAGCTCATGCTGCTGGAGCCGGCCATTCTCCACGGCGGGGGGCCCCGGCGGGACCGGACAGAGGGCTGGACCAAGGGCCGTGTCCCGGGGTCACTGGCGTGACTCTCAGAGGGGGGCCTCTTCGGACGTAGGGTCTTCACAAGCTAAATGCAGAGGGGGAATGACCCGGGGTGTCCCAGCGGGCCCGAAACCCAGCAAGTTCCTAGAGGACAGAAGGGGGACACACGTCAGACAAGGCATGTGGCCACGGAGGCTGAGACCGGCCCTGCAGCCATGGTCAGGGACTCAGGGATCTGGAGAGGAAGGAGGAGCCTTGGGGAGCGAGTGGGTGTGGACCTGAGACACTGTGGCGTGGACATCTGCCCTCATGGCCACGGAGCATGTGTGTCTGCTGTGTAAGCCGCCCCTCGGTGACGCTTTGCGGCCGCCCAGGCAGCGGAGATGCGAGGACAGGGTCCCCTGTTCCTTGGGCCGCCCGGGAGCCATCTGGCCCCGCGTCCCACAGGGTGAGGGTGGCGGTGTACGAGGTCGCAGGCCTTTCCAAGCGTGTTTGCAGTTTCTTCTTGGAGCCCGGCTCGCCAAGACGCCCTGTGCCTCCGCGTGGCGTCCGCAGAAGCCCAGCCCGGCAGGGGTCAGCCTCCTGGGCGTCCCGGGCTGACACCCTCGCTGGTTCGCGGTGTCTCGGGGTGCTGGCTGGTGGCCTTGTGCCTGGCTTGGCTCCGCGGGGCCCCGATGAAGTTCCTTTCCACGCATCTCAGGCACAGCTCTCACCTGCAGACTCATCTCCTGACTGACGCCAGTTCCCCAGCCGGGCGTTGTCACTCACCGTGCGGGTCAGGGAACAGGCCCAGGGCACGCGATGTCCTGGCCCGCGGCAGCCCCCCGCTCCCTCCAGCATGCTCGGTCTGCCGAGAGCCCCTGGGGGTGCTGCTGCCACCCCTACAGCACCCGGAGGCTATGCGTCTGCCACGCCATGCTTGCCGGATGCCTGCAGGATGCACCCTGGCCCACTCCTGGCCTACCTGGCTGCGGCGCCTGGCCCTAGATCTCAGTTTTAAAGCAGCGGGATCGTCTTCCAAAGAAATCTCATCCCATGCCAATTGACAGAAGGAGCCCAGACCGAGCCTGGCCTCCCAGGTCCTTTGCAGCCCAGCTCCGGCCCTCCAGGCCCGCCCCTGCTCCTGATTCAGGCTCAGTGACTTCACTGTGGTGGCCAGCTCAGAGGCAGCCCGAAAGACGTCTCCTCTGTGGTCCCAGGACCTGTGGACGTGTCACCTCACATGGCAGAAGGATTTCGTAGTTGGGATCGAGTCAAGACCCCTGAGATGAGGACAACTCTGGGTTCCTGGGGTGCCCAGGACCCCCACCAAGGCCTCTGGAGGAAGCTTAGGGCCGAGCAGAGCCGAGCGCACCCCCGACCCTCAGGCAGCGCGTGAAAGCCTGTTCATGCCGCTCTGGGGGCCGTGGATGTGGGAGCTGGGATAGCGCAGAAGAGTCCGTGTCTCAGAGCGGGGGTGTCAGAGACGCCCCGAAGACATGCCCACCCGGGGCCCGGGACCCCACGTGGCAGAGGGACTGTGCAGGTGGGACCGAGTCAAGGCCCCTGAGAGGGGACGACCCTGGGTTCCCAGGGGCCCAGTGTCCTCACAGGGTCCTCATGAGAGGGAGGTGGTCAGAGTCACAGGTGGACGCGGCTGTGCTGCCAGCTGTGACGAGGGGGAAGGGGCCGTGAGCCAGGGACACGGCGTCTCTGGAAGCTGGAAAAGGTCAGAGACGGTTCTCCCTGGAGCCTCAGGACGGCCCGGCCCTGCCCCTCCTGGTCACCCCACGAGGCCTGCGCTGGACTGACGACCTCCCGAACTGCAAGGTAATAAACATGTTGTTTGAAGCCGGGAAGTTTGCGGCAGTTTATTGTGGCAGTGACGCACCGTGAGGCCCTGGCACACTCCAGAAGTGCCCCCTGCCGGTGTCGGGTCGGGAGGGGCCAGACTACAGAACCCAGCGCCGGCCCGGCGAGAACTGACGGAACTCGCGGTCTCCGTGCCCCTGGCAATGAGACCCGATCCCCGAATTTCCTGGCAGCCAAAGCAAAAAGAGAAAGGAGATGAGCCGTGTGGCTCCTGTTAATCTGCGAGGAGGAGGCTCGTTGCTAGTTCCCTGGGCGACGTGGGGCAGCTCCCGGATCGCCGCCCCCAAGCCCCCGGGCACTGCCTGCGGCCCGAGGCCTTCGCTCCTCCTCCCGTCCCCCACGCCGAGTCCCGGCGCTCCAGGGTACTGGGTCCCTCCTGAATCCACAGGAGTGGACCCAGGCCAGCACCATCCGTGCGGGGCCCCTGGTTCTCGGGTCCCAGGCTGGGGGGCCCCAGCCTGTGAGACTCTGCTCTCCCGACGTGGTTCCCGTCACCGCGTTCCGCCCATTCCAGCGTGGGAGGGACATGCGCCCAGGGCTCTGAAAATTTAGTTTGGATACGGTTTTTTGTACATTTGAAGATTTTCACGACACGACGGATTTGGAATGTTTTGGGTTGACAGAAAAGTTGCGGAAACAGTAGCGAGAATTCCCAGCCGCCCTCGCTCACTCACCCCGCATCCACACGTCGTCGTCCTGCACGGCCTCGGCCCATGCGTCCCATGCATCCCAGGCAGACACGAGCCTGGTGCCACACTGGGGACGGAGCCAGGAGCCAGGTGGGCACCGAAGGCTCTGCAGAGTGCTGGTCTGGTCACATGGAAGGCCCTGTGTGGGCTTGCCTGGGCCCCACACTGAGGCTCAGGCCTGCGTTCGTGGGTGTCTGTGCGTCTCATGGCTGATGAGGTTGACCTTGATCTCTAGTTGGGACGGTGTCTGTCGGGTCTGTCCACCACGTGCTGTCAGGCTGCTGCTCCCCCTCTTGTCCCGGGAGACGTGTGAGGCCATGCAGGTGTCCTGGCTGCTCGTGCTGGGGAGGAGTGGCCCTGTCATCTGCTGGTGGATATCAGCTGCCACGATGGTGACCTTGGCACCCATCTGGCAGACACTTGTCCTCAGTGCCGTAGGGGTCAGCCGGCGTTCTGTAGGGAGGGCTGCCTCCTCCCAGGGCTGTCGGGCCGTCCGTTTCTGTCAGCTGCCTGGGCTCCTGGACTTTGGGCAGGTGCGTCACTGTTTGCTGCCCTGCGTCGGCTGTGGCGCCGGCCACTGCAGTGTCTGCTCGGGGTCCTGTGTTCCTGTGTCCCTGTTTGGAGTACTTCCTCCCTCATAGCCACACAGGCCAGCTGGGCCCGCTCCCACCTCCCCTGCCCTGGCCTCCTCCTCAGGCTCTGCGTGGCACCGAGCCACCCAGGCTCCACGTTCCCGCTTGGTGACCTGGACAGCTTACACGCACGTGGGAGCTACCACCATGGTGGGCCAAGCTCGGGGGTGTGGGCGTGCGGCTTGGCTTCCATTCTTTGTTTTTGAATAGGCGTAGGGTTCACGCGTCG
>NW_006429782.1:473420-475048 GCF_000325575.1 Pteropus alecto | reverse complement strand
GCCCGTCTCCTCCGCCCCCTCCCCAGCCCTGACACGCACCCACCCACTTCCTGTCTGTGGCATCCCTGTTCTAGACTTGTCACGTCAGTGGAATCACACACCACGTGGCCTTGTGTGTCCGGCGTCTCTCACTGAGCGACGTGTGTTCACAGTCCATCTACGTCATGGCGAGTGTCAGCAACTCCCCCCTTTTCATGGCCAAGCGACACTCTCGTGTGGACGGACACGTTCATCCACGGATGGACACGCGGGTTGTCCCCGTCTCGCGGCTGTCGTGCGTGGACAGGTTTCTGTGCAGACGCGTTTTCATCTGTCTCAGTGGGCGCCTAGCAGTGGCCCTGACTGCGGGGTCGTGTGGTGACTGTGGCCTTTGGAGGAGCTGCTCAGTGTGTTACAGAGACACCCGCTGCAGTTCCCTTTGGTGTGTTGGGGGCTCTGATTCCTCCGCGTCCTCACCAGCACATGTCACTGTCGTCTGCGTGTGGCCATCCTGCGGCTGTGCACCGTGTGTCACTAGTTGTGACCTGCATTGCGCTGGTGCTTGCAGACGTCGAGTGTCTTTTCGTGGTCTTGTCTTATGTATGCTGTGTCTCCCGCCCGCGGTGGCCACAGCCTGGTGGGGTGTCTCACAGCAGTACGTTCCCTTGTTGGGGTTTGTGTTGCTCCCCGCCCCCAGCCGTGGGGGTGAGACGGGGTGGGGGCTGCGATGTCGGGCTCATGATCCCTCATTCTCCAGACCTGGTGGGCCCCCCCCCAGTCCCTCCTCTGGCCTGTAGGGAGTGTTCTGTAAAACTGTCCTTGCCCGTGTGGCCTGTCCCCAGCCCGCCTGGTCCCGCCTCCGTGCTGGGGGAGGGAGCAGGGGCAGGGGGGAGAGTCGGGGCTTTGGGGCAGGGAGGCCCCTTGGCAGAGGTTTGTAGGGGAGGAGTATGGGGCAGGTCCCCAGGGGGAGGCACTCTGCGTTGGGGAGCCAGGGCCTGTGCCCAGCCGGGCCGGCCTGGAGAGTGCAGGGCCTGGGTCCAGGCTATGGAATCAGGGGCTGGGCTGGGAGGTGTGAGGTGCACTCAGTTTCCTCTGCGTCTCGTTGTGGGGGGCCTGTGCCCCCGAGTCTCTGTCACGGGCACCTCAGGAGCAGCGGTGAGAGGGCGGGTAGACCAGAGCCGTGCACCAGTGTCTGGGGAAACTGAGGCCAGGGCTGGGAGGTGCTGCTTGGATGTCCCGCCCGCCGCCCCCAGCTGCCGCCCGGGGCCCGGGGCCGGGGCCGGGGCCGAAGGGCACCGGGCCGGCAGGGTGCGACCTGCGGCGGCTGTTGACGCGGCTGTGGCTGGATTCCGCCCCGTACGGTAACTGTCCGCGCTGCCAGGAATCGCCCTGGCTTACCAGGCGGCATCATTTCCTGAAAGTCGAGGCCTTAGGGGAAGTAGGCGCCGCCGGTGACTAAACCAACATGCAAATGCAGCGGGGCTGAGTGCGAGCCGCCGCTCCGGTCATGCGGGAGCGCCCGCGCCTTCCAGGGGACCTGGCCACGCCATGTCCCAGCTGCGGCTCTGGCTGCAGCTCGCCGCGCTCCGCAAGGTAACCCCCCCCCCGCCCCCTCCCACCTGGCCGGCAGGTCCGGCCTCCTGTGGGTG
>NW_006429782.1:461761-473357 GCF_000325575.1 Pteropus alecto | reverse complement strand
AACCCGCCCCCCTCCCGGCCCCCTCCCGGCCCCGGCTCCGTTGGCTCTGTTAGCAGTGACAGTGTCTGCAGGGCTCTCCTGAGCCGGAGCGGTGGGGACGATGGGGACGCGGGGCTCCCGAGATGGCTGGGGAGGTGCCGGGAAACGAAAGTGCTTGTGGGAGGCGGGAGGGGCCGTTTCTGCAGTCCCCGGTCCCTCCCCGGCCTGGGCCTCGGTGTCCTGGGACAGCTGGCAGAGTCGCCTGGGTGTGGGGGGCGGGTTGTGGGGGCGCAGTTTGCGGTGGCTCTGATTGACAGGAATGAGTCTCTGTCCCGACTCAGTTCCCCATGGACCCAGGCAGGCGTCCAGCTACTGCCTAGGGGCGGAGGAGGGGACCCCCGAGGAGCTGTCTGGAGGGCATTTCTGGGGTCAGCTTTGGCCAGGAGGGGGTGCTGAGCAGCCCCCCTAGGCCCAGAGCCAGGTGGGGGGTGGGGCCGTCCTTCCCTGTCCTGTCCTGCTGGGCTGTGGCTGTGGCAGGCGCTCACCTGGTCCAGGGTTCCCAAAACGCTCAGGCAAGCTCAGTAGGTGACCCCATGCCCTCCTCGTCCCCTAGAACTGTGGGGTAATCAGCGCTCCCTCCCCACTCGGGCTGCGCTGGAAGGAGCCTGCCGGGTCCAGGTTCGGGGGAGCGGGTGCTGCAGGTGGGGCCCAAGGAAGGTGGTCCGGGGTTTGGGTGATCTCGAAGGTCTCCCGTGGCTGCCAAGTGTCAGTCCCCATACAGGCAGATGGGCGCCCACGTTGGAGGAGGTCCCATCTTGCCCTCATCAGCTTCCCACTCTGCACAGGGCATGGAGTGGGGGATGGGGGGACCAACAGGGGCCCTACCTCCCTGACCCCCGGCGACCCGCGTGAGGCCCTACCCCCCTCGATGCTGGCCTGGCGTCTGGAGGCAGGTCCAGGGGTGGGCGAGAGCCTCCGCTTCTGCTACAGACTGCGTTAGAACAGTTTCAGGTTCACAGAGTCACTGCAACCTGCAGATCCCTGTGTCCCTCGCCCAGTTCCCTGGTCCCACACTCCGGCAGTGCGGAACCTTTGTCCCAGCTGATGAGCCAGGGCCGAGAGGTCACCAACAACCAAAGTCTACATTTACCCCACGTCCTGTTTCCCTTGAGGCCCCTCAGCCGCGGGGCCCCATCAAGATGGCATGTGACACTCCATCGTCACACCCCTTCGGGTCCCTCCCGCTGACACGGTTTCCCACCCCTCCTGTGTGACGCCCTGGGCCATCGTGTCCTGCAGGACGTCCCCAGTCTGGGTTTTTTGGAGTTTCCTCATAATGGTACTGAGTGTGCCCTGCTCATCTACCATGTCAGAGTCCCTGCTGTCCCCACGGCTCCCCACAGCTGAAGGTGACCCTCATCTCCCGGCCAGGGTGCTGGTCAGGCATCTCCACTGGGAAGTCTCTCACACTGTCCTTGGAGAAGTCACTGCGTGCAGCCCACACGGAGGGAGGGGTCCTTTGCACACTGCATTTGCCAGGGCCATCCCCCATCCTTTGCCCCCAGGCCCTGCCCACCAGTCAGGGACCATTTGGCCTTCGGGAAGCAGGGTCACCTCTCCGGGCCCAAGAGCTGGCATCACTCTGATCAGGCTGGGGCTGCACCCACCAGGAGGGTGGTGCTCAGATGTGGCCGCCCCCACCTGCACCTATAGCCCACCTCGCCAGCCTGCTAGGGTCTGTGGGGCCTCTGCCCATCGCGGGGACAGGGTGGCCGGCTTCCGCAGGCAGACCTTTCTGGCGTGGTCCACCAGGCTCGGGCTGGGCCACCTCTGTCCTTAGCTGCCCAGGGAGGTGTAGAGCCCAGAAGCGGTCCCAGCGGGCAGAGCACAGGCCACCTTGGTCGCCACCAGGACGGCTGTGCCCTGTCCTGGACGTGGGGACTTTGTAAACCCTCCCGGCTGCACAGCATGGCCAGCTGGAGGGCGGGGGAGTCCTGCTGCTCTGAGCCCTCGCCCTGCACACGTGAGCAGCCAGCCCTGTGGCTTCTCGTGCACATAAGTGGCTAGGGTTCCTGGGGCGGTGGGAGGGCCCAGTCAAGGCCCCCAGTTGACACCAGCTGACGTGGCCGAGGGTAGGCTTTCCCGCACATCCCCGGGACCGATGTCACCCAGCAGACAGGCAGACTGAGGTTCCCGAGGCCAGCTGTCCCAGGGAGGCTATTGGGGGGTCCCCATCTGCATCCCTGCTCCACCTCTTCCCTTGGGGCCCTGCCTCGTCATGGGACTGTGCGTGCACTTGCGTCTGAGTTGGACCTTTGCGGAGGCTGGAGGTGTCTCCTGCAGCACCCCCACACCCAGGGGTGCGATTTGGTTCTGATGGATCTGGGGCGGGGGCGGGCATAGAAACGGCCCTGCAGTGGCCTCAGGGCCCGTTCTCGGCTGTGGTCTGGTGGGTGCGTGGTGGGGGCTCCAGGCCCAGATGTCCCCTTCCTCACGCGTGCACCTGGCTGAGCCCCAGGGCCCCAAGACCCCCATTGATCAGCCTGTCCTGGTCTCTCCCGCTGGTCAGCGGGTCCCAGCCTGCCCCTAGCCATGGCCCTACAGTGCCCCGCGCAGGCCGGGACATGTGAGTGGTGCTCTGGGTCTGGGGGTCCAGGCAGCTCTGCTGGCTCCTGACCTGGTCCTTGGAGGGGCTTAAGGAGGTGGCAGGGCCTGCACCCTCCCCAGAATCCGGGTCCCTGGCCGCAAAGCGGGCACCCACTGCCCTCTCCAGGTGTGTCTGGCTGGGGGCTCACTCCTCACCAGGCCAGAGCCCCTCGGGGCTGGGCCCCACCTGTCCCGTGTCCAGTGCAGGCCGGGCACACACAGGCATCAGTGTCCCTGACCGAGGGGTGCAGGCAGCGTGGTCCCCGGCACTGTGCCTTGTCGTGCTTTAGGTTCAGGTGATAAACTGCGTGCAGCCCCGTGCAGCAGGCCCCTTTGAAGGTGTCAGGCCCCCCGAGTCCTGACAACCCCACGGTGGCGCCTCTTCCTCCATGGGGACGGGCCAGGGAAGGCTCAGGGTGCCCTCTCCCAGTGTCACCTCAGAGGTCTCCTCAGTGCAGCCCGTGGGGTCTGACTTCTCCACGAGCACGTTTCTAGGGTTCGTCCGCGTGGTAGCGTGTCGGCGCCTTGCTCCTCGCGTGGCTGGGTCCCCCGTGCGCCCGGCCACGCCCTCAGCCCCCCGTCTTCCAGGAGCCCTCGTACGTCGATGACCTGTCCAACGCCTCCATCTTCTCCTCGTCCCTGGACTCCCTGTCAGACATCGTGGACACATCCGACTTCCTGCCGGCCGACAGGCTCAGCCAGGTGCCCACCATCTGGGACGTGAGCACCGGGCCCCCCGCCCACAACAAGGTCAGTGCCCTGTCCGTGGCTGTGGGGCCCCTCACCCCCATCTACATAACTCCCCGTCACTGCTGGGTACCCCACTGCCTCCTCTGTGCTGGGCCTGCTGGGGAGACAGGCATCCCCAGAAGACGTCAGATGTTATTTCTGCTATTAGTTCTCACCCAGGGTGGTCTTGCCCCCAGCGGACACTGGGGACAACTGTGGTTGTCACGACTGGGGGGCTCCCAGCATGGTGGGGTGGGGGCTAGGGATGTGGCTTCCCCCGCCATAATGCACAGGGGGCCCCTCAGAGAGCGACCCGGGCCTGACGTCAGCTGTGCCGAGCAGGGGGGACACTAGACTAGAGAAGTAAAGTCACGTGATAGTACAGAGATGGTGCGTGGGGAGGGTCCCTCTGCAGAGGCTGCGTTTGGGTTAGGGGCTGGAGGAGGTGACGTCGGCCAGGCCAGGTGGCAGGAACAGCTCGTGCAAAGACTCTGTGACAGGAAGTAGCCCAGCGGGCCCCAGCATGAGCAGCAGGCTGTGTACTTGGCCAGGTGGGAGCCAGGAGGGTGAGATGAGGCTAGCCCACAGGGGTCACAGGTGACCAGGGTCCCCAGGTATGCCAGGCCCTGACTCCTGTATGTGCCCAGGACCAGGCTGTGGTGGCATCCAGTGCCGGAGGCAGGGCTGGCCGGGCCTTTCTGGGTTGGAAGGTGGCTGTGTCCAAGTGGCCTCTTATATCTAGTGGCTGGGCAGGGCCCTCAGCGCCCACGGGGGCCTCACGCTGGTGGACGTGGATGGCACACGCCGCCTGGCCCTTCAGGGTCCTCAGTGTCCTTGGGCCCCACAGGCCCACAGGAAGTGTCTGTGCCCGGACAGTGGAGCAGATGGAACTGGGAGGCGCACAGTCCAGCTTTGGGTCGGCAGGGGGACAGGAAGTGTCCCGGCAGCCCAGCGAGATTCCTTGCCCTTGGCAGCCTCAGCGGGCGACCCAGTGACCCAGGCCAGTCCCCATGTCTGGGTGCAGGAGCCCAATGGGACAGAGCCATCACCCACGCCTCATGGCCTTCTGGCGACTCCCAGTCCTCGGGAGGAGGGAAGCGGGGCAGCTGAAACCCGACGCTGGGAGCCCGGCCTGGGCTTTCAGGAACCTGGCCCAGGCTGTCTGTTTTTGCTAATTAAAAAAATAAACGGGCGCGGAACTCGCGTGCAGGCTCCTGGCCTCGCTGCATCTCACTTCCGCTTACCTTCCCGTTAAAAACTCTGGACACGCGCTCGGCCCTGGGAGACAGCCGGACTCGTGGCAGTCAAGTCGGCTATAATGTGGCCGAATCCCATAGTGACCCTTGTCCCCCGAGGGTGTAAATGCACTGTGCTCCAGGACACCCAGCACTCCCTGCCATCGGTCTCTGGGTACGTGCCCGTGGGGCTGAGGAGGCTGAGGACGGCCACACCCGACCTTCGTGATTTGTGTTTAAGAGCGAGGACATTTGGAAATGCACAGAGCCGGGTGTGGACCACCCATGCCGTGCAGTGTGCTCACTCACAGCCCCACGTCCAGGGCGGAGCAGTCACTCCTCCCAGCCTCAGTGTGACCACTCCCTGAGGCTGGGCAGGGTGAGGGCCAGGGTGACAGCCCCAGTGGCTTCGGGTCTCCTGTGCCAGCCCATCGTCCTGCCAGTCCTCGGGCCCCCGGATGAGACTCGTGGGCAGTTAGTCTCCCCAGGGTGGGACTGTGCTCTGGGACCTTCTCACGAGGGTGGTCCAGCCAGCTGGAGGCCCCGCCCCCACGGGCCACCTGTACACCAAGTGCTGGCAGCCGGCTTTGGGGAGATGAGGCGGGAGGGTGGCCCGTGGAGGTGCTGCCCCTACTCGGTGGCCTGCAGGCTCATGTTACTTTGCGCTCCATCTCCCTTCTAGTTGGTCCTGTCTAGCGATCCGTTTTCAGGCCTCGAGGACCCCGCGTCCTCCCTCCCCAACACCCCACTTCTCATCAGCTACCAGGTGAGCTGGGCCTCTCCTGGGATCAGGAGGCACCTGCTGCATGTTGGACCCTGGGTCCGCTTAGAAGCAGGGTGTGCCCCTTTTATAGGTGGGGAAATGGGTTCTGGGAGGTACCGTGTTGCGGCGGGGGGGGGAACGGTCAGGCTCCCCCATCCCCGACCGCCCCCACACTGGGCTGGCTGGGGACCAGGCCCCTGCCCCTGGGGGAAGGCTAGCAGTGCCGGGGGACAGGACTGCCCCCACCATGAGACTGCCTGCCCTTCAGTCTCAGAGTCAGCCCGAGGAGGAGGACGAGGCGGAGGAGGACGAGTCGGAGGAGCTAGGCCACACGGAAGTCTACGCAGACTACGTGCCGTCCAAGTGTGAGTGCCGCTCCTGCCCCTGCCCCTGCATGCCCGGGGATCCCCAGACCACAGGCCGCAGACCCACACAGCCCCGCCCGGCCTCTGGGCTCCTGCAGGGGGCGCAGCCCCTGGGTCCTTGGAGCAGCACAGATGGGCCGGGAGGGGCAGTTCGGTCACCGTGGTCTGGCTATAACTGCACCATGCACAGACCAGAGGTAGCCGCGGGTGATAGAAAGTAAGCCGCCCCCCTGCCCAGCGAGGGGGCCTGCCCACACCCCCTTCCCTGCTCTGGCCCTCGCCCTTCTTCAAGGGTCCCCGTCTGCATCCTGGTCCCTCTCCCTGAGGCCCTGGCCATGCCCCTGACCTGCCCTGGCCACACCCCTGCAGCCAAGATTGGGAAGCAGCACCCTGACCGCGTGGTGGAGACCAGCACACTATCCAGCGTCCCGCCCCCGGACATCACTTATACCCTCGCCCTGCCTGTCTCGGACAGCGGGGTCCTGTCCGCCCTGCAGCTGGAGGCCATCACCTACGCCTGCCAGGTGACACCGGTGTCTCCCACATGACCCCGTCCCACGTGGGGGGGTCTCGGTACTCGCCCGACTCCGTCCCATGTGGGAGTCCTGACCGCTGTCCCCACCCGCAGCAACACGAGGTCCTACTCCCCGGTGGACAGCGCGCGGGCTTCCTCATCGGCGACGGCGCAGGCGTGGGCAAGGGGCGCACAGTGGCCGGCATCATCCTGGAGAACTACCTGCGGGGCCGCAAGAAGTCCCTATGGTGAGCGCCCCCTCCAACACCCCCCACCGCCGCACGCGGGGCAGGCGGGGCCTGCGTGGGAGTGGGCCCTGACACCCACCGGCTGCACCCCGCAGGTTCAGCGTCTCCAACGACCTCAAGTATGACGCGGAGCGCGACCTGCGGGATATCGACGCCTCCAGCATCGCCGTGCATGCGCTGAATAAGGTGTGTGCATCGCCCCACCCACCGCCTGGTGTGGGGGGCGGCCCTGCCCACCGCGCCTTTGCATGCGCACCCACATCCACCCCTCTTCCCAGATCAAGTATGGCGACAACACTACCTCAGAGGGCGTCTTATTCGCCACCTACTCCGCCCTGATCGGGGAGAGCCAGGCCGGCGGGCAGCACCGCACACGCATCCGCCAGATCCTCGAGTGGTGCGGGTCGGCCTTCGACGGTGTCGTATCCTGGCTGGCCAGGGGGCGGGGCCGAGGGGAGCGGCCTGGGATGTCGCCAGGTGCGGAGGATCTCGTGTGTCCTGGCACTGCCTGTGGGGGGGCTCCTTCAGTGACTACTGCCGGCGAGCCTCGATGTCTGGCTCGGCCACCCAGCTCCAGCTGGCCAGACTTTGGGTGGCGTCTGGTGGCGGGAAAGTGTCGACTGGTGGTGCCGTGGGGCACAGAAGCCCTTGCTCGCTGTCCTGCCACCCAGGATTGGGGTGCCACCTTAGCTTTTTGTCTCAGAGCTTGGACAGCTTTGCTGCCTCCAGCCTGTAGGACAGCGAGGTGTAGGAGGCAGACAGCTTCGCCCGCCTCCGCAAACCCCCTCAGCCTGGCTCTGAGCCCCGCGGGGCAGCAGGTGGGAGGTCCCGCAGAGGCTGCCCCACAGTCCAGAGGAGCTGGCTGGGCTGGCCTGGCACTGATGGTGCTCTGGGAGTCCTGTGGGGTGCTCACCCTTGAGCGCCGCCCCCCAGGTTGTCTTCTGTGCGCCAACTCCCATCACCGTTCCCACTCAGCCCTGGCGGGCGCGCTCTGTCCCACACGCCCCACTTCTGCCACCGCCCTGAGGTGGCCACCCTCCAATCACAGGGACGCGCCCCACCGTGTTCTCGGGGCCATCCCCGGAAGTGGCATCGCCCACTGTAGCGCAGAGACAAGAGGGCCGTGGGCCCTGTGTCCTTTCTGGGCGAGGGTATAGATTTACTGGTTAGACACCTGCTTTAGCGCAGCCCACCTCCTGTGAGCAAGGACAAGCGAGGCGAGGTGACATCGCTCACAGCCTGGGGAAAGCGGTCGTGGGGACGCACAGCGCGTCCCGCCCAGGGCCTGCGTGCTCAGCACCCAGTTCTTTTTCCTGGCTCCTGCGAATCCCGTCAGCCCTGCATGCATAGCACGCGCATGTCGACGCACCTCGTTTTTAAAATAGGCCCATGGCAGGCGTACTTGCCTGTCCGTTTCTATTTAAAATATTGAGATCTTTATACATCTTACTGTTTTTTTTAGTATTTTTTTTAACGGGACTCATGTCGACTTGTGAGAAATCGTACAGAGAGACCCCAGCTCCCAAGGGAGTAGTCACGGCCACCTTTTTTATTGAGAGGCCTCTTTACCTCGTGCTCGTCAGTGTACGGCTTCGTCTATGAGATGTCCGTGTTGTCACATGCCACATTTCTGCAGTCATCTCGGGGCCTAGAGGCTATTTCCCACCCACCCTAGTGGCTGTGCAAACCCCAAGGCTCCCACCTGTGGTCAGACACCCCCGCCCCCGGCGCCTCGCTAAACTCCCCCAACCAGGAAAAGGCAGGCTGGGGCAGCTGCTTTCCAGACAGTCCTTAACGCACGGCCACCCCAGATCGTGTTTGACGAGTGCCACAAAGCCAAGAACGCCAGCTGCACCAAGATGGGCCGGGCCGTGCTGGACCTGCAGAACAAGCTGCCCCTGGCCCGGGTGGTCTATGCCAGCGCCACTGGTGAGGGACAGTGGCGGGCGGGGGCGGGCCCGCGCGCACGCATCGGCATCCGATAGTGGTGCTCGGCCCCAGGCACTGTGCCATCAGTTGCCCTTCCCCTCTGTAGCTCTGCTGCTGGGGGGCCCTCACAGCCCGGCCCCATGGCGGGGCTGCTCCCCAGGGCAGCAGTGCCTTGCGCAGCTCCTCAGATGCCAGCTGTGCTCAGGGCCTCCCCTCTGCCAGCTGGCTCCGATGCCCGCCCCGCAGCATCCCTGGCTGTGTGCACTCTCCTCCTCCTGGGACCCTCAGCTCCCGGCACGTGGTCCTTGGTTCATTTCCGGGGCTGTGTCCACAGCCCCCTGCCCTTGCTG
Organism: Pteropus alecto; assembly: GCF_000325575.1. Lineage (NCBI taxonomy): Eukaryota > Metazoa > Chordata > Mammalia > Chiroptera > Pteropodidae > Pteropus > Pteropus alecto. Next base: position 464,599 of record NW_006429782.1, on the reverse strand, counting down.
GGTTGGAGGAGCCAACAGCGACCCCCGCCCCACCCCCCCAGGTGCCTCTGAGCCCCGAAACATGATCTACATGAACCGCCTGGGCATCTGGGGCGAGGGCACGCCCTTCCGGACCTTCGAGGAGTTTCTGCATGCCGTCGAGAAAAGGTGCGTGCCCTTCTGCCGGGATGGAGATGGGGGGGGGCCTGCGGGCGCCCGGTCGTCACATGCCGTGACCCGGAAAGCTGTGGCCATGGTGCACCCATGCCGCACCGGCCCTCGCTCTGCCCGCAGCCAAAGGGGCCTAAACCGCAAGCCCTGCCCTTCCTCTGCCAGCACTCCCATGCCATCGCTGTGGGAAGGGCCCCTCTCCGCTCCTGCACCCTGCCCCCCTCAGTGCGGGCCTTTGCACCCCACCCTCACCCTCCAGGGCTCAGTCCCTGCACCAGCTGCCCTGGGACCCGGGGGTGCTCAGGCAGCCCTCTCCCTCTGCAGGGGCGTGGGCGCCATGGAGATCGTGGCCATGGACATGAAGGTTAGCGGCATGTACATCGCCCGCCAGCTCAGCTTCAGCGGTGTCACCTTCCGCGTCGAGGAGATCCCGCTGGACCCGGCCTTCGAGCGGGTCTACAACCGTGCGGCCCTGCTGGTGAGCCGGCCGCGCCTCCACCTGGGGGACACATGGCGCCCCACCCTGCAGAACCGGGCAGTGCTGTCAGCATCTGTCTTAGGGGCTTGTCAGGTCGCAGAGCGGGGAGCAGCCGGCCCACTGGCCGGAGTCAGCTGGGATGCTTACGTGATCGTAGCTGTGGGAGCACATGGCTGGCCACGGCCTGCCCCCCACGGCACAAGCACTTGCCCCAGGCTGGTTTCCGTGTCCACATCTCTGTGCACTGTGGCTTGGCCTGTCCCCGCTGTCTCCTCCACGTGCAGATGGGTTCCTCATCCTCAACGTCAGGTCGCATCCGCCTGGGACAAGCCCTCAGTGTTGGCCCTGCCTGTGCCTTAGCCTTAGCTCAAACCGAGACAGGGTCCCGCTCGGTACAGCTGACTGGGGCCAGGTCGTTCTGTGGGGCATCCTGTGGGGCGTCCTGGGCTTGTGGGCTGAGCGGCCTCACTGTTGCCCCAGCTGGATGCCAGGAACCCCCAATGTGACAAACACAGAGGTCCCAGACACCGCCCGGTGTTGCCTGGGGGCAGGAACACCCTGAAATGTCAAGAGTGGAGTGACTGCTGGCAGGAGTCCCTCCAGGTGTCCCTGCCCCTTCCTGACATTGTGGCCAACCAGCCCTGTGCCTGGCAGCCGAGCCACCCTCACTGCGACCTTGCAGGCACCGCCTAAGTTTTTTAACTTTTCCAACTATTCGGGGGTCTGCAGAGCCTCCGTGTCGTCCTGCGGATGACCCCTCCCCACCCCGCCCCATGCTCCAGCGGGCTGGGCCAGGGCAGCCGGGCAGTGGCGAACCTGGCGGCACGTGGCTGTCATTGCAGTGGGCCGAGGCCCTGGGCGTGTTCCAGCAGGCGGCCGACTGGATCGGCCTGGAGTCCCGCAAGTCGCTGTGGGGTCAGTTCTGGTCGGCCCACCAGCGCTTCTTCAAGTACCTGTGCATCGCCGCCAAGGTGCGCCGGCTGGTGGAGCTGGCGCAGGAGGAGCTGGCCCGGGACAAGGTGGGTGGGCGCAGGCGGCACCCAGGACCCCGTCCCTCTGCCCAAGGGGCCGACTGGCACCGACGTCCATCTCACAATTGCACCCGAGACCGAGCGTGGCTGGGCTGAGCCCCAGAGGGTGGGTGGGCATGGAGAGCTGAGGTCCACAAGGTCCATCCTGCCTGCACAAGCTCCCTGTAGCGGGTGGCCGGCACCGCCTTGCCCCGGGCTCTCGGGTCCCCGCTGGCCTGGCGGGTCCCCAGGAGACCAGGGTGGACAGTAGTCAGGGGTCAGGTGAGCCAAGGCTGGCTGCCATATGGGGTTCCCAGGTGGGTTCGAGTGGGTCTGGGGCCTGGTGGTCACTGGGACACAACAGGAGGGGGAAACTGAGGCAGACTGGTTTGTGGCCCAGGGGCTGTGGGCAGGGACCCCAGCGCCCACTCATGTCCCGCCCCCGCAGTGTGTGGTCATCGGGCTGCAGTCCACAGGAGAGGCACGGACGCGGGAGGTGCTGGACGAAAAGGACGGCCAGCTCGACTGCTTCGTTTCGGCCGCAGAGTGAGTGGCACCGCTGGGGGGCGCGGCAGGACAGCCACCCAGGAGCCCGGGCTCTGCTCGCTGAGTCCTGTCCTCTGAGACCTAAGGCCCAGCTCAGCCGCAAAACCGTGGGACTCACAGGGTGTCAGCGGAGGGTCCCAGGATTTTAGAACGAGGCTTCCAGGAGCCCCTGCCCCACATGCGCTAGGGTGTTTTAAGGAGGAGGACTTAATGTAGGGCCTCACCTTCGGGGTCCCCAAAGCCCCTGGCCTCTCTTTCTAGCCCACAGTGAGCACAGGCCCTAGCGAGCGGCACCCCTCATCCTGGCTGCTCTTCTCCAGGAAGTCTCCAGCCCCTCACACCGCACCCCCCCGCCCCAGTCCTGGAAGCCACCGCATGTGGCCACCCCCTTGTCCTTCAAAGGTGGTCGGTCCCACCCAGAGGCCCCACCCCACGTCGTCCATTGTGGGTCGAGACCCTGCCCCAGAATGCTCAGATGTCCTCGCACACGGACCCAGGCCCCTTCGGTCACCTGGCCGATAGCACACCCGCTTCATAGTTACGATGAATCCTGCATCTCACTTTCAGAGGCGTCTTTCTGTCACTAATTCAGAAGCACTTTCCTTCATCCAAAAGAAAGCGAGACAGAGGGGCGGGCAATAAGAGAAAGCGTGA
>NW_006429782.1:456567-461628 GCF_000325575.1 Pteropus alecto | reverse complement strand
CCCCTCTCCCGCCCGCCTCTGCCCCGCTCCCGCCCGCCTCTACCCCTCGCCTACCTGCCCCTCGCCTGCCCACCACAGCACTGGCCATGGCCCTCCTGGCGCACCTCCCGTCCCCCCCCAGGGCCTTCCTCCAGCCCCTCCCTTCTGAGCGTCGTCCCAGGTTGGCCAGTCACTCCCACTGCCCGCTCTGCTGCAGAGCACGTGGGACCCTGTAGGCAAACCTGACCCCGGACCCCTACCTCGTTACGGCAGCCCCTCTCCTTGCACCCACCTGCAGGGAGGGCTAGGGAAGAGCGAAGCCACGGCCCGCCGTGGGGTGGGCATCCGGGGGCAGCAGGCCCAGAGGGCACCGACCACCGGTTCCTAAGAGAGACCGGCCAGGGCAGTGTCCAGCCACATTGCCCGTCGTGAGTCGCCGTGAGCTGGGCCCCAGGCTGGGCCCAGGTGACCCTTGGCTCCTCCCCTGCAGGGCGGCCACGGGGCCGAGGAGCCAAGGCGTCTAGGCAGGCATACGAGGCGGCAGGCGTGATCCGAATCAGCGACGACAGCAGCACAGAGTCAGATGCCGGCTTGGACAGTGACTTCCACTCCTCTCCCGAGTCCCTGGCAGATGACGATGTGGTCATCGTGGATGCCGTGGGGCTCCCGGCAGATGACCGGGGTGAGGGCCGTGACCTAGCGTTTCCCCACCTTACAGATGGTGACACAGACCCAGAAGGGAGGTCAGCGGCAGAGCCGGGCTCACGCCCGCAATCAGGGTAGGGAGGGTGTCCGGACCCCTACACCGCCTCTGCACCTGGCTGTCGCTGGGGCTGGCAGGAGCCCTCTTGTCCTCGGGCCCAAGGCCGAGTCTCACCATCGGTGGGGCTATGGCCAGGATGACTGGTCCATTCCCCTGCCCCTCTGGCCTTGCAGGCCCCACGTGCCCTCTGCAGCGGGACCTGCACGGCCCTGGCGTCCTGGAGCGGGTGGAGCGGCTGAAGCAGGACCTGCTGGCCAAGGTCCTGGTGCTGGGCCGGGAGCTGCCTGTCAACACCCTGGACGAGCTTATCGACCAGCTGGGGGGCCCTGAGCGGGTGGCGGAGGTAAGCTCCGCAGCCGCACCACCTGGACTTGGGGCTCTGGCGCCCCCTAGTGGCCTCTCCAAGTTCCTGCCAGTCCTGGGAGTTGGGGCAACGGCAGCAGGCAGTGTCGGGGAGGCGTGCCCACTGCACCCCCACCCCTGCGTGCCCTGGGCCTCTGGGTTCTGGGCCTGGTTTCGGGGTCGAAGACTGGGGTAGTGACAGTCCCAGCTGTGCACCCCGTGGACAGCCTGAGTCCAGGGCAGAGGCGGCGTCCTGGCCCCGGGTCCGCAGCCCCCCCCACACCCAGGGGCACAGGGCAGGGACAGGAAACAGAATCATGGGCAACCCCCCTGGGTGGCCACACCAGCTGACGGCCTGTCCTTCGTTCTGGCCACAGATGACTGGCAGGAAGGGCCGTGTGGTATCCAAGCTGGACGGGACGGTGGCCTTCGAGTCGCGGGCAGAGCAGGGCCTCTCCATCGATCATGTGAACCTCAGGGAGAAGGAACGCTTCATGAGCGGGGAGAAGGTGGGGTCTGGGCCAGAGCCTGGGTGGCCCCCCGGGACGGGGGTGGGGGCGCAGGGGTCTGAGTCCTGAGGGTCCGCCGAGCACCCAGCCTCCAGGTGGGTGCGTGAGTGTGCCCTGGAAGGCCCTGGTGGGAACGCAGCAAGGCGGCCACTCCCTCAGGGGCACAGGGGGAAGGGCCACACCTGATTTTAAGTCCATGTGCCCCCCATGGGTATGCACCCCATCTTGCTGTACGGGTCACCCTCAATGCATCAGGGTGACCCAGCGTGTGGGCTGTGTTAGCAAGGAAGAGCAGGTGGATGCCCGCCCCACCCACCTTTCCAGTCTTTGTCTCCTTAGCTCGTGGCCATCATCTCGGAGGCCTCCAGCTCCGGCGTCTCCCTCCAAGCTGACCGCCGGGTCCAGAACCAGAGGCGCCGGGTCCACATAACATTGGAGCTGCCCTGGAGTGCAGACCGTGCCATTCAGCAGTTCGGTGAGCCCCGCCCACCCCAGGAGGCCCCGCCCTTCTCACCTTGACCCCGCCCCTGCCCGTCTGGACCACCTGTTCCCTGAGAGTCTTCTTTGTCTCTAGGCCGGACCCATCGGTCCAACCAGGTCTCAGCGCCCGAATACATCTTCCTGATCTCAGAGCTGGCGGGGGAGCGCAGGTTCGCCTCCATCGTTGCCAAGCGGCTGGAAAGCTTGGTGAGCGAGGGGGGCTGGGGCGGCCGAGGAGGGGAGCGAGGGACGCGGGCAATGTGTGACGCTCCCATCCCGGCAGGGGGCCCTGACGCACGGGGACCGCAGAGCCACCGAGTCCCGCGACCTGAGCAAGTACAACTTTGAGAACAAGGTACTCGGGGCAGACGGGCTGGGAGAAGAGGGACCCCGGTCCGCGAGTCCAGCCTCTGACCTCGCCCCTCTGTTCAGTATGGCGCCCGGGCCCTCAGCTGTGTCCTCGCCACCATTCTGAACCAGATGGAGAACAAGGTGCCCCTGCCCCAGGGTTACCCCGGAGGGGACGCTGCCTTCTTCCGCGGTGAGCTGGGCGCGAGGCGCGTGGGGCGGTCTTCCTGCGGGAGTGGTTGAGGCACTGGGATGGGCAGACTGGATTTGTGTCCCGAGATATCGCCGACACACAGTCACCAGGGAGGCACCGGTGGCAAGGGGACCTCGGGCGGGCCGGGGCCAGGCACACGTGCGAAAGCCCTCCTTCCCGCAGACATGAAGCAGGGCCTGCTGTCAGTTGGCATCGGCGGGCGGGAGTCCCGGTCTGGCTGCCTGGATGTGGAGAAGGGTGAGTCCCGCACACCCATCCCCCTGGGCCCCGGTCGGGACAGGCAGGGCCTGATGCAGCCTGACGTCCCTCCCGCTCCTCCAGACTGCTCCATCACCAAGTTCCTCAACCGCATCCTGGGCCTGGAGGTGCACAAGCAGAACGCGCTGTTCCAGTACTTCTCCGACACCTTCGACCACCTCATCGAGGTGGACAAGAGGGAGGGCAAATACGACATGGGCATTCTGGGTAAGTGCCGGTGGGGGGCAGGGCCTATCCGCCATGCTCGCCAAGAACACCAAGGGCCAGAGGTCTCAGCCAGTAAAACTCAATTTAGAAAATCAGCTGACTGCTACTTGACTGTCCCCAGGGCAGCCATGCAGAGAGGAGCACCAAAGGGCACACTGTGTGGTCGCGTCTGGCATGAATGGCTGGCAAAGCGGGGTTGGGACCCAGGCCACCAGCTGCTGGGCAAGGTCGGGGCTGGGCCTCTTCTTGGGGAATCCCCACTCTGCAGTGCCGGGGATTGACAGCCCCCCTGAGCCCAGAACCTGGAGTCCACCAAACCGCACCAGGCCTCGGGTGTGCTGAGACCCGGGACCGAGGAGCTGTGCCCCACCGGGCAGGATCCCACTCACCCCAGCATCCTCTCCCCAGACCTGGCTCCAGGCATCGACGAGATCTATGAGGAGAGCCAGCAGGTGTTTCTGGCCCCTGGACACCCTCAGGATGGGCAGATCGTCTTCTACAAGGTGAGTGGTACTGGCTCCCCGCACCGCGCCCACCCATCCCACCCAGGCCCCTAACGTCCATGTGCCGTGGCAGATCAGCGTGGACCGCGGCCTGAAGTGGGAGGAGGCTTACACCAGGTCGCTGGAGCTGACTGGCCCCCATGACGGCTTCTACCTCTCCTACAAGGTGGGTGTCTCTGGGGGAGGACCCCAGGCTTGGGGAAGGGGAAAGGGCTCTGGGAGGCGGGGTGGCTATGTGGTGTCCAGCCTGGCCCCCTCTTGCGCACATGCGCAGTGGAGACCTCCACCCAAGAAGCACAGCGCAGGCCCGACCTCACACACCCCGCCCCTTCCCACTCAGGTTCGTGGCAACCAGCCGAGCTGTCTGCTGGCCGAGCAGAACCATGGCAAGTTCTTCACCGTGTACAAGCCCAACATCGGCCGGCAGAGCCAGCAGGAGACCTTCGACAGCCTGTGCCGGAAGTTCCACCGGGTAGGGGCAGGTCGGGGGAAGAGGCAGGCAGGGAGGCCCCAGGATGCCCACGCCCGGGGCACGCGAGCCCTATTTCTTTAGTTGCCCCCACCGCAGGCCCTCCCTGGCGGGGCTTCTGCAGCCTCCAAACCAGCGGTCCATGCCCAGCCTTGCCGGCTGCCAGGATGGGGTTGCCAGGTGCAGGCTGAGCGGGCCTGAGGCGCTTGGGGCCTCAGTTTTTCCACTAGTGCACTGGAAGCAGGGATGGGCTGCTCATCCCGGGTCTTGTGGCTCTGTCTCCCCAGGTGACGGCAGAGGAGGCCAGGGAGCCCTGGGAGACCAGCTACACCTTGTCACTGAGGCACTGCAGCCACACTGCTTGGTAAGGGCTGGGGCTGGCTGGGAGCGGGTGCCGGGTGCCCCCCATCTTGCCCCCCCCACAGTCCCGCCCATCTCTTCTGGGCCCCTCTCTGAGGGATGGTACCCACACACCGCACAGGGAAGGGTTCCCGTGGGGCATCTGGGGTTGTCCCCGGATCCCCAAGGAGGTGCCACCACAGCCAGGACCTAAGAGATGAGCGGTACTGAGAGCTGGACAGAGGCCCCAGGTGTGGGGCGGAGCCTGCGGGGACGGGGGCGTGTCTAAGCCGCGTCCGCCCGCAGGAACCGGCAGTGCAGGCTGGTGCAGGAGGGCAAGGACTGCGTGCAGGGCCTGCGGCTGCGGCACCACTACATGCTGTGCGGGGCGCTGCTGCGCGTGTGGGGCCGCATCGCCGCCGTCATGGCCGAAGTCACCAGCAGCAGCTACCTGCAGATCGTACGCCTCAAGACCAAGGACAAGAAGAAGCAAGTTGGTGAGCAGGCGCGCGCCGGCGGCGGGCTGGGGCTGGGGCTGGGGAGGCGGGCGCCACACCGGAGGGCCTGACCCGCTGTCGCCGTGCGCGGTCCGCAGGCATCAAGATCCCCGAGACCTGCGTGCCGCGCGTGCTGCAAGAGCTACAGGTCAT
>NW_006429782.1:452604-456492 GCF_000325575.1 Pteropus alecto | reverse complement strand
GCCCGGGCGAGGTCCTGGACCTCACCTACAGCCCGCCGGCCCAGGCCTTCGCGACGCCCTCGCCCTTCGCCTTCCCGCTGCCACCGGACCCCACCCCTGCCCCCAGCAGCCTGCTGCTGGGCGCCCCCGACGCCCCCCCCGACCCCGCGGCCCTCGTGCACCACCAGGGCTGCGACATCAACTTCAAGGAGGTGCTGGAGGACATGCTGCGCTCCCTCAATGCTGTCCCGCCCCCCGAGCAGCTGGTCGTGGGTGCAGGAGCCCCGGGTGCGCCTGGGGGCGGCGGGGGCACCGAGCGGCAAAGCGTCATCCAGTTCAGCCCCCACTTCCCCAACTCCTAGGCCTGGGCCGCCACCGGGCGTTCTTCCTGGATGAGACTTATTTATGTGTAATACGCCATGTCTACCCGGACACAGTCCTGGCCTTGTACCGAAGCGGGTGGTGAGCAGGGCTCTGGTCCTCTGCGACTACTGAGAGGAGGGGCTGGGGGTGCCCCTTGTCAGGCCGACCCTCCACTGCAGTGCCTTCCCGGTGGCGCCCGGGCAGACCCCTGGCAAGGTGCCACCAACCCGCGGGGCCCCCTGAAACCCTGCCTGGGGGGTGGCGGTGATGTGACGGTCCCCGCCACGCAGGACCACGCAGGACCAGGGGCCAGGCGCCCAGGCGGGGCCTGTGGGTGGGGCCCACGTGGGGCCCACCCTCCCTGCCTCGCCTCTCCTGCCCTCCAGGCCTGGAAAGCCTGGAACCCCTGAAATACACAAAACTGGGTGGCCCCAAGAGCTGGAAACTCAGGAAACCCCCGGTGCTCAGGGCCCCGCCGTCTGGGGGGCTGTGTGGGGCAGACCCCATTAATATATGCAATCCCCCTCCCTGCTCTCTGCTCCCTAAGTTATTGCCCAGCTGCCTCTCCCAGGGCCCGGAATCTGTGGAGCTGGTGGGGGTGGCCCCCGGTTTCTACGGTATTTATAGTAATTCCTGTACATATGTAAAGAGATCTTTTTTAAATATATGTGCCTTTTCACTACTTCCCAGGCTGTTTGTTTCTCCAGCCCAGGGACAGCGAGGGCGCAGGGTGGGGGAGCTCTGCACATGCCCTCCAGGAGGGCATTTAGGGGTGGCTGCCATCTGCAGAGGGTGGCGGCATGCTGTCTGAAATGGGCTCACTCCATGCACCCCACCCCCCGTGAGGCCGTTCTTTCGGTCTTGGGGCTCATCCCCCTTGCCACATACATGACAGCCAGACTGGAGAGACACCTCTACCCCTTGGGGCCATAGGCACCAACGCAGTGAGTCAGGTGTCTCCCAACTGACTGAACCAGGCTGGTGGTATCGTACACCAGAGGCTGCTGCCTCACGCCCCTAGACATGAAGCCCATGGGACCCTCGTGGTGCTGAGACCAGTTTCCCAGACCCCCTGGTGTGTCCCTCTGTGGTGCTGGTTACGGTTACGGCACAGACGGAGAGCCCAAGAGCTGGGTCCTGTTGACACAGGGTGGACACCAGCCCCCCCTCCTAGGAGCACTGGCCTGACCGAGGGGACACACAAACGGGCAGTTGCCCACCCCTGCTGCTGGCCTTCCTGGGAGTACTGGAAATGGGGGTGCCCCATACCCCAGGACAGCTCCCTCAACTGCAGGCCAGCTGTGGTCCGGGGCCTCTAGAACAGCAACTGGTGCAGGACCCGCACGACCCTCCTGGGGGGCTGTGGACAGCACTCCATGAGCAGGCTTGGGGGCTCCGGCTCCCCTGGCCCTCCCGCCTCAGCCGGCTAGGGAATACCCAGGTCCAGACCCGGGTCGGAGGAATCAGTGCGCCTGCGCACAAGGGGTGGAGCCGCCCTCTGAACCCCAGAATTCCACACCCCACGACCCCCCAGGGAGGCAGGAGTACCCAGCAGGCCAATTTGTATGTTTTATTCCCACAAGGCAGGGGGTGTGAGCCGCGAGCCTGGCCGGCCGAGGGTCCTTCCTCCAGCGGGGGTGCACGCCGGGTTCTCGGGTCTGCCCCACCAACGACTGGTTTTCAGGCAGACCGTCATGGGTGCCGGGTGGAAGGCTCCAAGGGGCACAGGCGGGCGCGGGCAGGGGCGCGCACTTGTGGGTTACAGGTAGCAGGGCAGGTCCTTCTCGATGACCTGCGGGGCAGCACAGTCAGGCACCCTTCCTCCCGCGGCCCCACCCAGGTGGCCTCCCTACAAAGGCACCTACCAGGGGCTCTTCCATGGGACCGTAGCGCTTCACCACGCAGCCATTCTTGTCAACCAGGAACTGCCGGAGGGGCAGCGTCAGGTGGAGAGGCCCGCACCAGCTGCCCCATTCGGCGGGGCAGTCCTGGTCTAGCCCCCCCTTCCCAAAACCCCCACCTACCTTGGTGAAGTTCCACTTGATAGCACTACAAGAAAAGGGGAGAGTCACGAGGAACCCTGTGGCAACGGCGGCCCCCACAGCCCCTGGTGAGCCAGCCTGTCCTCCCCTCCTCCACTCACTTTCCCAGCATGCCTCGCCCCTTGGGCTGGATTTTCATCCACTTCCACAGCGGGTGGGCATCGTCCCCGTTGACACAGATCTTGCTGAACATATCGAATTTGACATTATAGCCGGCGGCGAACTCTTTGATCTCGGCATTAGTCCCTGGCTCCTGTGGTGAGCGGGGGACGCTGGGGTGAGTGGAGAGGGGCCTCTACCCCTTTTTGGTCCCCAGTTCCACACACCCAGTTCCCCACGCCCGCACACAGGGACTCCCAGGGCACAGGGTCGGCCACGCACCTGCCTCCCGAACTGGTTGCAAGGGAAGGCCAGGATCCGTAAACCACACTCAGCATATCGGGCGTGCAGGTCGACAAGCTGAGTGTAGTTTACGTCGGTTTTGCCTCATTGCGAGGCCACGTTGGTGACGATGCACACGAAGCCCCTGGAGGTGGGATGGGGCAGTCAGGTGAGGTCCGGACCGCTGACCTTCCCCCTGTCGCCCACCACCACCAGGCAGGCAGGTACCCACCGGTACTTGTCCAGGTTAACCATGCGCCCGTCGATGTCCTTGGCGGAGAACTCGTGCATAGACCGAGCACAGCGCCAGTCTTCGCGGGACGCGCACTGCAAGGCAAGGGCACGCTGAGTGGGTGGCGGACATCGGGGATCCTCATCTGGCCTGGGTCCCCAGGGCAGGAGGGATCCCAGGCGGATCCCTGCCGAAAAAGACAGGGCCCTGCCGAAAAAGCAGGGAAAGTCGGCTCCTCCTAAAAGGTGCACGCACCCTGCGCAGCGGGGTGCATTTAACCGGAGATACCGAGGCCCCGGGGGGGGGAGTTGGGGACCCCACGAAATGTCCCAGCGGGCGCGGGGCGCCGCCGGCGGGTGTGGGGGTCCTGTGCGCACCGGGTCCTGGTACTTGACACAGCAGCCATTGTCCAAGGCTGCGGGCTGTGCTTGCCCCCGGCTCTCGGAGCAAGGCTCCTTCCGCCGGAGACGAACCCTCCTGCGCCCGGAAGCCGGAGATTTTCGCTGCCCGCCCATGCCCGCCCGCCCTTCTCCGGACGCTCCTGTACCCACCGAACGCCGCGCCCAGGAAACAAGGGCTGGTAGCCAGGGTTCTCGGCCGCTTATCTGTGACGCCACCAGGCAGGGCCCCAAGGTGCACAGGGAGAGGGAGGGATGGTGACGCCCCGCGGCGCGTGACTCCGGATTTCCAGCCCGAGGGGCATCCCCGCTCTCCAGGCCCCAGCCGCAAAGCCAGTAGCTGAGGTTCCCCCCAGCTGATCCGACGCAGCAGCCCCTGGACCACCTGGAGAAGGCCCCGGGCGTCCTAAAAGCCCAGCCCGGTCCCCGGACACCCATCCCGCCGCGAGCCATGGCTCTGGCCCGCGCGCTACCCACTGCTCCGACGGTCGCC
>NW_006429782.1:436378-452520 GCF_000325575.1 Pteropus alecto | reverse complement strand
CGCGCCGCGGGAGAGTCGCGCGCGCCCGACCCAACGGCCCGCTGGCCGGGCCGCCGGCGCCACGCTCACCATGGTGCTGACCAGGCCGGGAGCGGCCAGAGCACCGCACAGCAGCGCTGGTTTCAGCAGGCGACAGAGGCGGCTAAAGCTCATCTCGGCGGCGGCGGGGGCGCCGGGGAAGCAGCGGCTCCTCCCCTCGTCGAGCGGACCAATGGACGCGCGCTGGCGCCCTTCACCTCCCCGCCCTTGGCCACGCCCACCAACGCCCTCATTGGCCGGCCACTCAAGCGCTGTGACGCGTGGCGGCGTCAGCCAATGAGAGGCCGCGGTGAGGTGGGCGGGGCGGGCTGCGAGTTTGTTTTTGTCTGTAATTGCGCATGCTCGCCAGCGGGCGGGTGACCGCGTCCGCGCAGGCGACATGTTGGTGGCTAGGGGACAGTTATCCGGGTGGTAGATCGTGGCGCCGCGGGGTACCCGACAACTTGAGAAACTACTGGAAACCCGGGGGGAGGGAGCCTGAACTCGCAGAAACATCGAAAACGGGGTTTTGATTTTAATGTAGATAAAACCAAACTGGGGGCCGGAGTCCCACCCATTCGGTATCACTACGGGGTGCGCATTTAACCCGAGACACTAAGAGTGTCTTAGGCCCCATCTGCAGGCACCCAGCGCGGGTCTGGGGGTCACCTAGCGACGGGCGCCCCAATCGGAGACGTCCGCTGCCGCAGCTTCCGCCATAGCGCGCTGTGGCCGGAGGAGATTCACGGTCCTTGGGAACCGTCGCTTTAGTCACTTATAGAAGTCACACGTGAGCCCTGGGGGGATGATTAAAACAGGCTCCTTGGGATCCCGCCCCCCAGGGAGAACACGCGGGGACGCCCAGGTATGTGCTTACAAAGAAAAGCCCAGAGCGATGTCACCACCATTGACATTACCCGAGGGGCGCACTGAGTACACAACATGTCTGGGCTCACAACTTCTTTATTATTTTTTTAATTTTTTAAAATCTTTATTTTATAGGCGAGGCAACCCTTGGTTGACCTCACAGATTGCAAGGACCTTGTCAGCTTACAATTCCTTATTTTTTTTTTATATTTTGTGCCTGTAGCACCCTGGTCTTCCCTGGCGGGTCTCCCATCCAAGTACTAACCAGGCCCGACCATGCTTAGCTCCCGAGATCAGGCAGGATCGGGCTTGTTCAGGGTGGCACCGCCGCCGTAGATAAGGGCTCACAACTTCTGATTCTCTCTCGGGCCGGGCTCAGGCATTTGGCCAGGAGAGGGCAGAAAAATGACCCAGCCCATTCTTGGGACCTGAGTCATGGAATTCCACAGCAGGTCTGCCCCCTACCCCGCAGCCATGACCCTCAGTGGCAGGCTGGCTTCAGGTTTTTGTACTGTCAACATCTTATCCCTTCACAGACCCTCGGGTGAACATTTCATTCGAGGTCGGGGGCGGGACTCTGGGGCAAGGGTCATCTGGGTTAGTGTGGAGCCCTGTCCCTCTGGCCCTGCCCAGGGCCCTCTGTCAGGGAAAGGCGCGGGGCTCCAATGGCCGTTGGGCTGTAGAGGCGGTGGAGGCAGGCCCCGCGGCCGCTTGCTACATCACTTTTCTTGCCCAACCATCTTCACGTGGCTTCTTCTCACCAGCCCGGCCACCAGAGGCCAGTTCTCAAAGCTCTCAGAGTCACCTCCTGGCCGGGAGCCCCCATTGTCTCAGCTGGGCCTCCGCACTTCTCAGGAACCACCCTCGCTCCCTCCGGCAGCACTGGGTGTCCCCGCCTCACCGACCAGTCTGTCTGGCCCACTCCGGTTCTGTTCCCACTCTGCTGTTCTTTGGTCTCATTCATTTCAGAGGCGCCAGCAAGCAGGAGCTGGAGCAGGGCAGGGTCACCCCACTCCTGACTTGCTGCCAGGTTCCTGAGAGACAAGAGCAGGCGTGGGGAGAACGAGCCTGCTGGGGGGCACTCCAGGCTCTGGGAGGGGTTTGCCTTTGGGGTTTCACAGCGTTTGCCAGAAGGGCCCCATTTTACAAGTGGGTCATGGGGTCCTGGGGAAGTCTCAGGCTCCAGGAGGCACCCTGTGCTGTCTGAGAAGGGTGAGTCGCCTGCCTGCTCCCATGAGCCCTTTCTCCCGTCGAAACCTGCCCAACCCTCCCCATCTCCAGCTTGGTCCCCTCCATTCCCCTCTGCATCTGATCCACCTGCAAACCCACCCCAGCTGCGTGTTCACCTCTTCTTTGGATCTGCCCTCCTCGTGGTCACAAAACCGTCGTCCTGGTTCAACCCCTGCCCAGTCCACGGGTCTGCTTGGTGGCTTTGATGGCCACCCTCCCCCGCCAGACACCTTTGCTGGGTTCCAGGCCACCTGGCAACCTCCCACAGCCCTTTACCCTATGTAAGAGCATTTATGTTATGCCAGTTTCAGGTGGGGCAGACTCTCTCTCCCTCTCATCTCCACGTCCTGCCCTGCAGATCCTGTGGGCTCCACTCACCTTCCGAACACCCAGAACCAGCCCGCTGCGGACCCTCTCCCTATGGGAGCCACGCCTGTGTCCCAGCAGGACGTCCTCCCCAGTCCCCCCCCCCGGTCTCCCTGAAAATGACTGAAAAGAAGATCCAAACTTTTCAACCCAACCCACGAGGCCTCCCAGATCTGCCCCACCTCACTCTCACCCTCCGACCTCCACTCCTGCCCTCTTCCTACAGGCCGGCTGCCAACGGCAGGCAAGGTGCAGCCTCCGGGCCTTTGCCTGGGCTGTGCCCTCCCCCTGATACACCTTCTCGCAGACCGCCCCCCGCACCGCCCTCCCTCTCCTCCTCAGGGCTTTTGCTGGAACCTCTCCCTCTGACCCTGCAAAAGTCCCATCTCTGGTAAGCGGCCCCAGCTCTTTCCCACAGCGTTGTCTGTCCCCTTATCACGTTGTCGTGTCTTATGTTCGCTGTCTCTCCCCAGAATGCAAGCTGTACTTGACCTGTCCCTGTGTCTGCTCACTAAATATGTATGTTTTTTAAATTAAGTTTATTGGGGTAACATTGGTTAATACAATTATATAATTTTCAGGTGTATAATTTAACACCTGTATATTCTATTGTGTGTTTACCACCCGAAGTCCAGTTTCCTTCAGCTACCATATATTCGATCCCCTTTACCCACTTCACCCTACCCTCCACGCCCCTATATTTGACCCCCTTTACCCCATCTACCTCCCCGCTCCTCTCCCACTCCCTACTCTCTGGTAACCACTATAGCCCATGTCCAGGAGTCTGTTTGTCCTGTTCCTTTGTTGCTTTTAGGTTTATATCCCACATATAAGTGAGATCATGCGATTTTCTGCTCACTAAATATTTGATTGAATGGCTGTATCACTGAATGAGAAGTTACTCATGGCTTCCAAAGTGACGGAGTCAGGGCTGCTGGGTGAGCCTCCTGGGAAGGGACTGGGGAGGACTGAGGCGGGAGCACGTCCTAAGCACCGGGAACTATGCCGACCTCCTCCCAGGCACGGCCGTTCCTTTAGAGTCGCAGCTAACCCTCTAAAATAGGAACGCTTCGTCATTCCCATTGTACAGACGGAAAAATGGAGGCCAGGGACCTAGAGTTTGGTCGTGGCCCACATCCAAGTGAGAAGACGCCCTTCAGTGGGTTGCGCAAATATTTATGGAAGGTCTTCCAGGCTGCACGACCGTTCCTGGAACAGCTGCGCGCCCCTGACCCCGTGCGGGGCTCAGTGTCCGCGCCCTCACTTTTCTCCCCTCTTCCCGTTGAGATTCTAAACGGCCATCCCAGGCGAGAGTTGGCGTTGAGCGAAAACCACAACTTCCGAAAGCCCTTGCGGCCAAGGCAACGCGAGAGCTTCCGAGGCGCGTGTGGGCGGTGCCGTTCGCACGCCTCTCGCGCAGCCAACCGCCATTCTCGGAAGGGCCGGGCTGCCCTTGGTGCTGCCGCTCCCGAAAGTGGCTGCCTTCAGGCGTTCGCTGGGGACAGCCCCAAACGCGGCGGCGGAGGGGGCCTAGGCAGGGCTCGGCGCAGGCGCAATCGGAGTGGGTCCTTCCGCGCGCAGGCGCAGTGAGTACGAGCGGCAGCCGGCATGGACGACGAGGAGGAAACTTACCGTCTGTGGAAGATCCGCAAGACCATCATGCAGGTGAGCGCGGCGAGGGGTGGCCAGGCGACCGAGCACGCGCAGAAGCCGCGGGTGGGATGAGCACCTCCCCGGCGCCGGCTCGGGCAGCTGGGGCGCAGGGGTCGGGCCAAGGCGCCGCGGGCCTGCCCGGGGGCGGGGCCGTGGGCTTGAGCGACCGCACGCCCCGGGCCCGGGCGAGAGTCCGAGGGCGGGAGTCGGACCTGCGCCCGGGGCGCTCGCTGTCTCCGTCCACGGCTGTGGAGAGTCCGCGTAAGATCTCACCTTGAGCCCTAACCCGTGACGAACCCGAGAGCAAATGCTTCTGTGTCAGATTTTTCGGGGCATGGCAGGTTTGCGGCCCCTTTTTGGGCGTTTGGACTTCGGGGGTCGGGGGGAAGAGGACCCGGAGGTAGGAAAGCGAGGCAGGGTCCGATTGCAGGACAGGTCACGAGGGGGCGGCTCTCTTGAGGGTGGGCACGCTGATTTCGAAGGCGTGTTAGCCTGGGTGCGCGGTGGGCGGGGCTGGCTTCAGGCGCAGATACACCTTTTACTAGGAAAGTCACCTGCCTGGGGTGTGACCACCCACCCTGACCTGCAGGTTAGGGATTTGTGATCCGACTGCCCTCTGCGGTTACTTTCAATAGAACCCGTTTTGGGTTCACAGTCTCACTCGAGCTGGGGGGGTTGGGGGACAGACTCCTGCTGGTCCACTTGTTTGCTTCCTGGAAGGTTCCAGCACTGCCCTCAACTTCCTAACACAGAATCCAGGATTGTGAGGTTGGAAGGTAACTGGGCCAGCTGGTCCGACCTGCCATCCAGTGCAGACACCTGTCTCAGATCTCTCTGGTGTGGTGGCCACTTCAGTGTCTCGGCCATCAACTTGCAGTGGCTGCAGTCAGTATATTCCACGTTCTTTAAGCCACCCCATGGAAGGGAGCCATTGGGATCGCCAGAGGCCCACAGAGGCATGGGTCCTTGACCAAGACCACCAGGCTGGCAGGAATCCTGCTGAGATAATGCTCGGGTGCCACACCCAGCCTCTCCACCGCTTAGCAAAGCCACCCCGAAGACAGGGACTGCGACACATATGCTTTAGCCTGACAGCATTGGGGGTCTCAAGGAAGACAGGCTGCAGGGACCCCACGGAGGAAAGGGCGAGGGCAGGGCTGTGCTCTGACCACCCCTCTGTCCGTTTGGGCCTTCTACCAAACCACTCACAGAGTCCCGCTTTCTGAGGCAAGATGCCGGCCCTCAGGCTGTCGCCTGGATTCCCAGCCGAAGTCTGTCGGCCAGCCCCGCACCTTCCCTCCCACCAGCTGTCTCCATCTGACCCAGACCCGATGGCTCGGCTCTGGGCTCAAATGGCCTCACCTCTCAAGTCCCAGCCCTGCTGCATCCCAATCACAGCCTGTCCCCAAGGCTCCGGATAAAATGACACGCACGGCAGCTCGTTAACTGGAATGGCGCAGGGCCGACTTGGGGTGCGCCCCATCTTCGTCCTCTTCTAGCCCCGTCCTCCTTCTCTGGCCTCTACCTACACCTGCCACACTGGGCCCCAAACTCCATGTGTTGTCCTCACAGCCACCTCGTCGGGCCCAAGCTCTCACCTGGCTCTTTCTGTCCGCAGCTGTGCCACGACCGTGGCTACCTGGTGACCCAGGATGAACTGGACCAGACGCTGGAGGAGTTCAAGGCCCAGTTCGGGGACAAGCCGAGTGAAGGGCGGCCACGGCGCACTGACCTCACGGTGCTGGTGGCCCACAACGACGACCCCACAGACCAGATGTTTGTCTTCTTCCCCGGTAAGGGCCTTGCGGGTCCCCACGAGGCACGGTTCTGGTGGAGCCATCTGAGGGCCTGCTCAGAGTGCAGCTCATAGCCACCCCTGCTGTGTGACCCTGAGTCTGTGGAGGCCTTTTCCTTGTGCCCGGCCCGGGGAGGGAGCCTGACTTACGACCCCCTAAGTGCCTGTTCCAGTTTCCTTCTTCCCCATCCTTTCCCCATTTTCTCTGGGCAGGGTTATCACAGGCCTTCCCGGAGCTCAGACCCACCCCTCCCCCTGGGCTCCGGGCCTGCATTCCCCGCAGCTCCTTCCTGCGCTGCTGCTCAGTGTCCATCATTGTCCCTGGAGACTGAACTCAGGTGCCTCCTCTTCCCGGGTCCCCACTGAGCCCCAGATGGAAGGGTGTCTTGGGCTCCCCATGTCCCGGCCTTAGCGCATACCTGATGAGGCCGCCTCGCTCTCAGGCCTGCAAAGCTTAGGAGCCAGGCTGTGTCCAGCACCTTGGGGCCAACTCCATGCCTAGCATTAAGGGCACGGGCAGAAAATGTTTGCAGAGCAGAACCTGGTGACGCTTTTTAAGACACGTCCCAGTGTGTGAGCCATTGTTAATTGGAGACCTTGGTGCCTGATTAAACAACAGATGTTTATTGTCACTTTTACTGGGCCTGGGAGTCCGAGATCAAGGTGTTCGCTGGGTCAGTTCCCAATGAGGCCTCTTGGCCCGTAGACACCGTCTCCTCCCCTGTCCTCACATGGTTGTCCCCCTTAGGAGGACAGCAATTATGTTGGATCAGGGCCAACACGTGGCGTCCGGTTACTTTAATCATCTCTTTGAAGACCCTGTTTCCAAACATAGCCCCTTTCTGAGGTCCTGGGAGCCAGAGCTCCCACATGAGGGTTTGGGGGACACAACTTGGTCCAAGACACTGTCCGTTCGTGGAGACACACGGGTCCTGGTGGCTACAGCCCAGTCACTGATTTGTTAGGCTCATAGGGTCCAGTGGTTCTCAAGTGACAAAGCCAAGAACCGCTACCCCTGGGATGGGCAGCCTGTCTCCATGGCAGGCCAGCGGCTGCACCTCACCTCCAAACACCCAGCTGTGCTCTTTGTGGGCTCCCAGGCCTCCGAGCTGAGCTGGAGGCAGGCAGTGCCCACTGTGTGGCCGGGGATCCGGGGGGCGGGGGCGCGGGGCCGGGCAGCGTGCAGCAGTGTGCAGCAGCGTGCTCTGTCCACAGAGGAGCCGAAGGTGGGGATCAAGACCATCAAGGTGTACTGCCAGCGCATGCAGGAGGAGAACATCACGCGCGCCCTCATCGTAGTGCAGCAGGGCATGACACCCTCCGCCAAGCAGGTGCCCGCCCGCCCGAGCCCCGTCACTTCCGCTCCCTCCTGAGAGGCCCGCGGGTGTTTACCCCCGGGCGCCCCCCGCCTGCCAGTTATGGTCCTGGCGTCCTCGCACAGGAGCGTGTGGTCCGAGCGAGCTGTTGTCTTGGTCTGTGCCTGTCCCAGCCCGGGCGCGGGCTGGTGGTTGGGATGGAGGAACCATAGGCACCCTCGCTCCTGTGCCCCTGGGGGCTGCAGAGTCCTTGTCCTCCTGAGACTCCATTGGGGAGGAGCCGCCAGGCCAGCTCCAGGACAACCCCTGGGCACCTTTGGCTGATGGAAACTGTCACTTCTGACACAGGACACATCCTAGAGATGTGCAGAGAGTGGGGCTGCGGGCCCCTCCCCAGGAGGAGAGGGGTGGGAATTCCTGCTAACGAGGCTCCAGGGCCAACCCAGCATCTCCAGAGGCCAGGGGCGTGGCCCAGTGGAGGTCGTGCCCGAGCCTGAGGTCCCTTTTTTTCAGTCCCTGATCGACATGGCCCCCAAGTACATCCTGGAGCAGTTTCTGCAGCAGGAGCTGCTCATCAACATCACGGAGCATGAGGTGGGCCCTTGGGGAAGGGGGGACCGGAGCCCAGTGGGGGCCGCTGAGGGGGGTCTTTGGCGAAGGCCGGAGAGCAGGGCCGCAGAGCGGGCCGGGGTCCGGAATGGCACTGCCTGGGGCCTTGCTGAGAATGCAGCTTCCCAGGCCTGCTGCGCCGTGCTGGGGGTTTTGTGTTGGACCTTGACCCCAGGGGTTCTCGGATTGTGCACCAAGGCCCCTTTGCGTGACAGGGGGAGGGGTGCAGACTCCAAGGCACGCACAGCATCGCTCCCGCGTGTGGGGGTCGGTCGCAGCCTCCTGGAGACCTGGGTTCTCTTGGCAGCTGGTGCCAGAGCACGTCGTCATGACCAAGGAGGAGGTGACCGAGCTGCTGGCCCGATAGTATCCTTTCTGGTCGGGCCCCTCTGCGTCCCTCGGCTTCTCCGTCCCAGCCCCCGTCCCCCAGTCATGGCTTTTTCCTGAGCGAGCTTCCCAGTAAACTCCGAGAGAACCAGCTGCCGCGGATCCAGGCGGGCGACCCCGTGGCCCGCTACTTCGGGATAAAGCGCGGGCAGGTGAGAGGCCCCGCCCCCAGCCCTTTCTGCTGAGCAGGTCCTGGCGATGCCGCTTCTGGAGCCAGGCCTGCTGGGCAGGGAGCACGTCGCCCCCAGGCCTCGGGGAGCCCGCCCCTCGTCCAGGGTGGGGGTCCTGGGGCCACCCCCCGTGACTCGGGTCTGTGGAGAGGCCCCGCTCAGCGCCACTCTCGCTGCCGCAGGTGGTGAAGATCATCCGGCCCAGCGAGACCGCGGGCAGGTACATCACCTACCGCCTGGTGCAGTAGCGCCCACAGGTGAGACGGATGCCCTGGCTGGGGGCCAGGCGAGGGGTGGGTGCACTGGTTTCCCTCCCGGCTTCCCTCTGCGCCCCACCCTCGCCTCCCCAGTTCCCCCACAGCCCTCCGCTGCCGCCCAGCCCGAGTGACAGGCTTACCACCTGATGGTCCTCTCCTTTCTCTCCCAGCCCCGGGAGACGGACAGAGGGACTGAGACCACCGTACCAGGCAGTGGGCATGCTGGCGGCCTGCCCAAGGGCGTCCACTCAGCCCCAGGGCCCTCCCTGTGCTCCTGGGCCCCGAGGCGGCTGCCACCCCTCGGTCTTTCCCGGGCTGAGGGCCCTCGTGGCCTCACCTGGACACTGAGCCCCACCTGAGCTCCCGCGTGATGGTTCCCCAGGAGAGGTCAGGACACCGAGGGAGGCCGGCAGGGCCGCCAGCAACCAAGACAGCCCTGGGCGCTTGCCCGCCCGCCCTGGGCATTCTGAGCTGGCTCCCTGCAGGTGGGCCTGGGTCAGAGTCTCTGGCCAGCCCCCCTTCCTCCCAGCTTTTCTGCGCCGTGCCGCCCTCGCAGTGGCCCCATCCCCGACCTCCTGTGACCCCTCTGAGGGCAGCAGGCAGTGAGATTAAAACGTGTTTGAATTTTGAGTTGTTGAAAATGGTGTTGTTAAATTAAAGACGTTCGAGTAAACGGGTTCACGTGTCTGGAAACTGAGGCGGGAGAACCGGGTGCTGGGGCCTGAGCCAGGGCCTCCGTGGCCCAAAGTGCTCCCGTTCCTGCTCCCCACCTGTGGCAGCCACGCCCGGCTGTCCCGTGTGCCCTCGCCTCGCGTGAAGGGCGGGAGGAGCGTCCTTCGGTGTCTGGTTCTAGGAGAGTTCTCCCCAGGGTGCAAGAACGGCCCGCTGCTGCGACGTGCTCCCCTCCCGGGCACCACTGTTGGCCAGTGCGTTCCCCGCAGTGCACCTGTCAGCCCCCCAACTCTGAACAGTTCATCACCCCAGAAGGCATCCCGCCCCTGTCACCTACCCAGGGCACCGTGCGGCTTGCCCTTCATTGTCCCCGCTACGGCAGGGGCGGCCCGCCCATTTCTCCCTTGACTCGCTGGACTCCCGTGTCCTTGCGTCTCTCGTGACCGCGGCCTGTGGAACCGAGTGTGTGCTGCATTCGTTCCTGGGGACACGGTCTTCCCTGTCCTGCTGGCGGCGGTGGCTTCGTTCTCACGGGGGATAGCGAGGTGCTGGCACTAACTACGACTGTGCCGTGTACCACGCACACGGAAAGGGGGTGCGTCCTCATGTGCACGGTGAGCAGCAGACGCGGCTGGGATGCGTGAAGGCCGCGCGTGGCCGGGCCCCGGGCCCGTGCTGTCCCTGCATCCACAGGACCTTGCTCAGGGGCACCTGGGGCATCCGTGACCGCTCTGAACTGCATGTCCCCCGTTTCCCAGTGTGTCCTCCAGGCGCCTGAGTGTCTCACAATTTTTTTCTATTTTCCCAGGAGAGCAAGAGTTTGCTCCTTCCTGCCAGTGTTTTGTGGGGACGGTGCTCGGTGTTCACGTGTTCAGTGGGTGCTGAGGATGAGGGCCACGATGTGACCCCCACACCAGTTTCTGAGCTCCGTCCCTTAGCACATGTGTCTGCGGACTCACATGCCACAGAGACCTTACCAAAGATTTCTAAACACTGGGAGAAAAACCTAAGGAAAAAATGCAAGTTTAGGACAGAGATCTAGAAAAAGGCTCTCCTTGTGACTCCTGAAAGCCCTCTGCGCAGCAGAAGCCCGGGCACCAGGGCTGGTGGTTGGGGGGTTCCTTAGTGTGCTGGCTGGTGGACAGTCACTTAGACCACCGTCATGCTTGGCCACCTGGCTCGCGCTCTCCCCAAGCCAGACTGCACGGGTCCCTCGCCCTCTTATCAGAATGCCGCCCGGGTCTCGAGCGGAGGACCACGGGGGGCCACTGTGGTGCCCACGCCTCATGCCAGAACTGCGTCGCCGGGGTTACCGTTGCTGGGGGCAGGCCCACACTGTGGTGCCCACGCCTCATGCCAGAACTGCGTCACCGGGGTTACCGTTGCTGGGGGCAGGCCCGGGGGGGGGCACATCCACACCCCCAGTCAGCCGTTCACTCCCTCCCACTGTGACAGCACCAGCTGCACCCTAGGCTGACTGGTGGTTTCTGAAAGGCATGAAACAAGTTGAGAATGTTTCTTCCCTAGTGGCCGGAAAACCAGGCCTTTTAAATTAAAATAAGTATGCCGGCAAAGCAGAAACGGAGATAAGCCTTTGGTCGTGACGTTACAAGTCATCATGTTTCACGTGTGGACTTTTTGGACAAGAAGAGACGGTCTCGATGGTGATTTTTGTAACCATTACCACGATTAGACGTTGTCGCGTAAACCCAGCATTCTCTTCGTTAGGAGTTTACCCGTCGATCTTGAGAACGGCTTTGCTACACGGGGCTCAGATTACGTTTTTCGTGCTTTGAGAACATGAATATTCCGCTTGCTTGGGACGCGCACCTCCCCGTACGCTTCCCCAGTGTTAGCCGAGCGTTCCCGGGGTCGCTGCTCGACGGTGGCGGTTAGCTGAGGGCTCCGGTGCTCTCTGGGCTTCGGCTGGGCCCTTCTGACACGGGCGTGAGTGGTCGCGGACACGGCCTTCACTTGGGTGTAGTCTTTGCCATTTTTTTCTCCAGACTGTGGAATTAAGCGGTTGCGACGCGTGTCAGGGTATTTCTCTGTTCACTTGATTGTGTTGCTCGCCTAAATTTCAATCCAAATTGAGATCTCATTTAGAATCTGTTACCCAAACGCTAGTGTTTTCTTCATTTCGTTGTTCTCTTCATTTTGTTCGAGTGTTTTCGTCAACACTATCCATTTTTATTTTGCTCTTATGTTTTTAAATGTTTATGTCTGGAATCCGTTGGTTTATGGTGGCCTTGTGTTTCATGGCCACGCCTGGATCTGTTAGCTCTCACTTCTGTAGGCAGCCGGGAAACCGTTAGCCTGACCTGACACCGCCCCCTCGCTGGGAGGACTCGGGTGCCCGGCTTGCTTTATTGGCCAGGGGTATTCCCATGTGTGCACCCTCGGCGAATTTATTACAGAATTGCAGAAGTTAATAAGATGTTTTAAAATGGAAAAAGTAAAGAAGCCCCATCCCCATCCACCGTCACCCCCAACCCCCTCCCCAGCCCCTGACCACTGACCCACTTCCTGTCCCCATGGATGTGGCTGTTCTGGACGGGTCACATGAATGGAATCGCACACTGTGGGGCCTTGTGGGGCCTTGTGTGTCCGGCGTCTCTCACTGAGTGTCGTGTGTTCACAGTCCACATCGTGGTGTGAGCGCTTCTCTGCTTTTCATAGCTGAGTGACACTCCCCCGTGTGGACAGGCGCGGCGTGGTGTCCACCACCAGCTGCTGGACACCCGGCCATTGCGCGTGCGCCGCTGTGAGCATCGTGTGCAGGTTTTGCGTGGACGTGTGTCAGCCCCTGGCTGTGCGCCTGCGAAGTAATTGCTGGGTCGTGCAGAAGCAGGTCGCCCTCGTTTTATTAATAATTTTTTATTTTTCAGTTACAGTTGGCGTGAACTGGTTACCCCTTTGAGAAACGGCCAGATTGTTTTACGAAGTGGCTGTCCCGTTTTGCATTCCCATGAGCCCTGCACAGACCCCAGTTCCTCCACACTGCAAGACCTTAGTGCCGCCCAGCCCCCGTGGGCGAGTGAGGTGGCCTGTCCCTGTGGTTATGAGTCATTTCCCTGTGGCTGTTGTCAGCGTCTTTCACGTGCTTGTGGGTGCTCACTGCCGCCTGCATGTTATCTTTGGAGAAATGTATATTCACGTCCTTTGCCCTTTGTTGAATTGGGTTGTTTGTCTTTTTATAACCGAGTTGTAAGAGTTCTTTATATTTTAGATACAGGTCCCTTATCGGGTACACAATTTGCAGAAGTTATCCCCATTTTTTCGTATTTCTTAAATACCGTTTTTAGGTGTGGTGCTTGCACGCGGGCCTCAAATCCTGGGATCTGCCTCTGGGCACCATGTGACCCAGGGGTGTCGCGTTGACAGCGGCGCTGACCGATGGGGCTGTCAGGGCTCTTTCCTCTTCTGTTGGTCCATTCGGGGTTTAAAATGTAGCGTCTCACAGCGCGTTCAGTGGCAAAACATGTCTCCTCCTCTCCCCCAAGTATACATTTATTTTCCAAAGCCACCTTGGCCCCAGTAAGACACAAAAGGCCGAGGGACCCCACCCCCGGGAGGTCCTCAGAGGCGTCAGACTCAGAGAGTGGATAATGGAGCCAGGGGCTGGAGAGGGGAGTGAGCGTGTAATGGGGACAGAACGTCAGTGTGGGACGATGAGAAAGCTCTGGAGGCGGACGGTGGGGACAGCTGCACGGCATGTGAGTGTGCTTAAGGCCACTGAGCTGTGCACTCAGCATGGCTAAAACGGTGACCGTTGACGTGTTTGAGCACACACGCGAACCGTCTGGCTGTTTCTGAGCGTGCGCTCTGCGTGGACTCACGCACGGGCCCCGGGAAAGCCCCTGGCTGTGCTGGGTTCACGGTCCGAAGCTGGTACCTGCTGTGTCCCTGTGGCTGTGTCTGGCAGCGGAGGGTGTGGCCGCCACTGTCAGCCGTCGGGGCGTTTGCTGTGGCCCCGCGCCCTCATGCCAGCAGCACTTGGCTCCCCTTTGTCCTTGGGCACCGGATCCAGCCTATGCCACCAAGCACGGCCAAGTCCCCGAGGCGGGCTCCGGGTGGGCCATGGCCCGGACACCCTCCCGGGGACTGGCCGCCCTGTGAAGGGGACTCTGACGAGAGGGGCCGCGTCCACCCCGCCCCACCCCAGGGTGCTTTCCAGGGCTCTGCTGTGTGGCTGGCGGGTCGGGGGAGCTGCTGTCTCCCCGAACTCCAGGCTGTTCAGGTTTCCTGTGCCGTCTCCGGGCCTCCAGGAAGCCTGCTCCAGCTTCGGGCTTCTGAGCAAAGGGCCGGACGGCGACCGCGGCATCACGGTGCGCAGTGCGCGGCTCTGCAGGGCAGGAGTGGCGGGCGGCCGCGTGGCAGCCCGTCCCGTGCCAGGCTGCAGTCAGCTGGCAGGTGGCTCCTTTTCCGGCTTTCTTAGAAAGCTTCTGCAGGGCGAGGCCAGCTGTCACAGAGCACCCTGACCGCTTGTCACGGCTGCCCCTTGTCTGAGGCTGGGGCAGCCGTGGTGCCTGGCCCCGCGGTGGTGGGAGGGGAGGCCTCTGTCGTCGCCGGGTGTGGGTTCCACCCAGTTCTCACCAACCCGGAGTCGGGGCTTCTGTCTCCGGGATTTCCTCCATTGGGCCTACCGTGGAATCCTGAGCTGGGGGGGCCTCACCTGGCCCACGGGGCTGTCCCAGGGTCCCCTGGCTGGCCTCCTGAGGCTCTTCCCTCTGAGCAAACTCTGACACGTAAGTTTGGTCCTCTGGCACGCTGGTTGCTGCGGCCCAGGCAGCAGCCAGACGCGGCTCTGTCCTCTGGAAGGTTCTGCTGGATGGTGCTGAGCTTTTGTGGAGTGGTTACTGGGCATCTGCGTTGCCCACCACCCACCCCGCGGGCCTTGATCACGCGCCCCAGTGCGCCGTCTAGGATGGAATTCCCCCGCGTCCCCCTCCGTGTCCCCAGGCTGCTGCACCAGCACAGACGAGCTCAGAGGAACAGCTTTATTTTAAGCAGAATAGAGGCACGTGCCAAGGGGACCCCACCGTGCACCTAGCCCATAGGTGTCCAAACCTGGCCCTGCCGCCCGGCCGGCTGTCCAAGGGGCCTTCCACGGGCAGGGGGCACTTAGGGGGTCCCCTGTCCACACGGCCCCACGGCAGCTCCTGTGAGCCTGGTCGCCAGCCGTGCCCATGCTCTGGGATGCTGGTGGCAAAGGCGGCCAGAGGCGGCCCCCGAAGTGGACGTGGCAGCCAGGTGCTCTGCACAGACACCTGGCATGATGTAGCTAGGCCCAGGGACAGGAGCCAGCACTGGGGGCACTTGGCTGGGCACAGGCCGCCCACAGCCCCAGCTAGACAAACTCTGGCCGCCGGTCCCAGCCAGGGACCTGCCCACCGCGGGGCCGCAGGGCTGGCCGCCGGCCCGCGGCCACATTGTTGCTGTGGTTGCTGTTGTACTGAGACAGCCCCTCCCACGCACCGTCCTCCCCCGCCGAGGCCCCCAGCTGCTCCTCGTCGCCACTGTCCTCGACTTCCTCTACGCTGGCCTCGCTACCCTGGTGCTCCAGGAGGCTGAGCCGGTGCCGGGCGTCCCCGTCTGCTGGGGACTGCAGAGCCGAGCCCTCTTCCAGCTCTGAGTCAGAGTCATTGGAGGCGACGCGGGGGTCCGCTGTGTCTGTGTGGGAGACATGGGGACAGACAGTGAGAGATGTGGGAACACGGGGAAATGGGGACACAGACAGAGAAGAGGAAGAGGAAAAAAGGAAGAGAGAGTGACAGAAGACCCCCGCCCCCACCCCCCAGGCTGCGCCATCACCTGGCCCCCCGTCCTCAGCTTCCTCCTGCAGAGGGAAGGCAGCCCCTTCACTGGTCGCTGAGTACGGCACCTGGAGCAGCACCTCGGCCCGCTGGGTGGCCGTCCCATCCTGCGGGGGTGGCAGAGAGGTCAGGGGGGACCTAGAACCTGGCCTGTCCAAGCTCCCTTTTCTGTCTTGTAAATTAGCCACGGTAAACGACCCCAACAGTTGTCACCACCCATCGAGGACAAAGATCCCGATCCTATGTCACGAAGGGCCCGTCTCATCCGGTGGGGACAGGGGCAGAGTCCTAAGGCTGCAGAGTCCCAGACCGGGAACTCTGGTGCTGCCTCCAGGGACCTGCTGCCCGCACCTGAGCCACGGGGAGATGGCACAGGGACGCGAGTGCTGGAGCGGGGCAGCCGGGACACGACGAACCACCTGCAGGAAGCCACTGGCTCGACTTCCAAGCCCAGTGGCCGGGTCACGGGGCGGGGCGGGCCAAGCCGAGAGGTGCTGAGCCAGTGCGAGGTAAGCTGTGGGCGGCTTGGGCAGGAAGCCGGCCACAGCCTCTGCACCGAGTTGGGGTACCTCCAGATTTGGGCCCCACTTCGTTCTTGCTCAGAAGACCTCTCAGAGGGCCCCTGAGCCCCCAGGGGAAACCAGACACCTCCCAGTCCCCCGCGTCCGTGCCCCCCACTCCCTGGCCAATGCGCCTGATCCCTTCGGCCTGTGGAGGGGACAGCCCTGGGGCCCACGGCTGCCTCACCTGGGCCCCGGCCACCTCCTCGGGCTCCTCCTCAAAGACCAGGCCATAGTGGGTGATGAGGGTCTCCACGACACGGGCCTGATGGGGGTAGTCCACCAGCGACGACAGGGACACGGTGGCCTCGGTGGGTCGAGGCCGCAGCAGCGTGGGCCCAAAGACGATGCCCAGGTTCCCCGGGGTCATCTTGTTGTCCTGCTCCACCTCCACAATCCTGAGGGGCGGGGCGGGTGAGGGACAGT
>NW_006429782.1:424878-436005 GCF_000325575.1 Pteropus alecto | reverse complement strand
GCAGCAGGTCGGGGGTCAGTAGGCCTGCGGGCACTGGTCCCGCCCCCAGCCCCAAATCACGCAGGCCCAGGCCGGTGCCCCGCCCCGCCCCGTCAGCCCCGCCCCCTCAGGCTCACCTGGCGCAAGTAGAGTTTGAGGACGTTGCTGATGTCGTGAGGCGAGGCCTGCGACAGCTCCACCAGCTCCTTGCCGTTCTCGAAAGCTTGGCACAGCTTCTCCACGCGCGTCTTCACCCCGTTTACGCGGTAGATGCCCTGCGGGGTGCGCGGGGGGCACCCGCAGTCAGCCTCTACCACACCCTCCTTCCCGCGCCCCCCAGGACTGGCCCCAGCCTCCACCCCGAGGTCACCTTGGTGCGCAGTGCCCGCCGCTCGATCTCACAGATGCACTTCTTGAGGATGAAGGGCACGCCGTCCGGGGTGCCGCGGGCCGCCTGGCTGAAGTCCTGGCCGAAGAGCTGCAGGCGGCCCTGAAGTTTCTTGTGGCCGCACTGGATGGCCAGGGTCTCCAGACACTTCTTGTGGCAGGCCAGGCAGCACTGCGGGGGGCGGGGGGGTTGGCAGTGAGCGGGCAGCCCTGGCTGCCCCCCAATCTCTGAAGCTCTCAGGACCTTGCCTGCAGGGCAGCTCTCGAAAACACGAAGGGACCGTGGCTGCCGAGCCCCCTGCCCCAGCTCTGCACGCGGTGCCTGGCTCCTCGGCCCCGCGTCCCTGGGGCCACTCACCTCCTCACACTCCGCACCCTGGAAGTAGACGTAACTGTTGCATTCCCGGCACTTGGCCGGTGAGCGCAGCTTACGGAGCCGGTGCGTGCGAGCGGCCTTGGACAGCCCCGTGTGGCGGAAGGGCCCACTGGGCACAGCCACTGGGAGCTCGGGGGCTGTGCCGTTGAGGTCAGCTGGGGGCGCAGACACGTGGTCATTGTCACAGAGGTAAGTCAGGACCAGGCCCACAGCCGAGCCCAAACCCTCCTCACCCCACCACCCAGATCAGAGGCCTCCTCACCCTGCTCAAAGGCTGAAGTCCCCACACCGCCCTCCTGGTCTGCCAGCTCCTCACTGGATGACATGGTACCACTGGACATGCGCTCGAACTTCTTAAAGTCTCCTGAGCAGGAAATAGGGGCATCGGACACCCTGAGCCAGGAGCGAGCGGGCCTCTGGCAGGCCAGTTGCTCCCAAGAGCCCCCACTGGCACTCTCCATCAACAGGGGACATGGTGAGCTCCGCCCCCCGGCCGGCAGGTAGGTCCTTCACCTGAGCCAGGGCTGGGGTTCAGGCCGCCCTCGGAGTCGGAGATGGAGATGGGCCAGGACTTGTGCACCTGGTGGCCACGCCCACCTGCAGAAAGGGCGTCTCCAGTGAAGGCTGCGGGGACACCGCGCTACCCCACTCGGCACTCACCCCCGCTGGGCACTCGCCCCCGCCGGGCACTCACCCCTGCGCTCCTTGGCAAGGCCCCCGTCACTGGGCCCGCCTTCCTCCGGGGTGCTGCCGGTGGCCTCTGCTCCCACATCTGGGACGTTGAAGCTGCCCTTCCGGTCACGCATGACCGGGGACCTGGTGGGACCAACAGCCAGAGGGGTCATGGCGGGGGGCGGGGCCATGGCGGGAGGTCACAGCAGGCCACATGTCCGGCGGGAAGCCAGCCCCCCCGGGCACATGCAGGTGACCGTACCAGGTGCTGGCGGAGACGTGGGGCTCGAAGTCATAGTCCACGTCAGGCTCGTCGTCCCGCTGCAGCTGGCGCACGTGGGACGCGTACTGCTGGCCCGGGTCGTACAGCTTGCTGCTCTCACACAGCATCTGGAAGTGCACGGGCAGCGGCGCCGTCTGCATGTGCATCATCTGGTAGTAGGAGATGGTGGCCTGTGGGCGGCAGGGGGAGGGGGTCCGGTCAGGAGCCTGGGCCAGCGGCGGCCCCGCCTCCCCACGGCTGGAGCCGGGGCGCGACCGGCACCCACCGACTTGATGGTCTGGTCGCTCTGCCGGATGACCTCCTGGATCTGCCGGAGCACCGTCACCTTGGTGTCTTCCAGCTCCTGCTTCTGCGTCTTGGCGTCCGCCACGCACGTGCGGTACGTGGCCATGGCTTCTTCCGCCTGGAGTGGGACAGAGGGGGCGCCCAGCGAGGCCTCAGCCTGGGGCTCTGGCCCCACACAGACACCCGGCCGGCAGGACGCACACCCTGGACAAAGGCCCGAGGCGGGAAGTCGGCACCGCGGGCCCACGACTGTCACCACCGGGCCCTGCCCTCACCTTGTTCTTGGCCTCCTCCACCAGGCGCCGCCGCTTGTCCAGGGCCTTGGAGGCGGTGCCCCCGGCCCCAGGCCCAGTGCCCGCCTGATCCTCCTCCGCCTTGGCCACCAGGTGGCGGGCCTTGTCGTGGTCCTCAATGCGCTGCCCATAACCCTGCTTGGCCTTGCGAAGGTTGGACTCTGCCTCTTGCTACGGGCATGGGACGAGGAGACCAGTTCTAAGCTGTCCTCCCCCAAGGCACAGCGTCCCCTGGCTTCCGCCTCCCTCCCCACCGCAGCGGCCAGACACCGGGTCGGGCACCTCCAGCACCCGCGTCTCTTGTGCTGAGGTCTCGTGGCACACTCAGGCAAACAGGCCCCAACCTAGCAACTGACAGTCGAGAAAGGTGACACATATGGTGGGACCTCAGGAGGAAGCCGCCTCTGCTGTGCCCATGCGACAGCCCGGGAAGCTGAGGCACAGCCAAGATCTGAACAAGGCACCAGCGACATCAACCCCAACACCTACAGCCCCGCCCCCACCAGGGTGCCGGCATCGCCTGCTCCGTCTCTCACTTCCCGTTACAGACGGGGACAGTGTGGTCGCCCAAGCAGGAAGCCACGCACCCTCTGGGTTGGCAGGTAGCGCACTTAGTCAAAACCTACGAGGCTTCCGGGGCCACACCTCACAGCCCACACCATCAGAGGCCTAAACATGAAAAAAAGAACTCGTACAGGTACGAGAAGAAGGGGGGGTCGCCTGCTCCGTCTCTCACTTCCCGTTACAGACGGGGACAGTGTGGTCGCCCAAGCAGGAAGCCACGCACCCTCTGGGTTGGCAGGTAGCGCACTTAGTCAAAACCTACGAGCCTTCCGGGGCCACACCTCACAGCCCACACCATCAGAGGCCTAAACATGAAAAAAAGAACTCGTACAGGTACGAGAAGCGGGGCAGGTTCAAAATAACCACCATGTGGGGAAGGCCTTTCTACGTGTGACACGAAATCCAGAAACCATAACAAAAAAGACACCGCAGACAATCATGGTTTTCCACCTGGCCAAGCAAGCCCCAGGTCAATTCAAAAGTCCAAACAATACCCTGGAGGGCGGGGAGTGGGGGGGTGGAGGGGTCTCAGGCACACCATCACGGGACTGAGTTCTCGAACATGGAAGGAGCGCTCCCAGATGAACAAGAAACGGGCCACAGGCCAACCCAGAGGGAGCAAAGGGTACAGCCACAGGGATGTGCAGCTCGGGCTGGGACACGCTCACTCTGACCCAGCCAGCCCCTCCGGACACACGCCTGAAACGGACGCTTAGTCACACGGTCGGGAGCCGAGGCACAGGCCTGTCTCAGCAACGGTGTTTGAAATGACCTGGGCCCCAGGCCCCCACAGTGGAGCACCGGTAAGGAGCCCAGGACGAGGGAGGAGCTGCTCACGTGACTGAGGTGGGCTGAGCCTCTGATGTGGGGTGAGTGGGAGAGGCCAGGAGGGGAGCAGGGTGTTCAGCATGCTGTCCTCGAATGCACACGAGGGGGTGGGGGGAACATAGATTTGCCAGTATGTGCTGCGAGGGGCCACAGGACAGCACTGGCCTGAGAGCCTCAGTCTCCCTCCAACTCAGACGTGCTCCTCCCAGCTACGGAGACACCCTTTCCCACAACAACCTTTCCCATGACGTCTGAAGCCACAACAGTGGCTTCTGGGGAGCAGGGGCCTGGGGCCTGGGGCCTCCCCTGCGCAGCTGGGGCTGATGGGGCTGGAGCATCTTTGAGGCAAGACCAGCTCCAACCTGTGACAGCACAGCCAGCCCCACACCCGCACAGGCCACAGCGCCAGGTGTCCACAAAACACGGAAACCAGGGCACGGACTCGCGCCTGGGACTGCGCGTGCGCCGCGCCCGCCGCCGCCCCCGCTGGTACCAGTTTCCTCTGCGCGCGGTGCCACAGCTCCTTGATCTCCTTCCTGCGCTTCTCGTGCTCCAGCCGCCGCAAGTTCAGGGGCTAGAGCGAGACGAGCCGTGAGTGGGGGACCCCGGCACCCCCGGCCTCGCCTGCCCTTCCGGGTGCAGCCCACCTGCATGAAGGTCTGGGTCTGCAGCGTGCCCACCGCCTGCACCATGCCGTGGCCAAAGTCCAGGTCCTGCTCCAGGGCCAGCGAATAGATGGACAGGAGGGGCATGTGGGGCTGTGGGGGCGGGGCGGCGGTCACGGAGGTGGCACAACGCCCGGGCCCTCCCCAGTTCCCTTGGGCACCACGGCACAGATGGGGAGCCCCTTTCCTCCAGCCCTTTTCGGAGGGGCCCCTGTCCGGCGCCCCTGCCCGGCGCCCCGTGGCCGCACCTCCTGCATGACACTCTGTCTGCAGTTGTGGACGATCTTCTGCAGGCCTTTGGCGAAGTCCATCTCTGAGGGGCGGGGCAGAGGGGAAAGGGAGTGAGCGGGGAGCGGAGACGGGGAGGCGAGGGGAGGGCTGGTCCTCACCCAGGGCCCTCACCCAGAGTCGTGCGCTTCTCCAGGTAGCCAATGAGGTCCTTCATGTACTTGGCCATGTTCTTAGCGTAGTTCAGGGCCGCGTCCACGCCTCCCTCACAGCGCTGCAGCAGCTTGTCCACCTCCTCCGGCATCAGGCAGCCTGGGGGCGGGGCGGCCGCTCAGCCAGGTCGCCCCCAGCCGCCCCGAGGCCCCGCCCTCCGCCCCTGGCCCAGTGCAGCTGGGACTCACCCGGGTCACAGTCCTCAGCGCTGGGGGGCGTGCCCTCGCCCCCCTGTCCGTACAGGTTCTCCATGGACTGTGCAGGGGAAGACTCAGGTGAGTGGGGCCCCCGTCTGACGCCCGCCCTGCAGCAGACCTTTACCAATCCAGAGCGGGCCACCTCTGCTCACCTGGCTCGGGTCCCCAGGAGGCACCGACAGGAGGGTGCTGCTGTCCACTTCACCCATGAGAAACTCGGAAACACTGCAAGGGGGTGGGGTCAGCATCAGCATCGGCATCCAGAGGCACAGGCCAGCCCGTCCCCCGCCCCAGAGGCCACTGTGCTCACGTGCTGCTGAAGGAGACGGCGATGGTCTCCAGGGCCTTCTCAAACTCCTGCTTGTCCGCCTCATTGTTGCACTCGTAGTGGAAGGCTGGGGAGCAGAGACGACGGCAAGGTGGGGGTCAGCCCGCTCTGGGAGGTGGCCGCCCGGGCGACCAACCAAAGGAGGCCCGTAGCCCAGGGAGACAGAGCGCGGGAGCAAGCGTGCCCTGCCCATCAGGCTCCTACGCACCCTTCAAGACCCACTGCAGGCACCCATCCCCTCTTCCAGGAAGCCCTCCAGGGCACAGCGCCCCCCGTGGCCCTGTCTTGGCCGGCTGACCTTTGACCTTGGCAATGAGGGTGCCGGCGGCCGTGAGCGTCTCCACGGTGTTCAGCAGCGGGTACTTGCCGATGACCTGGCGCATCACTCGCAGGGCCTCACCCAGGCACTCGTGGGCCAGGGGCCGGCGGGCCTCCAGGAGCTCTGTGGCGGGGGCCAGGGCGGGTGTGAGCAGGGCGGGAGGAGGTGGCCCCAAGGAGAGCCCGCCCACCTGTCCCTCAAAGCTCCTGTCCCAGGTGGGGAGGCTGCCCGAGGCTCGCTGTGGCACCTCGAGTGGGACAGTGTCCTCCTGTGGGTTG
Organism: Pteropus alecto; assembly: GCF_000325575.1. NCBI lineage: Eukaryota > Metazoa > Chordata > Mammalia > Chiroptera > Pteropodidae > Pteropus > Pteropus alecto. The sequence goes on along the minus strand of NW_006429782.1, from coordinate 430,110 downwards.
CCGGCCAGGGCGGCAAAGGTCAGTCCTTGGCTTAGGCTGTCCCTTCTGCTCAGAACACTCTCCTCGTCCCTCCAGAAAGCAGACTTCTGCTTGTCCTTCAAGTTCAGTCCTGGTGCCGCCTCCTCCATGCAGCCCAGCTGGCCCTTCCCCTGCTCCTGCCCCTCGAGACACTCAAGACTCTGTCCAGCTTCCTCCCTGCCTTCCTGGGCCCTGGGCCATGGCACCCTCTCATCTCACTGCCTCCCGACAGCCAGCCCAGGAGGCAGGCACCTCACATCCCCATTTCGCAGATGAAGAAACTGAGGCACAGGGGAAGCCCCTTCTCTTGGTTCATGCGGCTTTTCCACCTGCACTGTGTTTGAAGGCATGAGAATGGCAGGCAGAAAGACCCTGCCTGGCTTTACCTTGAGGACCCTGGGGAGCCACAGAAGGTGGCAGGGCAGAGGAGGGCGGCAGTCAGCTCTGACTCCGAGCTGCAGCTTTAACGTGCCCTCCAGAACATTCTTAAAAGCAACGCGAGCGAGCAGATCCGTGCACGGAAAACACGTCGTGGAGCAGAAGCAAAACTATATTGCAAGTAGGGATCAGCCAGGTGCTAAGCCCAGGGGCGCCTGGCGGCCGGCCAGGACAGCTTTGAGGCCCGTGTAGACACTGTTCTAAAAGGTAAGTGGGACCTGAAAATAAGTGCCTTGTCCCTTTTCAGCGCTGGGGACCCCTTCTGAATAACCAGAGGTTCCACCAGGCACTGCCCTCGCCCGCCCCCCTCCCCGCACGCACCTCAGAACCTGGGGGTCCTGGCTCCACCGCCAACCCAAGGAGGTGGGAAGGGGCTTCAAGAATGCAGGGAGCTGGCTCCGGATAGGCCAGGACTCTCCCAGACCGTCCTTTCCCACACCCCGCCTCTCACCTCGGTGGCCTCGGGCCACCTGGGACCCTATGGCACCCCCACTGGGGAAGCTGAGGGCGGACTCCAGCAAAGCCTGAACATTCCCAGCTCGCACAGCCAAGCCGAGCCGAGCACGCGGCAGCTGCTGCGTCTCCAGCAGGACGCCTCAGATGTCCCAAGGGCCACGTGCTCCCGCAGGGCTGGGGGACCCCGCATCCTGCACTGTCCCCTCACCTCGGGGTCCCACGCAGCGGCACACGGGGCCCGGGGCCAGCACCGGGTGCGCCCTCCCACAGATACACATGGCGTGGCGATCGGGGTCCGGGAGCGCGGGGACCAGGAACACGTAGGATGGACGGCGGGCTGGTCGGGGTCTCTCGGCCAAACCGGCTCTGGCCGGCCCTGAGGCCCCGCCCCCAACGAGGGAAGCCCCGCCCCCGGCATCCTGCTTGCCCAGGCCAGGGTCCTCTGCTCCCCGGACTCAGGGCCCGCGCAGGAGTCTGGGACCCAGGGCGACGGGATTTGGGTGGGGCAGGCCAAGGGCAGGAGGGGGAAATTGAGGCCCAGAACCAAAGCACGGTCGTGTGAGGAGGCACCGGGAGACCCCGCTCTGCCCCGTGACCCTGGGTGACCGCTCCCTCTTGTTCTGACAGCACGGGGTTCCCAAGATGTAGGTGGGTCTCACTGTCCACTTAACAGTCACCACACGGGGAAAACGTCTGGTTACAGCCACTAACGCCCAAGGCAAATCCTTGCCAGTGTCACGGATAAGATACCTCATGCTTAGACACCAGTCAGCCGGCCCAGGGGCTCGGCTGGCTGAGCAGGGCAACCCTGCGGCTCGCGTCCCACACATCCTCTCTGCTCAGGCCCTTCCCCCAACTTGGGCGCCCCAGGCGCGGAGAAGGGCACCCGTACCCCGTCCAGACCCTGCATCGGCCCCACCCAGGCCTGGTCTCCAAGGAAGTGCCCAGAAAGGAACAGAGATTAGAGTCTCCCCAGGAAACAGCTCTGGCCCCACCCCTGGGACTCTGGCTCCCACCCCCACCCAGCAGGAGCCAGCCTCCCCAAAGAATCCCCAGTGAGTGCCCTGAAGGCACAGAGGCCCAGGCTGAGGTCGGAGGGGCTCTGCCCGCTCCCGGCTGGGTGAGCCTGGGGTCAGGGCTGGCGGCAGGCCTCCTCTTCCCCATCCCGTAAAACGGGGCCTGGGGGCAGCGGGTCACAGCGCCTGGCACGGCCCTGGCACTGTGGTTTCCGGGAGGGGTGGGCAGCACACGAGGTGCTGAGCCTGTCCTGCCCACCAGGGCTGCCAGGGACAAACAGGAAACAGATGAAAATAACTCGGCAGGAAGCTGGGCTGTCAAGTCGCGTGGAGGAGGAACCGGAACCACCATCCCACGGGCCGCTCACCCGGGGGGATCGCCTGCCATCCTGTCCCTGTCCCTGTCCCTCCTCCTGCCTCTCCCTGCCACACCTCGGCTTGCCTCCAGCCCACCCGGCCCAGCAACCTGGTCCTGCCTGTGCTCCAACACCTCCTGTGGCTCCCCACTTCCCTCAGTATGACGTCCAGTGTCCCCAATGCCTTCAGCTTCACACAGTCCACGTACCAGCGACACATCAAACCTCGTTCCCCCAAATGCGACTCCCCTTTGTGTTTCTGAGCCTGAGCACCTGACGTTCCCTTCACCCCAACTCCTACGCATCCCTCAAAGCCTTCACTGCAGTGGCTGCTTCCATGAAGCCCTCCCTGCCATACCCCCCATGAGGAGCCTCCCCCGGTCCCTCCCTCGACCCTGCCTCGACCCCACCAGGATATCTGTGTCCGGATCTGCCTTCCGCCCAGCCTCGGTGACCCTACTGGCCCTCACCGTCATGCAGAACACACTCCTTGAGCTTCTCTAGGCCCTCGGCGAAGCGGGCCACGTCCGCCAAGAGTTGGGAGATGTCCTCCACGGCGTCCGGGCAAGGTCCCTCAGCAGGTGGCTCGGCGGGGCTGGCCGCTGTCAGCGGGCTGCGGTGGCCCCGGCCTAGCGTCCAGGAACCGGCCCCGGACAGCGGGAAGCCAGCAGCGCTGGCATGGCGGCTCAGGCTGGTGGGCCTCTTGAGCGTGCCTGTGGCCTTGGCATTGGAGCTCAGTGGCTCCAGGCTGGGGCCCGGGTACACGGCATCGGCCCCGTCTCTCCTGGGCAGCTCCTGGGGGCAGGGGTAAAGCCACAGGTGCTCTGGTCCAGGCACTACTTCTTGTTCCCCAGAACAAGGTGGGGGTCTTCACCCTGACCCCACAGGGGTCAAAGGCCAGAGATCAGAGGGCTGAGATTTAGAGCCATGCCCCTCCCACACCTGTTACCCAACATCCTCTTCCCCAGAGCTTTCACAAACAACGGTCTCTACCTAAACCACAGCCAAGGGTGGGGTGGGGCGGGGGCGCGGGCACCCCACTTCCTGTTGGGGGCAGGAAGGGCCAGGAGAGAGTCCCAGCCCTGAAGCCCCCTCAGGCTGATGTAGACGCACCTACTCCCTGGTAAAGACGCCTGTCGATTCCTACACCCCGAGGGTCCCGGAGACCCCTGAGTCCCGCAGATACCCCCAAACTATGCAGACCCCAGGGCTCTGGAGGCGCTAAGCCAAGGGACCCCAGTAGAGGTTCCGGTAGAGGTTCGGCTGCATCCTAAACCTTCCGCCCAGTGGTGTGCCGGCCATGGCGCTGGCGTCCAACCGCATTGGAGTCCCCAATTCCCTGAGCCCCCATCCTATGGAGTCCCTGACCCAATGCCACCCCCATCCTGGTCCCTGGACCCCACAGCTGGCCCTGGATGGGTGGGGGTGGGAGCCAGAACTGACCATCACAGAGGGCTCCTACCGTGAGCTGAACGCCAGGGTCCCCGTCAGCACTGCCGGGCCCCTGGCGGCCCGCCTGGTGGGGGCTGTAGCTGGCCCGAGCCCCCCACCGCCGGCCCAGCATGTTGCCGCCAGGCCCCTGCCTTGCTGCCAGAGCAGAGAGCGGGCCCCTGTCGCTCCGAGGTTCCCGCCCGCTCCACCTCCCCGAAGAGGCTCGCTCACCCCGGAGGGCTGCGGGCTGGGGCTTCCCGCCCGGTTCTTTTTCGAGATGGAAGGGGTTTTCATGAGTTCCCGCTTCTTCCTGGAGAACATGGTGCGGCCGGCCAAGCAGCCCAGGCCGGTGGGCTGGGTCAGGCAGGCCGGGAGCGACTCAGCGCTGCAGCTCCTGGAGCTGACCACCTCGGGACCACATTGTCGGCAGCCACCCCCTCCCCAGCTGTCAGGCCCATGTGACAGGCCCAGCCCTCATTGGCGGGCCCTCCCCCCACAGGAAAAGGCCTCCGGAGGTGGTGACGCAGACCCACCCCACCACCTCCCGGGGCCTCAGCCTGCCCCTCCGCAGAGTGGGCTTGACGGTGGGGTCCCAGGCCCCGCCCCGGCCCCGCCTTGGCCCCGCCTCCGGCTTTCACTTTCGGGGCCCCTGCACGGTTCCCTGGGCGCACCCGCCAGCATTGGGGAAGCACACGGTGGCTGATGACACAGGTGCTGACCCTCACTCAGACACGCCCAGACGCAACCAGGAATACACGGGCACGCAGGTGCGGTGACGCGCAGGGACGCGGGAACACCGAAAGCCCCCAGGCTCGGACTTCACGAAGCACCGTACATTAGCCACACATTAACCCGATGACTCCGCGCTTCACCCCCTGACCCGACGCAGGACCCCCTCCCCTCTTGTGGACACCCCTCTCCCCCCCCCACCGCCACCGCAGACCCTGGGGCATGGCGGGTCACCCGCTCAGCCCAGCACCTGCTCAGCTCCGCTCCCTACCCCCACCCTGCTGGGCTGTGGGGCCGACAACACCCGAGGCCCCGTGCGCCTCCTCAAGCTGCCGGCTTGAGAGGGGGGGCTTCAGTCCCGTGTATGGGACTGAAGGAGAATCCCCACCTTTCTCTCCCCTCCCGGGCCCCTCCCTTCACGATTCCCGATCTCTTGGAGCCCTTCACCCCGATCTGAGCCCTCTCCCCTCTCCTCCCAGAGTCCCACTCCTCAGTCCCCAATACCTTTAGCCAACGCGACCCTCACTGACTGCAGGTGGCAATGGCGGATCTCTGGGGCACAGGGCATGTGGGCCACAGCCCTTCATGCCCATCCGGGCTCCCGAGGCCCAGGTCCACCCACAAACCCAGCCTAGAAGTCCCTTGACGGTTTTCCACCCACCACTCATTGCTCTGGGAGCCAGCACCAAAAAGTGAGGGCTGGCAGGCGGGAGGGGTCCTGGCCTGGTGGGGAGGCCTGAGGTTCCGGCCACCCTGCCTGCCTCCTCCAAGCCCCTCCGGACATCCCC
>NW_006429782.1:399475-424840 GCF_000325575.1 Pteropus alecto | reverse complement strand
GACGCCAGACTCACATGACACTGAGGCCCTGGGACCAACGTCCAGACTCTTGAGAAACCCACACTTACATGTGAGACCCCCACCCCCTGAGGCCCGCCAGCGGCCTTCACAGCGGGGGTCCAGTGGACTGTAGCTGGTTCTGACCCGTGTGCCACGAGTTGCATGCGTCTGCAGAGCCACACATGCACACACTCAAGCTGGACCCAGACGCGTGCACAGAGCCATCTCGACAAGCGTACAGCTTGGTACAGACCTACGGACACAGCTCGGTACAGACCTACAGACACAGGCTTTCACAGGAGCCTTTATTTCCTGCAGGGCAGCGGCCCCTCTGGGAGCCTGGGAGTCGGTCAGCACCCGGCACTCTGCCCACCGGTCACTTCCAGGGCCTCAGGCCAGATCCGCACGGAAGGCTCACAGCACCGTTTCCCGCATACTGGGGTCATCCGGGAACCCGGTGACGAGTTTGGCGCTCCGGGAGCCTGGCCCAGGGTCTGCCCCCGCTCTGGCCTCCCGCTGGTCGTCGTCCTTGCCCTGATCCTCAGAGAAGTACAGGAATACCTAGCAGGTAGGCAGCGAAGGAGACAGCAGGGGAGGTCAGCCTGCGGCCCGGCCCCCAGCCCCACTCATGCCGCCAGCCCCCGCCCGGCGCTGTGGGCACCTCCTCCAGCGTGGTCTGGCTCACTGAGAAGTCCTCCACGCCGTGCTCCGCCCCGCGCGTCGCCAGCTCTCCAAAGACGCGTGCCAGGCTGCAGGCCTCTCCCGGTGGCAGCTGGAAGCGCAGGCGGCCGCCGTGCGCCTCCCGCAGCTCGGCCCCTGGGAACGCCGCTGCCACGAAGGCTGCCGCAGACTCGGACCTCGCCGCGGGCACGCGCAGGGTCAGCGTGTGGCCGGCACCGAACCTGGATGGGCGGGGCCAGGGCTACCGGATACGCCCACGGCCCAACCCACCCACATCACCCTCCGGCTCCCTTCCAGCCCCGAGAGCCCCGCCATCAACACCTGGCCGCTCTTGACCCGTGACTCCGCCCCCTGCTCATCCTTTCCCTAGTGTTCATCCCTCCTCGGACCCAGCCTCTCCCGAGACCCCGCCCACTCACCTGGCCCTCCTCCGACTCCACGCCTCCAGGACCCGCTCCACCTCCTCAACATCTTGTGGGCAGCCCCTGATCCTCACCCCTCTCCTGTCACAGCCACCAGCCTACTCCCGTCCCAGCATGGCCGCCGAGGCCTCGCCTGCTCACCTGCCCTTGAGGTGCTGCACGCTCCCCAGGCAGCGGAACCGCCCGTTCACCATGATGGCCAGGCGCGTGCAGAGCGCCTCACACTCCTCCATGCTGTTGGGGACCGAGAGCCGTGAGCTCCCACCAGGCACGGACCGCCCATCCTCCTGCCTGGGCCACCGTCTACTCTGAACACTTCCCGCCAGGCCCAGACCGCTCGGCTGCTGGGGTCAGCTACCATCACCCCGTGTCTCTCGGGCCTGGCACCCTCCCCCATGGTCAGGGATACCCCATTCCGTGTGTCTGCATGCTGACAGCCTCTCCATGGGGTCTGCTCCTCCCCCTCCGACCCCCGCCCCGATCCTGGACCGCCCTGACCCATAGCCCTGGGGCCCGGCCCGGGCCTCACCTGTGCGAGGTGAGCACCACGGAGCGGCCCTCCCGCACCACGGCCAGGAGGCTGTTCCACAGGAAGCGACGGGCGCTGGGGTCCATGCCAGTGGTCGGCTCATCCTGGGAGGGAGCAGGAGTGAGAGGGAGCAAGACTGGCCCCGCCCCGGCCCCACCCACCCGCAGCCACGCACCAGAAAGACCACCGCCGGGTCCCCCACCAGCGCCAGGGCCGTTGCCAGCTTCCGCTTGTTGCCGCCGCTGTAGGTGCCCGCGGGCCAGTCCGCGTACTGCGAGAGTCCCAGGTGCGCCAGGCCCAAGGTCGCTGTCTACGGGCCAGAGTGAGGGTGTGCCCGTTAGAGGGGACCAGAGTGAGCGTGGGGCCAGGTGGGGGTAGCACGGTAGGGGCAGAGTGGGTGGGTGGGTGGAACCTCCACACAAGGCAGGACCGAGGAGGACAGGGGTGGTGGGGCGAGGGCATGGCCGAGGTGAAGGTAAACAAAGGGGCGGGGCCAGCACAGCACAGGATGGGACAGAAACCTGGGGATGGGACCTGGCCCCAGGGGCCAGCTCAAAGCCCTCAGCAAGAGTTGGGGTCATGGAATGGTTGGGGTCCTGGAGAGAGTGGGTGGGGTCAGGGAGTGGGAGGAGTCAGGGAGGGAGTGGGCGGGGTCAGGGGAGAGAGGAGGGGTCAGGGAGTGGGAGGGTCGGGTAGAGTGGGAGGGATCAGGGAGGGAGTGGGAGGGATCAGGGAGAGAGTGGGAGGGGTCAGGGAGGGAGTGGGAGGGATCAGGGAGAGAGGGGATGGGTCAGGGAGAGAGTCCAAGGGAAGAGGTGGGTCCAGCAGGTGCAGCCCGGACGACTAGGAAGCAGTAGTGGACCCATGTGAATGTAGGAGCGGGGAGGCAGGGCGGGGGTCCAGATAGGGCAGGTGGGTCTGGATTGGGGCGTGGCCAAGTGGAGCCAGTATGGGCTGGGATCTAGAGGCTCCAGGAGAGTGGGGGAGCAGTGGGTCACCTGGGCAACCTTGGCCTCCGGGACTCCGCACAGGCGTGCAAACAGCTCCAGGTGCTCACGGCCAGTCAGCAGCTCGAAGATGGCGTCCGACTGAGGGCAGTAGCCCATGCGGCGGTGTGCGGCAGCCGGTTCCTGGGTCACGCTGAGGATAGTGGACCGGCGCTAGGGGGACTGGCTAGGCCCAGGGCATGCTGGGACAAACGCAGCGGTCCAGCCCCCGGGGCCACTCTGGTAAGGGGTGGAGTGTCTCAGGAGCCCACTCACCTGTGGCCTGCCAGCATGGCCTCACCCGCGCTGGGCAGCGTGTCCCCAGTCACCATGCGAAACGTGGATGTCTTCCCTGCTCCGTTCACGCCCAGCAGGCCAAAACACTGTGACGACACCCACAGAGAGCGCTCGACAAGGCCTCCGATCCTTGTCCCACCATCTCTGAGTTTCTAAGTGGAGGGCTGTGGGCAAGGGGCACCCCTGGGGCAAATACTGGGGTGTGCGGGGAGGCAGAAGGCTGTCGCTTAGTAAGAAATGGCTGTTGGCACATGGGATGCGTTTAATCAATCCCGACACACAGTAGGTGTCCTGTGAAGGTCACGTGCAGCAAGTGCCCCATTCTTGTCTGGGCTGGAGACTTCCAAATGCTTCTGCCACACAGGGGCACCCAGGCTGGGTGCACAGTCAGCCTGAGGTTGAGAGGCTGGCTATAGCTAGCACACAGTAGATGCTTGCTAAAGGTTACCGGCACATGTGTGGGCACCCAATAGGTGCTTGATAATAAATATGCTTGTCCTCAGTAGGTCTTTACTAATACTTAATTGCATAGGACTCAATAAATGCAAGCATGCAGTATTGCTCAATAAGTGTTTGTTGGCTCAAAATAGGAGCTCATATGTCGGCAGCCAGTAGGCAATCAATAAAAGGCAGACGGCACACAGAAGGTGATCAGTATGGGGTAGGGGCACACAGTAGGGCTGCCTCTCACTGGTGACCCCTGCACTAGGACGGACCTGGACTCACCTCACCGGGGGGGATCCCCAGGCACAGGCGGTCCACGGCTGGTGTCTTCTGCCCGGGGTACACCTGGGAGGAACACGGGACCCTGAGAAAGGTGGGTGGGCCAGCGGAAGCCTCCTACCCAGCGCCATGCACCAACCTTGGTCAGGTCCCGCAGCACCAACACATCCCCCTGGGTGGCCCCTCGGACCATGCGTTCTCGCTCCCGGGCCACGTCCTCATCCTCCTCCCCCAAGGAGGGCAGCAGCTTCAGCTTGGGTCTGAGGATAGAGACATGAGTGGGCTGGAAGCTGGTCCCCGGCCCCTGCCACCCCGCCCGGATCCCCACTGACAGTGGCAGGAGGCGGGCACGGTGCTGCAGCAGGAGCGTGAAGAGGAGGAAGAGGGGCCCCTGTACCGCCATGGCCAAGAGGTTCTTGCCGACCACCTCCCAGCGCAGGGGTGACTGAAACTGCCCGTCTCCTGTGGGAACAGGAAGGAGGGATCGGGTCCTTGGAGGGGCTTGGTTTCCGAGCCCCTCCCCATCTACGTCACCTTGGGTTCTTAACAGACCAGGAACTGGATTGGCCATTCAACTGGAGTCTAACTGATAACAGAAAACAGTGGTATCACCGCCTCCCTTATTTAGAGCCTTAGACCTCTTGTGATGTGACCTCAGGTAAAATTAGCTTTTATGCATCTCTAATTTGACCCAAACTTGGGGCCGCCTAAGACCTGCTGTTTGTCCCTATCCTGCATAACTGACCCTCGGCTGGCGCTTCCCCGCCTGGAGGGACGTTCTCACCGAAGCGCTCGAAGGCATCAGCCATGGCCTGGTTCCGCACGATGTCGATGAGCCCTCGGCCCAGGCAGAAGTGGGGGAAGATAAGGAAGACTCGTTTCAGAATCCGGCTCACCTTCTGCAGCTTCTGCTCAGGGGAAGAGAACGGGGAGCTGGGTCGGGGGCCCCCTCCCGGCCCCAGCCTGAGGCCCGGCCTCGCAGAGTCCCACCTGATCAGAGAAGAGCTCAAGCACGAAGGTGGCCATACTGCAGTTGATGCCGATGAAGAGGTTGATGCAGGTGAGCACCACGTAGGCCGTGCTGGGCACGGAGAAGAAGAAGGAGGCTGGGTACATGAGGGGCGTGATCGACCAGCTGGGAGGTGGGGGGGAGCGACAGAAGTTGCTGGGTAACCACTCAGACCGGGGGCTGCGTCACCCCGGGAGGGACACAAGTCTCCCCTGCCACCTTCCACACTGCCGACCCCATCAGTGTGAGTTGGGACAAAATGAACTTTTAAGGCCATCTGGGCACAACATCGAAGCAGTTCTCACTTGGGGTCACCCCAGACCTCCAAATCTTCTTCCTCTCCTTGGGACCTGCTACAGAGTCCCATCTCCCTCAACTGTATTGGGCAGGGCGAGGTCAGTGAGAACAGGTCCTGAGAGTCTGGGGGCCTCACCCGTATAGTAGCAGCAATAGCAACAGGGCAGGAAGGTTGGCAGGTGCCGCGTACGCCCTCTGCTGGAAGGCCAGAAAGATGAGCACCACGATGCATGCCGGCACCAAGTAGTTACACTGCATGAGAGATGGCAGTTACCCTCATCGGTGTGAGGAAGTGGGACCTGCCACCCTCAGCCCCATGACCCACCCTGACTGCCCTGCATTTTGGGCAGAGCAGCGAATGATGGCCGAGTCCCCACCGCTCCGGGCGGTCCCCGCACCATGTCCCAGAGAAAGGTGCCCAGCCAGTAGAGGGTGACAGGCAGGCCCCTCATGAGCTGCAGGTGTTTGGCTCGGGTGACACGCTCCTCGATGAGGACCAGGGTGAAGCTGGCCGGGACGAAGGACATGGCAAAGACCACACAGATGGAGACGAGCACGTCCACGGAGGAGGCCATCCTGGGGGAGGGCGGTGCGCGTGAGCCGCTCAGGGCAGAGCCGTGAGCGCCATCGATTGGACCAAGGTCCACAGGGCTGGCCACTGGTGAGGGAGATGGCCCACGCCATTTCAAGGTAAGGGTGGCTGGGTCATGGGTCGGGGAGAGGCTGTATGGGTCTCCAGTAGGATCAAGGTTGGTGTGACAAGGACGCGCAGACCGGGGCAGGGGGGACTGGAGCACATTGGGCCTGATGGTGTCCCTGGCCTAGGGAGTAGACGGGGCATCTCTGCTCCCCAAGAGCATGCCAAGTGCAAAGCCAGCTCCCACCGCCCCAAAGCAGCAGGGAAACGGAGGCGGGGGAGGACACGCGGGGCAGGGGGCCTCACAGCGTGGCCTCAGAAAGCTGCTCCTTGGTGAGGTTCAGCGGGTGGTTGAGCGTGACGATGCTGTAGGCACGGCTGGCAGGGCCAGGGGGCAGGTGGGCATGCAGGAGCGCGTTGTTGGCCCGGTTGACAAAGGCCACCATGGCGTGCCAGCCCTTGTTGTTGAACCAGATCTGGGGCGGGGTCAGGGCCAAGCCGTCAGGGTGACGGAGTCGGCCCTGCCCCCCCAGGCGCCTGCCCGCTCCCCGCTTCCACCTTGAGGCTGTCCTGAGCGTCCAGGCCGTGAGCCCACACCGTGAGGTTGCTCAGGAGGCGGTCCAGGGCCCCGCCGGGCTGGGGGCTGAGCAGGGCACGCAGCTCCTCCAGCGAGCGAGCCATCTCGTGCCCCGAGGGCAAGCTCGGGTCTCGGCTCCCCAGGGAGAAGCCCCCATACCTGTGGGGCAGTGGGGGCAGGAGAGACACCTGAGGGCTAGGGCGTGTGGGCTGGGAGACGCCCCCAGCGAGTGAGCAGAAGGCGCAGAAAGTGGACCCAGGGCCAGGCCGTCCTCACCTGACCTCGTTCACCCATTTCTTGGTCTTTAGGCTGTGAGAGGAACGAGCAGAAGGACAGGTGAGTGAGACAGAGGAATAGTGTGAGATGCGGGGCGGGGCGAGACGCGGGGCGGGGCGAGACAGACAGAAACGGGTGAAGTGTGGCGGGCATTCGGGAGGCGCGCGGCCTGGGCACCCACCCGACTTCCCTGGAGACCAGATCACCCCTCACCCGAAGACCGACGCAAGGGCCTGGCCGCGCTCACCCCTGGTGCACCAGGCGCGGGTAGGTCTTGACCAGGAAGTCAGACAGGTTCCGGCCCGTCAGGTTCTGCACGGTTTCGCCCGAGCCGGTCCGCACCTGGGGAGGCGGGGGGCCGCCGGCCGCGGGAGGGCAGTCGGGCAGCAGGCGGCGGGCCCCAGCCCGGCTGCACTGGCACGCGGGGGACGGGGACGCCGGGGTCCAGTTGCCATTGGCCAGGACCTCAGCCACATCTGCGGGGACCTCAGGCACCGAGAACCAGCAGACGGAGGGTGTCCTGTGGGGGCGGGGCTGTGGGTCCCGGTGTCCAGGTCCTGAGCAGGCACAGGGAGGGGGCGCTCCACTGGCCAGAGCCCAGGCAGGGGGACCAAGGCCAGAGAAGGGCAGGGGCCAGGCCCGGGCCTCACCTGTGGGAGCTGTTCTGCAGGTAGGGGTCGTCCAATCCAGCGGCCTCCAGCAGCGCCTCCAGCAGGCGGGCACGCTCGGGGTCCCCGGGGGCATCCTCACTGTGCGGGCGCATGGTCAGGGCTGTGCCGGTGGGCCCCCAGCCCCTCCACCAGTACCCTGTCCTCTGCACCCACCTGAGGAAGGACACCTGGTCTCCGTACAGGCTGGGGCTGAGCCGCAGAGCAGGGTAGTACCCGAAAGGAGGCACGATGAGGCTGAAGGCCAGCGCCAGGCCCACGAAGAGGGCGGGCAGCACGATCTGCAGGACCAGCCATCAGCTGCCCGCCCCACCCATGCGCCAGGCTCACTGGACCCTCCCTGCCCCCACTCTACACCACCCCTGGCTCCCAATACAGGCGGTCTCAGGAAGGTGTGCAGGATGGGGGGTACACCCGGGCTCAGGCAGCTGGATGAGGCCGCAGAGTGCAGGACAGACCCCCAGGGGCTCCCACGCCCCCTCCCCAGTCGCCGGCCCCCTCCTCCCCAGTCGCCGGCCCCCTACCTGTGCAAACAGGCCACGGCGGCTGCGGTGGGCAAGCAGAAGGCGCTTAAGCAGCACGGCCCGCAGCTGTTGGCAGGTCAGCGCCCAGCCCTGCACCTGGCCCCCGATGTCCAGCCCGGAGCCCCGCAGGGCCTGTGTCTCTGGGGCACACCCGGCTGCAGAAGATGGGGGTGCTGGTCAGTGCTCACACCAGGGGTGGGGGGACCAGGGGGGGGCCACAGGACAGGGCCACAGGGACAGGGAGGAACGCCTCACCCAGCTCCCCGTTCTCCAGGGCTGACTCTTCTGGCAGGATCCTGAGCCGTGTGGTCCTATCTGGGTGAGGAACACCTGTGCACGGGTGCTGCCTGCAGCCACGGTCTGTGGAGCCACCAGGGATCGGGGGCAGGGGTTAGTGCTCAGCCTGGGGGCTGGGTCAGGGTCAGGGGGCCATGGATGACAGGGACCGGGAACTACGGATGAAGGTCGTGCAGGAATCGGGACTCAGTGTAAAGCCAGGTCCAAGTCCGGACCAGAGTTAGGGGTTAAGGACAGGGACCTGAGGCAGCACCCTCTGGGTCTGTGTCCATGGCACAGTCCACCTTCAGGAAGATCTGGGGAGACAAAGCAGAAGCTTAGAGCCCCACAGGACGGGACCGGGCACTCAAGCACCTGCTGCCTATCCTCCCGCAGGGCCTCCGAGCCTCCCGGGTCACCCTGCAGTCCACAAGTAGAATCCTTCTCCTTCCTGGCACCGCTTCCTCCAGGCAGCCCTCCCCCAGCAGGTGTACCTCCTCGAGGCTGGTGTCGGAGATCCCGTAGCCGGCCAGCCCCAGCTCCCCCAGCCGCTGGTCCAGCTCACGGAAGAGCTCGGCGAAGCTGCCGTCCAGGGCTCCCTCGTAGGGCAGCGTCAGCACCAGCTCGTGGGGCAGCTCCTTGACCAGCTGTGCCCCTGGCACCTGGCACTGCACCACAGCCAGCACCTGGGGTGCACCTGGGGCAGGCGGGGGGTCATCAAGGGACCCGACGGGGTGGGCGGCCCCAGCTCTGGCCTCACCCTCCCACCCCAGCCTCCCTGGGGAAGGAGCTCGGGTGACCCACGAGGGCCAGTCCCTGTGGGCAGAGGAGGTCGGGATGAAGCACCTGAGGTTAGGACTTGACCTGAGGTCAGAGCCAGAGTCCCCCCAGGGACGGGGGTCGAGTCTGGGATCATGAAGCCCTGTGGCCCTCAACCAAGCCGCTGCCACCCACCAGCCCCTGCCCCCGGCTCTGCCACCCCAGCCCTCACCGGCCCTGCTGCCCTGGCTGCTTGGCTCTCCTTCCTGGCCGGCATCCATGCGGTTCTCCACATCAGTGTCACCCTGTAGGCAGAGGGATACCAACCACCATAGCCATCGGGGCTAGACAGAGCCATTGGGGGTCAAAGGTCAGAGGTCAGCTCCAGCCCTCACCTTTGTGCTGGTGGCCAGGGGCTGGAGACCCTTCACCAGTGTCAGGTAGTAGCCAGATCCCAAGTGACGACGCAGAAAGAGCGGGGAGCCACAGCAGCATAAGCGGCCGCCGGCCACCACTGCCACGCGGTCTCCCAACAGCTCCGCCTCGTCCAGGTGGTGGGTGGAAAGGATCAGTGTGCGACCTGAGCACAGGGACCCAAACCACATGTGCCCTCAGGCCTCCAGGTCTCTGCCTGACTTGCAGCCTCTGCCAGGAATTACCTGCCCCACGTGGCAAACTCCTACTCACCCCTCAAAACCCCATCCCCAGCACCTCCTGCCAGAAACCTTCTTCAGACCCCTCAAGCAGAATCCAGGGAACTCTGGGTTGCCCCCAACTCTTACCTTCCCGGTATTTGAGCAGCAGCTCCCAAATGTTGCGACGGGAAGCGGGGTCCACACCGGCTGTAGGCTCATCCAGGATAATGACTTGGGAGCCACCCACAAAGGCGATGGCCACCGAGAGCTTCCTCTGCATCCCACCTGGGCAGGGACGAAGACCAGGATCTTGGCATGACCCCCCCGTCTTGGGCAGGGCTGCCTTCCCTCTCCAAGCCCCTCTCCCCGCCCACCTGGACCTCAGAGCCAGGCTCCTTCTGGGGCCCCCAGATCTCCTATGGCTTCCCACTGCCCTTGGGGCAATGTCACGACCCCTCCCCAGACTCCTCCCCTTCCCACGCTGGGCTCACCGGACAGGTGGCGCGTCTGGGCATGCCGCTTGGGGACAAGCCCCACGTCCTGCAGCAGACGGTCTTGCTCCGGGCCTACGGCAGCCACACTCAGACCTTTCAACCGGCCGTAGAACCAGATGTGCTCATCCACCGTCAGCCTGCGGCCACAGGCCAAAACAGCAGCCACCATGGTGGCCAGGGACCCAGAGAACACCTGGTCCCCCCCATCCCCCGGCTGCACCCCGGCGCGTCAGGACTCACATGTCAAACAGCACGTTGTACTGGGGACAGACGCCCAGGTGGGGCCGGATGGACGCCATGCTGGACTGGACATCGTGACCCAGGATACAGGCCGAGCCGCGGGTGGGTGGAAAGAGGCCACTCAGGATGGACCTGGGGGTGGCGGGGTCTCAGAGCAGCCGCGCCCTCAGAAGCAGAACTGAGGCCCCGCGGGAGGAGCATCGGCATTTACAGAGCGCCTATTGTATACCCGAACCGCAGATGTGTCGTGTGGCTTTCTCAGGAGGAAAACTGAAGCTCAGAGAAAATACTCGTCACCGGCCTGCGTGTACTCAAAGGGAACCGGGGGTTCCGCCCCTACCGCAAAGGTGGGGACCCTCCCACTCCCAGTGCCCGTCCCACAGAACAGACGTGCAAACCGAAGCCCCAGGGAAGAAGGAGGGGCGCCGCTCACAGCGTGGTCGTCTTGCCGGCGCCGTTGTGGCCCAGGAAGGCGGTGATGTGGCTCTGGTAGAAGTCCAGGCTGAGCCCCCGCAGCGCCGGCGTGGGGGTGCCAGGGAACCGCTTCTCCAAGCCCCGGACGGAGACCCCCGGAACCAGGCCTGGCGGAGCCTCTTCCATCAGCGCTGCGGAAGGCAGGCCGTCAGCCCGAGCCGCCAAGGCCGTCCGGACCGGTGTGCGGGGCCGGTGTGCGGGGCCGGTCAGCGGGCGGTATGGAAACCCTCCAGGGGCCCGGGGAACGCGAGGTGTCCAGAGACGGATCTGTGGGAACGTGGGTTTGGGGGAGGTCTGGGGGTGTCCAGACGGGGAAGCGGCTATTAAGGCTCGTCTCCTCACCCTTCGGGTCCTGCGGGGCTGGGGGCGGGGCGGGATCCTTGGGGGCTCTAGGCCCAAACCAGTAGCTCCTTCGAAAGGGAAAATTCCACCGTTCCGGGATCCCGTACTGGCCTGCGGAGAGTGGCGCTCAGTTACTCTTGGAGCCCATCCTCCTGAACCGCGCCGGTTTCTGGCCGCACACGTGGGATCGGGGCATCCAGGTGCCAGGTGACTAGGGAAAGGGAACCCCGCCCACCCGCCTGCTCCAGGCCAGCTGTGCACAAGTGCCAGGAAGCCCCGCCTCGGACACGCCCCCTCCCTCAGCCCCGCCTCCCCGGTGCGGCTGCTCCCTACTCTTAGGGCCCACCTGGGCACACGGCCTCCAGGTACCAGGTGGCGAGGCCATAGAGCAAGGCGTCCAGCAGCAGGAGGCCCGAGACTTGGGCCAGGCTGAAGACGTCAGCCGCCGGCCCGGCGCCCACGTTGTGCCACTGCGCGCCCTCGCCTTGCTCCTCCAGCAGCGCCAGGCTCTCGCAGCCGAAGCCGAAGGCCACTGGGGACAGAAGGCTCTGCGGGTGGGGGCGGGTGGGTCAGCGAGCGAATGGAGCTGAGGGGATCCCGCACCCCACCTGGGTCCAGATCTCACCGCGGCGACGCGGCCGCCGGCAGGCAGCTGGTCCCGCCAGGCCACGCACAGCACATAAGGCAGATAGAGCACGAAGTAGGCGAGGCCCCCGCAGGCGGCCGCCAGGTTGGCACGGGAGAAGAAGGCGCTCAGCAAGAAGCTCTGGACCACGGTGGCCACGGCGAAGGAAGCCAAGAACAGAAAGAGCACCACCGGGTGGCTGTACGGGAGGATGTCCCCGAGCTGCGGGAAGCAAAGGGAGCGCAGGGTCGGGCGCCCGATTGGACCAGGGGCGTGCACCCACGCGAGGCGCCTCCTGCCTCCCCCCTTACCCCACCCTGAGCGCGCGCCCACTCTGCAGCCTGGAAGGCCGAGGCACGCCCACCTTGAGCACCAGCACGAGCAGCGCGGTGCTGAGGAGGAAGGGCCCCAGGCAGCTGAGGAACCAGCCCAGCCAGAGCACGGCGCCACTGAGCCCCATGGCGCGCATCGTGTAGCGCAGTCGCGTCTCCTTCTCGCGCACCACGGCCTTCACCGTCAGCGCCACCGAGTAGATCCAGGCCAGCGTCAGGAAAAGCGGCAGCGACCGGCTCAGCACGCGCAGGAACCTGGGGCGGCAGGTGTGGAAGCTGGAGACTTTGTGCAGCCCGCATCTGCCAGGGTGTCTCAAGGCGCAGCCAGCCACAGACGTTCGCCCTCCCTTATCCTCAGACCGCTCATCCCGCCTCAGGGGCCCAACTGTCAGCCCAGGCCACAGTGTCCCTGCACCCGGAGATTCCAGATCCTCGGGGGTTCCCTGCTCTTCCTGCTACAAGTCACAGGGGGTGGTCCGCCTAAACCAGCAGTTCGCAGCCTTGACTGTGAATGTTCCAAATGGAGCCGAGTCCCACCTGACATCCAGGATCTGGCGGCTGGGGGAACGAGTGAGGAGGGGGCACTCACGCATCGTCCACATAGCACGGATAGGGCATCTGCTGCAGGTAGAGGCGGGCACGTGGCGCGCTGCCACTCAGCACGCGCACGGCTGCATTCTCCAGCAGGTCCTGCAGGTACACGAAGCCTCCCCACACATAGTGCATATCTGTCAGGGGGTCGGCGGCCGGGCCAGGGTCCCAAAACCTGCAAAGAGCGGCTGGAAACTCCCAGGGCCCCGCTCATCACGACTTTAGCACCGCCCTCACCCACGGGCTCAACTACGCGCCGGACCCCGCCTGCCACGCAGTCGGAATCGTCCCACACCCACTTATCCCGGAGGCCGAGGTGTTGGCCCTGCCCATCAAGCCTTTGGGCACGCCCATTACGCAAGTTGGGCCCCGCCCACCACGGACCCCAGTGGGAATCCTGGGCTCTGTCCGCTATGAGTTCCACGTGTGACGCCCCGGTTCCCACACGTGGTCGCACTCGCACCTGTTTCCGATCTTGTTGGTTCTGACGACGTTGTCGATGTCCATGCGGATCTTGATGCGCACGTGGCCCGGGCCTGGGAGAGGCTCCGGGTCCGGGGAGTCCTCGGGGCCCAGGAAGACGACGCCGGCCCAGAAGCGGCGCTCTGCGAGCAGCTCCAGAGCCCGCTCCACCAGGGCCGCCTCCGAGGGCGCTGCCTCCAGCTTGTCCAGAGTCACGCACTGGGGAGGGGCCTATGCATGGGTCCAAGACTCCGGGCGTCCTGCCCTGGGCCCCGAGGCGGGGCCGGGGTGGGGGGCTGAGCCGAGCTTCCTCCTCCATCAGACACCCCACAGGGCAGGCCGGCCCCCCTCGAAAGAGTTCCCCAGTGGATGGCCGCTCACCTCCATCGCACGGCCCAGAATGCCCACCAGCTGCTCCACATCTGCGTAGGCGTCCTGCCAGCTGTAGCCGCCCGCGCGCGAGTCCAGAAAAGCTCGAAGGGCCCCCTCCCGGAGCCCCGCTCCAGGCCCTGACTGCCCCCTTCCTTGGTCTTGAATTTGCAGAAGCCTCTGGAGGGTGATGGGGGAAGATGGGGATCTGCATGGGGCATGGAATGCCCCGTCGCCTCGTCCCACCCCTGGGGCCTGTCCTCACTCTGCCTCCACACCTCGCCTCCCTGCCCTGCCCTGGCGGCCCGGCCCTGCCTTCCCTCCGCTGTAACCGTCAGCAGGGGGTGCTACTCCCCGGGAGGCTGCGGATGCGTCTGCCGCCCTTCGGCCGAGCCCCACCTGCAGTGCGGCTACATTTGCACTGTCGTTCATGAAGCTGAAGAGCTGGGGTCCCAGCACCCCCCACGCCTCCTGGACGTCCTTCAGCAGAGCCAACTCCTGGAAGGTCCGGTTCACCTGCAGGAGGCAGGAGCCGAGATCCACGCCAGGCTCCCCGGCTCGCAGCCCCTCCCCAGCTCGGAACCCCTCCCCAGCCCGCAGCCCCTCCCCAGCCCACTTCTTCCTCCTCCTCTTTGTTCCATCCGGTGCCTCTGAGCGCTGGCACGTGCCTCCTGGGACTCTCTCCCCGGCCTAGCCCTCGCCCACCTGGGTCGAGGGAGGGATCCGGGACCCCCGCCCCATTCCCACCTGGGCCATGAGCTGCCGAGTGAAGGGTGTGTCAGGCGCAAAGAGCAGCTTCCCCAGGACCAGCGGCTTCAGGCGCCTCCAGAGCAGGCGGGACAGTGGGTGCTTGTCCAGGGCTCCCATCAGCTCAGCACAGCCAGGGCCTGGGGCGGGGTCGCCATGAGGTCCTGCCCCCACACCGACCACCCAACTTCCCAGACTGAGAAACCGAGCTCCGTCACTCACTCAGGCTGCTGTCGGGAAGGGTGGGCTCCTGCCCAACCCACTCCTTCAGGTCGCTGGCCTCATACCAGTTGAGGGAGGGCCCCCCAGGGACACTGGGCCCCTTGGCACTGCAGAGGGCTTCTGACACCACCGCCAGGGTGCTATCTGTCTCTCGGAGTCTTGGCAACAGCGCCTGCAGCTCTGCCAGGCTGGGCAGCGCCCGGAGCTGGGGAGAGGTCACCAGGGGGCGCTAACAGTCCTCACTCCTGCTGGGTCCCACCGCCAAGCCTCAACCAGGGCAGGGCACCCTCCAGGAGCACCTCCCCCTCTCTTTCTACCCAAGTCCCCTCCACAAAAAAAAACTACCCAAGGGAAGTGCCCAGGGCTGCCCTGTCGCCTCCCCGTCAGGTGGCTCACCCTTGCGGTTTCCTGCCTGGGGTGGAGCATGAGGGGGTCTCTTACCTCCTGGGCCAGGTCTTCTGCCGCCTCCACTGACTCCTGGGCTTGGCTGAGCACAGACCTCAGGGACTCCTGGGAAGAAAGACCACAAAGGTGACAATGACTTTGACTGAGGTCTCGCTAGGGGTCAAGTACTTTGCTAAGCCCTTTATAAAACCCTATTTTATAAAGAGAGAATCTAAGGCTCCAAGAGGCACAGGGACTCGTTCAAGGTCTGAAGGTCTGGAGTCCATCGCCACTTCAGACATGGCCTCTAATATCACTCCAGGCACCAGGGACAGCCAGACAAAGGCCTGGAGGCTGGAACCAGTGGCCCTGGAAGGGAGTCACCTCGCCCAGGATGGGGCAGAGCAGGGACTTCCTGAGAGTAGAGTCCCAGAGGGGGCCAAATCTCACCCCACCCCCCCACCTCACCCCTTGCAGCACTGTTCCCAGCATCTCAGTGGCCAGGGACCGTCCCTCCTGTGGCAGGTCACTCGACTGAGGCCAGTCTGGAGGAGGAATGCATGGAAGCACAGGGTTAGGCAAAGCTTGGCCTACAACCCCACCCCACCCCACCCTGTGCCCATTTCACAGCTGGGCAGGTGGAGGCTCAGAGCTCCGTCCCACCTACCAAACGCCCCCACCTCCCCACCTGCTCTGCGTGCAGCCCTCAGCTTGGGCATCAGCTTCCCCAAGCTGACCAGCATCCTGCGGGCCCTGGGGCCCCCCAGGACGGCGCGGGCATCTGCCAGGAGCCGGGAGACCCTGGGGACAGAGAACAGTTGGAGGCAGCGGCTCGGCGGGCACCCCCGCACGCACGCGGGGCTGCGCACCCACAGCGCTTGCTTACAGGGAGTCGTTAAAGTTGCTGAGAACGCCAGGCTCCTCGCCCGGGGTGTGCTGTGGGAAGCAGGTGTTGTTCACGTTGCAGATGAGACCCTGGAGCCAGGACACGGTGCCCGCCGAGGGCAGCGGCTTGTTGGGGAAGTGGCCTGCTGGGACACCGGGCGCCGGGGCCTTGCGGGAGTCCTCACCGTGATCCCACCCCCCGACCGCAGAGTAATAACGCTCAGCTGTTTATGAGGTGCCGGCGGTTTGTGCTCCCTGGGGCCCCTGTGGATAAGGCGACCTCTCGCCTCCCCCTTGTACAAAGGACCTGGACCCTGGGGGCTTACATTCATGCTGCTCCAGTGGGGGGTGGGAATGGCGGACGGCCACCAGGATAAAGAAGAGAAAGAGAGGCCATAACAATTCCACCAGGAGCTGGACCTGGGGGAGACACAGCAAGCCAAGTAATGGCGAACGGTGAGGGGCGCCTGGGCCGCCCACCCTGGCCCCAAAAGCCCAGGCGTTACCGGCTGCCTCCTCCGATAAAGGAAATTCTTCCAAAGCAGCAGCATCAGCTGCGTCCAGAACGCCATCGTGGAAATAAACAGAAAACAGGACGGAGAGGTCAGGCCGGGGACGTGCTGTGTGGCTGCGGGCAACTCCCTGTCCCTCTCTGAACCTCGTTCTTCTCTCCCATTGCGCAGGATTCCTGGTCGCTTGGCTTAGAGTCAGGAGGCAAACAGAGGGGTGGAGTGAGCCAATGGGAGCCCTGCCCGAAGCTGTCCTCGAATCCTATTGGCTGTTAGGACTGTCGCTCCGCTCGGGGCTGCCGCTGGGATCGAAAGGCTGTAAACTAATCCTTCAGGGGGCGGGGCCTCGGCTACCCTGATCCCCCGAGGAGGTCTCCAGACCCCGGCCCCCAGCCTCATCCCCGACCTGGGAAAGTATCCCCGTTCCCCCTGCTCTTCTCTAATGACGATAGCAAAGTGTTTACTGTGCTGAATGAACCCTTTACACTCCTGGCTCAAACGGGTGCCAACCCAGGAGGCCAAAGAGGCGGGCCGAGTCACCCAGCTAGAGGAGGGGGCCCCAACTCTGCCCACCCCTCATATATCATTTATCGCTCAGAAGAACCCCAAGATCCAGAAAACGGATTAGGAGAAGGGGCAGTGGAGCCTCCTGGGACGAGCGATTCCTGACCTCCGTCCGCTGTTTGGAACTGTCCCGCTCTGGCCAGTTTCACGATTGTACAGATGATGAATCTGAGACAGGGAGCTGCCATAGCACATACGAAGCGGGACTAGGACCTAGGACCCCCGCCCGCCACTCCGGAACTCTCCTTTACATAAAGTGGGATCTTGGGGAGCGGCCTCGGTTTCTCCATTTGTAAAATGGGGGCAGAGGGCCTAGAGGAGAAAGGGGAAAGGGGCTGCAGGTGTACATTGGCAAAGCATCTCTCAGGGGAGTCGAATGTCCAGTCTGCCCCTTGAGAAGGACTGGTCGATTCTGCCGCTCCCCAACACTCACCGGCAGGCAGCGGTGAGAGTCTGGGCTCTGCCCGCACCCTGTAATTCCCCGGAAACCTGCCTTCCTCCCACCTATCCCGACCCCCGCATCCTCTCGGGGCCTTCCTCTCTCTCCCGGACCCGCTCACCGTTCCAGCCCCCAGCGCTTGCCGCCTTCCCTCCGCCTGACAACGGCCCCTTTAAGAGAAGCCCCCCAGCGGGCGCGGAGCCCTTGCAGCCCACAGCGACCTGAACTGGGCACCCCGCGGCACCGCCCCCGCCTCCTGCTATTGGCTGCCGTTCTCGCCACTCACAGCCCGAGCCAGCCCGAGCCGCGCGCGCTCTGGGAGGAGGTGGGGTCACATCCCCGCCGCGCGGAGCTGGTCTCCTTGCTTTTTTCTTGCTGCATCACCGTGAGGTGGCGGAGCGCCAGGCCCGGGTGTCTTCCCATGTGGCATAGCCGCCAGCGATGCAGCTCCGGACGCGGGAGCTCCCCTTCTCCCCACTCTCCCCTGGGGGCCCAGGTTCTAGCCAGACTCGCCCTGTTGTCCTGGGACTGCATCCCTCCATCAGGAATGCAGGCTTCGACTTTTCATCATTCATTCACTCCGCAAATATTCCTTGGTCCCTACGCTTACACAGGAAGTGGCGGGAGGGGCGGGGGACCCTGACATTCTAAGATTAGAGTCCTGGGTTGCCCCCATTTTGAAGAAAGCCTCAGGATTAGTTTCCC
This sequence comes from Pteropus alecto, assembly GCF_000325575.1. NCBI lineage: Eukaryota > Metazoa > Chordata > Mammalia > Chiroptera > Pteropodidae > Pteropus > Pteropus alecto. The sequence continues at coordinate 407,160 of NW_006429782.1, read as the reverse complement.
GCTGCTGAAAATTGAGTATGTCACAAGATCCTGAGGACGATGACACAAGGATCCACAGATCTGAAGGCACCGGGGAGGGGTCCACGGAGGAAGGTGGTGTTGTTGTTGGGGCTTTTCAGGGACGAAACTGCAGGCGGGGTGAATGCAGGAGCGAAGGCCTGGACGGCGGAGCCTGGGGGCAGCCAAAGCTGTCAGGGTGGGGGTGGTGTTGAGGCTCCCACCTCCCCTCTAACCAGTCAGGAGGCCCAGCCTCTTCCCCAGCCCCCAAATCATTTCTTCAGCCGAGACTGGCCTGTGTCCTGGGCCTCAGCTCCTCTTCTCCCAAGATGGCTGTGGGCATCAGGTGTTTGCCACCTCCCCACCCCACGACGAAGCACACAGCCCACCCCCTCCCCCCCAGGCTGCCTCTGACGCCAACTCTCCCAGTACTTGTCCCTAAAAAGAGGTTTTTATTGCCTTTGGTCCACAGTTGGTATTTCACATTATTTTTTTGGTCCCAGTGCTCCTGGGTAGGGCTGGTCCCCGGAGGGCCTCTGGGTGGGGGGGCTCTTGTGCAGTACTCGGTAGGGGAGAGGGGACAAGTAAGGAAAGGGAGGGTCTGGCTTGGCCTCAACCAGTTAGACTCCGTCGTCCTGTATGGGCCTCAGTTTCCCCACTGGGCCCCTAGGCAGGTCTTGGGGAAATCCAGTCCCTCACAATGCCTAAAATATCTCGGGACTGTAGCCTGGTCTTTTCCCAGGGGACCTACTTCCTTCCCAGCACCCCCACTGCACCATCCCCACCCCATTCCCCTGAAAAAAAAAAAAAAAGACTTTCATTTAAACTACCTGACCTGTGGGGACAGAAACCACAAACTGATCGGCAGAGAAAAGGGAAGAAGGGAAAAGCAACCGGAAGCCATTTGGGGCCAGTTCCCCATCCCTGCCCAGGTTTCTTCTTCACTCCCCCCAGTCCCCCAACCCCACCCACACAGCTCAGCCCAAAGCCTGCTGGGAAATTTGCTGCCTGGATGGGCCCTGTCAGGGCCCCCCACCCCACATGCATCTGGATCCGGCCTTCGCTCCACCCCCACAGACCCTCAGCTGGAAGCACTTGGGCACCCAGAAAAACAAGATGAAAACACGGAAAAACCTGAAAACTCATATGGCGGCGATGATGTGGGGAGACACCCTGCACAGGTGCCTCAGTAGCCAGCCTCCTCCTGGTAGTAGGGGGGGTACTCCGGGGCCGCCCCTGGGCTGGGGCAGTCGCCCGCAGCCCCTGAAGCCCCATCAGCCACTGAGCCCTGTGGGCAGTACTTGGGGTCATAGATCTGCCGGCCCAGGCCAAAGACCTGGCCGCTCTGATTAGCGCCCTGCGTGTAGCCCATCTGCAGAGACATGGAGGAGTTGTCACACTTGTCGGTCCCCAGCTTGGTGTCATAGATGTGCCGCCGAGTGCCGGGAGCCGTCATGCCCACCTGGAGAGGGAGGACAGTGTGTCAGGGCGGATGGGGAGAGGGGGAGCTGGGGCCCCTCAAGAACTCAAGTGCTTCAAAGCCAGCATAACGCCCCTCCCGGCGAAACGGCAGGAAAATTGATAATTGCGGGATCTAAAAAGTTCAGAGTCGGATGGGCCTTGAGGCAAAACGCAGAGGAAACACGAGGCCCAGAGCTGGGGGGTAACTCTCCTAGGAACACGCAGCACGCTGGGCAGGGACAGAGCAGGCCCAGGAGTAGAGGCAGCAGGGGGGCCCAGAGTGGGGGTGTCAGCAGAGAGGGCGGGCTTTGCACAGCAGGAGACAGGGCTGGGGGCTGCGGGGATGCGGCGAGGCCCACCTGGCTGGCACACTTGTTGGTGCCCATCTGCAGGCTGATGGTCGAGTGGTCCATGGGCGGCAGGATGTGGTTCTTGGGGTCATACAGATGCCTTCTCGTGCCGTACGCTGTCATGCCCGACTGGCTGGCACACTTGTTGGTGCCCATCTGTAGGGAGGGGGGCAGGAGAGGTCTTCAAGGGCTGCCTTGAACTCAAGGGGCCACCGGGTGGGACAGAGCCTGGGTTGCAGAAGCCCCTCTGCCCAGTGGGCCTCAGGGGTGGACACCCACCTGGAGCCCAATGACACACTGGCCGGCCTTCATGGTGGCGTCGTCGAAGTTCCGCTCCTGCTTCTCTGAGTACTTGACGCCAATGTCCACGCCACTATGCAGCCCCTTTGTCTTGGCCTGGAGAGGAGGAGAGCTGGGGAATCCGGGAGGGGCGCCCAGGACCCTGGAGCCAGGCCCAGAGCGCGTGGCCCAGGAACGGGGCTACGACCTGCCCTCCACCTGCCACCCAGTGCCTCGGGCATCTCGGACTCAGAGTCCTGACGGCCCCACCCGTCCAGGTGTTCAGGCTGAGAATTCAGGGGGCACCCCTCTCTCTCAAGTCCCATCACTGTCTACCCAACCCCCGAGGGTAGCCACCTGCCCAGGACACGGCCACCATCTCTGCCCCGGGGCTCCTCCCTGCAGCCACGGGGTCTCCTGGAAACGTCCTTCGGAGCCTGGCTCCTGACGCTGAGACCCACCTTCCCCTCCCACATCAGGGCCCTGAAGTCTCCTCTTCCTGAAACGCCGGCCCAGCCCACCCTGGTCTCGGTCCAAGGGCCACTAGACCCCACGCGTGGGCCTAATTCTTTCTTTCCCTGCCAGGCACGCGTCACAACCTACAACTTGTTTATGACTTATGAAAAAAGGATTTGAAGAGGAGACCCTCGTGTGGACTCTGGATGATGGGAGTGGGGAGGGTCGCCTCTCAGGTGGGGAGGTGGACAGTGGTGGGAGGAGCTACATGTGAGCAGGGGTGGGCGTGGGGCGTATGGAAATCTCTGCACCTCCCTCTCAATTTTGGTGTGAACCTAAAACTGTTCTAAAGAATAGTTTTTAATTAAAAAAAAAAAACTTGTTTATTGTTTATTCCTCCATCAGACTGTGAGCCCACAAAAGGGTGGACTGTCTGTCCTGTTCACATGGAATCCAGGGTGCCCGGTGCCTCCTGGGTGCTCAGAAATATTTGCAAAGGAACGAATGAGATCATCTATAAACCCGTGTCGCCCTCGCTGTGTGGCTTGGGGCAGGTCGCTGCCCCTCTCTGGGCCTCACCTTCCCTGCCAGGGCGAGAAGAGACACCTGCACCTGCGTCATGTTCCCACTCTCAAACAGGTCGTTGGCCTCGAACAGGTCCACAGGGTTCATGCCGTAGCTGACCATGGCCTTGATGAAGTTGGAGAGGTTCTCTAGCTGGGAGGAGGCAGAACAGGGGCAGTGAGGGGACCTCGGGCTGCCCGCCGGTCCAATGGGAGCCCCTGGCCCTGTCCTCGCTCCACCCGCCAGTCCCTCACCTGGTGCCAGTTCTGCATGGAGCGGTTGATCTTGGGGACTGAGCCCGGCTGCAGCTTATTCATGAGTCTGGGGGTGGGGGAGGAAACAGGAACCTCTATTAACGGATGGGAACCTCACGGATTCAAGAGGCCAATTCTAAGCTTGGCCACCTTGCGAGGCAACTTCACCGCCTCTTTCTGGGCCTCAGTTTCCCCTCTTGCAAGGTCATGTCCACTCACAAAGCAGAGATGCTGAAGAGGGACAGCGATGGGGGCTGGGAGTATAATCCAGAACCCCTGATTTTGGGAAGTGAATCTGGGACTTTCCGTTCACATTTTTAATGTGCAAACCATGGAATGTCTGAACAGGATGCATCAGAGAAAGGCCCCCAGAAACTTTAGGAGACGCTCCCCGTTAGCAACCCTCGACAAAGCAATAACACAAGAAGAAGCAGAACGAGACCCAAGACGCACTGAGGAAAAAGCAAGCAAGCCTCAGACAGCACGGGCGCGTGACCGCCGCATGCGGAACACGAGCCAACACCCACACTCACGTGCACAGGATAATCCCATCCTTCAGACCCTTCTGGAAGTCGGGGCCGACAGACAGGCCCGTGAGTCCCTCGATCCAGCTGCGGAGTTCTGCCTCCTTCTGAGGGTCGTATTTGGACAGGAGCTGGAGGAGCCGAGGGCACAGGCTCGGGGTGAGAACATACCCAGAGGAAGCTCCCCGAAGCTCCTGATGGGGCGGGGCCCGTGGCTCCCAGGGAAGAGGAGTCAGAGGGGCCTGGAGGACCCCCACGCTGGGCACACTCATGACACAGAGAGCCCACACGCCACACAGACACACTCGTATCTTTCACCGAAGCGTGAGCTCTGATCCACTCCCAGCGGTGCCAAACCCCACACAGCAGCCAACGCGCCCCCTGCGGGACCTGCCCTCTGCCCTTTACCCTCTGGTCTTGCTCTCCCGGAGGTAAAGACAGACCCTTCTGTTTACCCTTCCTGTCCCCATGGATATGCCTGTTCTGGACGTTTCACATCAGTGGAAACACACACCGTGTGGCCTTGTGTGTCCAGCTTCTCTCACTGAGTGTTGTGTGTTACAGATTCATCCACGCCGTAGCGAGACTCAGAGCCTCGCTCCTTTTCACGGCTGAGTAATATTCCAGTGTGTGGACGGACTACCTTGTGTGTGTCCATTGACCCATTTGTTGGCCATCTGGGCTGCTTCAAACTCTCGGCCACTGCAATTCGTGCTTTGAATGTCCGTGTACGAGTTTTGTTAGAACACCTATTTCCATTCTTTTGGGTGCACATCTAGGAGCGGAATCGCTGGGAAATTCTGTTTAACTCCCCGAGGAACCACCAAACCTCCTTCTGTGACTTGAACCGGCCCCATCAGCTACTGGCTCAGGGCCTTTGCACATGCTGTCACTTTTGACTCAGATGTTTGCACAGCTGGGTCCCTGCCTTCCATCCAGTCACAGGCTGAAGGTCACCTCCTTGGAGAGGCTCCCTGACCTCCCTGGCTATGAGGGCCCTGCTCGTCCCCGTCTCTCCCTGGCCCTGCCTTACTGTCCTTCTGGCTTTTAGCTCTTCCTTCCGTTACGTGATACAGCTCCTCGCCTCTGTCCCGCACAGTGCTGTCTCTGGATAAAAGCACTCATGGTCCCAGATTAGTGCGCACCTACTGCCCTTCACACACACACACACACACCCTGTTCCCCATGGCAGCATCTCAGAGCACTGAGAGCTGAGAAAGTCAGACTGGCTGGGGCCCTCAGAAGTCAGGGAGACCCAGGCCGGCGTGGGCAGACTGGGTCAGCCCCAGGGCGGTAAGAAGCCAAGTCCAGCCCCGTTCAGGACCAGACTGGCCAGCACGGTGAGTTTTCTGTCCCAGAGTCCCTGCTCGCCTTTGCTCACAGACCCCCCCCCTCCCCGGGGGCGGCCCTTTCTCTTTCTCTCCTCCTGCCACCCCAGGGGACCCGGACCTCAGAGCTGCCCTTTGCAGACCAATTCCTACTTCCAGCTCTGCCCCCAAGTCCCCCGTGCCTCAGTTTCCCCATCTACATTTGAAATTGTTAGTGTAAGGGTCTCCTGAACCCGGCTCCCGCATCCTGGTGGCCGTATGTAAACCCCGGTGACATGGGGTCAGGGATGAGCCTCCCAGAGTGCAGGGCAGACAAAGGCGGGAGGCTGGCCGGCTAACCGGATCCACGGGGCCAGCCCCCTCGGGCCACGGTCTCCTGGTTCCCACGGCCGGGGAGCGGCCCTGCCCAGACGAAGCTTTGTCTAGCCTGAGGAATGACGGAGTCACGTCCCGGTGGCTGAGCCTGAGGCACGCCGGCTGGTCTGGATGCCTGGCACGCCTGTCCAGCCGGACTCCGTCCTTGACGGCTCGCAGGGGCCGAGTGGGGGCCGGCGGGGCCGAGGCCCCGGGCAGAGGCGCCTGGCCCTCCCTGCGCCGCGGCCCCTTCCTCCCCCACTGCCCAGCGGCACGTTCTTCCTACCGCAGACTGCCAGGAATGCAGCCGCTGCCTCCCGCGAAATCTGCTAAATCGGGAACAGCTGTTTCCAGTGGTCTAAAGCCCAGGCCTGGCCAGGAATCCAGTGGCCATGGCTGCTCAGGGGGACACACTGGACGTCAGCCTGCCTCCTGCCATCCAGCTGGGGGTAAACTGAGGCACGGGCGCCGGATAGAGCAACCCCCACCCCCGTCCTAAGCAGCTGGTGAACTGGACACGGCATAGGCTCAAAGCCATAGGAATTTGGTTTCGAATCCGGGTGTGGCCCAAGTGACCCCCGGCAAGCTGGTGGGGGCCCCGCCCACCCTCCAGACCAGTGAAGAACTCGGCTTTCTGACCTCACCTCCCCCACCCCACGGGGCGCACAGGTATCAACCTGCCCCCTCCGAACTCCATCTCCGGAAGCTGCCCCACCCGCACCACTTCCTGCTTCCTTGGGGGAGGTATGGGGTGCAGCAGACCAGAGGCCGATAGCCGCTGGACGCAGCAGGTCAGGGGTCCAGTCCTGACTCCGCCACTCACAAGCTGCGTGGTCCCGGGAAGCTCCGGTGACGCCTCTGAGCCCCGCGTGCAAACGGGGGCCCCTGAGCGGCCCTGGCGCCGGGCGGGGGCGCCCGTCTGCACGGGCGGCGGGGTTACTGCTGGAGGGGACTCGTGCGTTGAAGGGGGTGTGGAGCCTGCTGAGTGACCATACTGGGTCCCTTGGCTCCCCACGCCTGAAATGTCCTCTTGTCCAAGGCGCAGGCGGAGGCTCCCAGGAGCCCACGGAGGATGCGGACTTCCCCCTCCTGTCCTCAGGCCCTGGGGTGCCCCCCGCAGGTGCCTGTCTGGGGCTGGCAGGCTCCTTTCCGGGGCCACATTCCCAGACGCCTGGTGGGAGGATGTGGGGGTGCACAGGGATGGCAAACCCCCCTCCAGCTGGAAGGGCCCTTGGCCGTCAGGCCTGGGACGCCTGGGTCTGGGATGACTTCTTACTCGGCCTCTCCCAGGTGGGCCCTGTTGTGTGACACTCTGAAAGTGTCCGCCCCTCTCTGAACCTTTCTTAAAAAGTGTCTCCCGCTGGCCCCACCTGTTTCCAAATTACAAAACCCACACACTTTAGGGTTCCTGTGGACCCCTTCGCTGTCCCTTTAACTTTGTTAGATGGAGACAAAGGACCCACAGGGGAACAGCCCGGGCGGACCCCCTGCGCTCCGACTTCCCCCTGGTGCCTCCCCCCACCCCCGCAGGTGTAAGAGGTCGGTAAATTCCTGTGGGGGCGCCGGACACCCTTCTGAAAAAAAAAAAACCCGGCCCCGCCCCCTTCCCCTCCAGCAGCTTAAGCGGCCCCAAAAGCAGAAGTGTGGGTGGGGGGGTTGAGGAAGGGGCTGCTGGGGTCCTCAGACCCTCAGGTCTTGAAGCCCTACAGGGGCCCAGGGCTGTGGGGTTCAGGCTGGGGACGGGCTGGGGAGCACCGCCGGGGAGCGGTCAGACCCACCCATCCCTAGACGCTGGGGGTGGTGCCAGACCGCCGACCTCACTGCTTCCCCAGAGTTGAGGGAGCCTCGGGGGGCGCCCCCAGTACCCCAGATGCTGGGGAGGAGGGCCACTCTCGCCCCAGGTCCCAGAGCCACTGCGTCCCCAGATTTCGGGGAGCCCGGCGGGGCGCGCAGCCCTGCAGAAGTCCGAGGGCGCGAGGCCTCCGGGGGCGGGGGTAGGACTGGGGCGCCCCTCACTCACCCGGTTCTTGACCTCGGCCGAAAGCCCATAGGAGGGCCCCTTGTTGAACTGCGTGGAGCTCATGCCGGCGACGGGACGGGACGGACGGACCGACGGCC
>NW_006429782.1:395117-399373 GCF_000325575.1 Pteropus alecto | reverse complement strand
TCCTGCGGCCGCCGACTTCCTGAGCCCCCTAGGCCGCCGCGGACCCCCCGCCCCGGCGGAGCGCCCCATCCCCGGGGGCCCGCAGGGACACTGAGGCAGGGAGGGCAGGGGCTCCACTCGCCTGCTCCCTGCTGGGAGCCCCCAGGTGGCTCTCTCACCCTTTCTGGGTCTCAGTTTCCCCTTCTGCCCAGATGATGGAAGAGGGGAAATTGTTGGGTGGAACCCCCCAGTTCCCTCGAGGCACGAATGAGGACCCCTCTCTTCCACTTAGAAGCGCTTCCCAGTCTAGCCCCACTCCCGGGAAATCCCACAGCTGCGTGAGGGACACGGGAACCAGGCGCTCGGAGGAGGCGGGGGCCATTGGAGCTGGGGCTTCGATGGCTGAGTAGGAGTCTGCCAGTCCGAAAGGGATGAGTATTCCCCGCGGAACAAAAGGTGCAAACACCTGGAGGGACCGTCTGGTTGAGAGCCTGCAGAGATCAGTCAGGTAGGCTGGAGACGGATGAAAATGGGCCTTGAATTCTGGGCTGAGGGACGATGGGGGATGGGTAGGGGGTGGAACAGCACGGTGATGAGGTGTGGATACCCTGGAGGTAGGGCCGGGGCCGCGGTAAGTGCCAGGCCAGGCACACAGGTGGCGCTCCAGAGGTGATGTCCGCTTGTGCAGGTAAATCAGTAAATGAATGAAAAACAGGATGAATGAGTTCACTTACGCAGTAACTCGGTCATTCGTTTATTTATTCACACACCTATCCGTTCACCAAAAGCTCCCTGACAGGATGTCTGAGCCAGTCCCTTGCTAGGTGAAGCTGGACCCCCCCGGACACCTTAGCTCTGGCCCTGCCCATCTCTGGGAAGACAGAGCAAGGCACAGAGTTTCTGGACAGAAAGTGGGGCCTGGGGTGTTTAAACCTGGAGGGGGAGTAGGGGCTCCACTAAAGGGTTCAAGGAGACCTGGCATATAAGAGGGGGCATGGGAGGTGGGGTTTTGAAGCACGAGTAGGAGTTTGACACATTTGACAAGTGTCTGGTTGAAGACGAACGCTGACCCTGGATCCCAGTTTTGGAAAACGACTGGGTGTATTTGGAATAACCTGGAGGGACGTGAGCGTGTCCCTCTCCAGCGTAAGTTGTTCGAACTTACCTGTCTGGGTGCAGGTGAGTTCTTTGAGGATGCTTGAGCGACGGAACTGGGCTGGCCGTGAGCAGGAAAGAGGCCGGATTTCCAAGACGTGGTACAGAAAAAGATGTCAAATACGCCTTCCGTCACTTTTCACATCGATCACCTGTTGAAACGGCCGTATTTTTGAGATACTGAGTTACGGGAAACCTGTTAGCAAAACTGTTCTCTTTTGGTTCTTTTAATGTGGCTACTGGGAAGCTGAAAGTTATGTGTGTAGTTTGTCTTATTTTTCTCCTGGCGAAAGCTGTTCTTGACCCACGGCCCAGGTCCAGACGCTGCCTCGGTGTGGGTGTGTGTGTGTCCTGAGAGCTCAGAATGGTTTTTATATTTTTAAGTGGTTGAAAAGAATCAAAAGAAAACTATCCCACAAAGTGTGGAAATCATGTTTTCCACATTTCAGTGTCCAAAGTTTCTTTGGCGCCCAGCTGGTCGGCCGACTGGCCGTTAACGTCAGCCTTGCTGTTACTGTGGGACTCTCTGGCCTTTCCCAGAAAGCCGTTTGCCGACCCCCGGTATAGCTTCTCCACCTCCCGGAACCCCAGAAATCCAGACGTCCTGGAATTCACAATCCCAGAGTTCCGGCAGCTTAGAATGCGCACCTTGGAGATGCTGTGGGGTAGGATCCGCGCCCCCATAAAGTGAACCTCGAGATAGGTGGGCTCTAACTTTTGTGCTGCTGGGGGGGTCTTACCGTCCTTGGTAAAAAACAAAACAAAACAAAAAAAACACACAACACCTGTGAAGCACCAGAAAGCCAGCACAGCACAACGGGGTGTGCTTAGGTCGAGGACCCGCCCAAGCTCCTCAGGAGGGTGGAATTGTGTGGATCTATGTCAGTCTCCTACCCCGGCGCCCCAACCTTGGAGCCTGGGTTCAATTCCCTTCCCCCCACCTGACAGTGTAACTGGGTGAAGTTGCAAAGTTACTCCCTCCTGTCTGCAAAGCTGAGATAAGGGCTGTTGAGGCAACACAGGTCACAATCCTAGGAATTCTGGCCTTGGCCAGGAAAACCTCACAAGGATTCTGGGGCCTCTTCCCCTGCCCTGTGCCCTTGACTCTGTGGCATTCACCCATCTGCCATAGACCCCTGGGGAGACTGCAGGGCTGGGGCCGCAGAGGCCTCAGGCACTGCCCAGGGTGGCTGGGCCCAGGGGTCTTGGTGGCTGGGCGCAGGGGGCCGCAGGTGCGGAGAGGGCCCTGCCCGGCAGCCACCTCGGAGATCCAGTCTACGCAGGTGGCTTTGCTCCTGCCGTGCTCTCTGCCTGAGGCTCTGTCTGGTTCCTTCACACCCCTTCCAGCACCTGAGCACCTCCCACCCCCATGTGACTCTCAACCGGCCCCAGCCGGCTCCCGCCCAAGCGCCCTCGGCAGACACACCCACGGCTTGCCCCAGAATCCAGCACAGCTTCCAAGTTACCTGCTGTCCCCAGAAAGGCAGTGTGGCATTGGTCCACCTCTATTTCCCGTGGTTTAGATTTAGAACTGTCTCCCACCGCTGGTCCTTTTTCCGAGAAGACCAGGCAGCTGTCCAGGGGCCGGAGGAGCCGTTTGGGGCGTGGCAAAGCCGCGCTGGGGCGCTGTGTGCCTGCCACGTGAGAGGGAGCGCTAGGTGCGCCGCAAGGGACAGCAGCCGCTGCCGCAGGGGCTTTTTGACATGCGCGACTCTAATACAAAGGAATCAAGTTTAAAATTCCACTCCTCGGTCGAACTGGCTGCATTTCCCTGCTGGGGAGCCCTGTGGGTGCTGCGTTTGGCCTCCCTGGAGACAGCAGAGACTCACAGCTCCGCCCACAGTGGAGCTAAGCGTGCTCCCAGGCCAAGGGTCAACCTCCGCGGGCCTCTCCACCAGGAAAGCCTATCTTTACCTCCCTTTGCAACTAACAAGTGATCTGAGGGGTGATCCACAATGATTTCGAGAGTGAGCATTTATCAAGTAGGCTCCTATTATCTGCCAGGCCCGTGCAGGGCGCTCTCTATAAAGCAGAAAAAGAATGACGTCAGCCTCCCGTCGCGGGAGCAAGAACCGGTCCGTCCATACGCTCAGGGTGTCGGGCTCCCAGGATTATGAAAGTCAGCACGTAGGTCTGGAAGGTTCTCTCAGCCTCCAGGTCACAGCTGAAGTCACCTCCCTCCCTGATAGCCCAATCCAATTCAGAAGAGCCAGCACCCGCCCCGCCCCCACTCCCGCCTTTCTCAGACGTGTTATCTGCGCCCCTCACGATGGGACAGACACTCACCATCAGGAATCAAACCAGACACCTTCTTGTCTGTTTGCCATGTTGGTCCTAGAGCTCTGTGAGGGCAGGGACCTGGCCTGTGTGGCCACCGCTGGGTCCCCAACACCTGGCGCTGGCTTATTTCTCTGAACGCGTCTACAGCAGTCCTGCATGTCTACTGTCCTGCTCCAGGGCATCCGCTCAATGTCCTGCTCCAAGCCTCCCGTCTCCCCCTCTTTGTGCCTGGAGTTGGAGGGCGCGGCGGAAGCACCTGGCATACAATGAGTGTTGGGTCCTGTTACCTCCTTGGCTGCTAGGAGGCACCCTGGGCTTTGAAAGATGAGGGGGCGAGGGGCATGTGCCGGGGCAGCCAAGAGGGGCGCATGACTGCGGGTCTGAGGGCTCCTACCCCGGATCCAGGGTCCCAGACACTTTTCAGGGCCGCTCCGTTTGCTTCGCAGAGTCCTGTCCACTGTCGTCCCACACGGGCCAAGGGCTCGCGGGTGGCACGTGGCAGACGCACACCTGCGGCCCCAGGAGGTGGGAGCCGATCCGCCTGAACGACCCCCCCCATTCACGGCAGGAAGAGCCAGCAAAGATGGGTGTATTGGGGATGGCAAAAGAACTACAACTCGCGAAAACCCGCGACAAGCGTAGGGGAAGAGAGCAAATGACGGAGGCGATGGCTCCTCGGGCTGCAAAACGCGGCTCGGCCAGCCTCTCTCCTCTCACGCGACAGCATACTCCGCAACTGCCCGTCACCAGCCGGCGCTGTCGCTGGCTCCGGGCGCGGCAAGCGGCTGGAGGTCCGGCCAAGTGGCGACCTCCGCGCTGAGGGGAGAGGCGGGGACACGCCG
>NW_006429782.1:394708-395087 GCF_000325575.1 Pteropus alecto | reverse complement strand
GGTGGGGGCGAAGTCGCCCCAGAGCGCGCCAGGGGGCGCCGTGGCGTCACAGGGGACCGCGTGGGGGCCCGCAGCGGCTTCCAAAGTGAGCACGTAAACTGCTTTCTCCGCGGAGTATTTAAAGGCCACAAAAAACGTTACTTTATAGTTGGAGTGAGTTGGAGTGAGCCGACCTAGCCTTTCACTCGGCCTCGCTGGCCAAAGCGCCACGTCAGGGAACATCTCCTGCCGTCGCGCTTACTTAAATGTCTTTGGTCACGTAAAAACACGCAGATGTTGACCAATTTCACCGCCCAAGCGCGCCCTCGCGGCCGCTGAGGATTCTGGGGGGAGCGATATGCAAAACACCGGGCCAGGCGCAGCCCCGCCCCCGGCGCGG
>NW_006429782.1:390177-394389 GCF_000325575.1 Pteropus alecto | reverse complement strand
GGCCCCGCACCCCTAACCTCAACCCCAACCCGCTCATCAACGTGCGCGACCGGCTCTTCCACCTGCTCTTCTTCAAAATGGCTGTGACCTACTCGCGGCTCTTCCCACCCGCCTTCCGCCGTCTCTTCGAGTTCTTCGTGTTGCTCAAGGTGACCGCGGCCCCGACCACCGACCCTTGACCTCAGCGGCCGGACGCTCCCCCTCTGGCCCGCGACCTCTGACCCCGACCCCGCCCAGGACAGCGAACCCCTCCCACCCGGAGGTCTAGACCCGGCGTGATCTCTTGGAGATTCACCCCTTAAGCGCTGCACCCCAGCCCCCGCCCCCATATATGTGACTTCCCCCTCGGAAGGCACGAACCTCACCCCTGAGGTGGCCGGTGATCCCGACTCCAGGAACTCCCACTCAGCTCTCTCTTTCTGCTTCCTCTTTTCTTGGGGCTCTCCCCGTCCTTGGGACCTTCCACCAGCCCCCACCCCAGCGCTCCCTCCTCTGAGCCTCATGGGGGAATGTGACCTAACTCAGGTCACCTCACTAGGGTTAGTGGCAAAGTCACAGCCAGCGCTACTACCCAGAGCAAGAACCCGTACTTGAGCCTCCTTCCCATCCTCCCTCGGGTGGCAGAGTTTTCAGCCCAGAGTGCCACTCAGGAAGGACTGGTGTTGGCCTGGGTCCCTCCAAGAATAGGGACTCATTCAGGTGTGGGCCCAGAAAGGAGCTGGCGGGGCTCCAGGGTTCTGGGTTCCTGAGCAGAGGGGTGGTCCCAGCTGCCACCTGTCAGGTCAGAAGGAAGGGTTTAGAAACAGCTTTTAGGTTCCTATCAGAGTCCCACCAGGGAGGGCCTGGGGTGCTGACATCGCCCAGCTGCTCGGGTCCCTCATCTGCAGGGAGGGGGCCGATGCTGGCGGAGGAGGTGCTTGGGGTGACGGCCAGCCCCAGGGCGTCGAGAGCGGGTTGCAGGTCAGCCACTTGACCAACTTCCTGCCTCCGCTGTGGGTCCCCAGACTTCACGACTTGCCAGCACCAGCTCAGCGGTCCCCAGACGCCAAGTTGGGGAGAGGGGCCGGGGTGCAGGCTGGCTGGTGGGAGACTGGTCTGGCCTTCCATGCTGTCTCCCCAGCCCCCTCCTCCCCTGGCAGAGCCCCAAGTCTCTTCTGGTCTATGTCTGTACTGAGACCTGGGGGCCCAGGGGCTCCGACATCTGTCTGTTGAGCTCTCAGCGATGCCCTCGTCTTCATCCCTCTGTGGCACTTTTGGTGCTCAGGCAGCTGGGGAGTCAGGTGGGTGCCTGCAGCTTCAGGTGTGGCTGAATCCAGGCGCGCATCCGTGTGCTCAGAGGCAGGGCCTTGTCCCACCCTGTGGTCGGGCCAGGATGCATGTGGGTGCCTTACCGACGTGGTCTTGGCCCAGTCTGCAAGGCAGACTCCAGAGGGAAGGCCAGGTGGCCCACGGCTGGCGTTGGCACCACCGGCCGGGGCTCCAGGCAGGGCATGGAAGGGGTGGGGTGCTGGTGGCCCCCATGGGCAGCTCGCCACCATCCTGCATCAATGTCCACAACAGAGCATGGGGCTGGTGTCTCTATGATCCTGGCTTTTTAAGCTGTGGTTTGGACCACACAGGGAGCTAGTCCTGGAGAGCAGGCATTTGGTGTGGGAGCTGGAGTGGCCGGAGGCCGTGCTGGCCTAGCTGAGGGGTCACTCCGGTCTCTGGCTGAGCAGCCACTGGGGTCACCGGCTGCCTGACACCCACCTTTTCTGGGAAAGCGGATGCCACATTGGGTCAGCTGGGCCCTTTCTTCAAGGAGGAGGGGAGTAGGTAGGACTCGCAGGGGTGATGCTCTGGACCCAATGTCTAGTCTAGGCGGGCAACACTCAGCCAACAGGGTCCCCACAAAAAGTAAGACCCCCAGCGGTTGAGGTGGGCCCTTGAGGAGGACGGTGTCCTTATTACATAGACCCAGGTAAAGGGTCTCATAGACATACTTTCAGCCAAATGGAAGGGGCTGGGTCACGATGTAGAGCAAGGTCCCTGTGGGCACTTCTAACATCAGGCTGGCGGTTCTCTGTGGGGACCATCCTGGGCACTGGGGGCTGGCCCTGCACCCTTGATGCCAGGAGCACTCCCGGCGAGACAATCACAGATGTCCACAGACCTGGCCCAGTGTTCCCTGGGAACAGAACCACTCAGGTCAGACCTTTGCTGTCCCACTTTTACTGATGGGAAAACCACGGCTCAGAGGCGGGGCGCGCAGGCCCAGCGTGCTCATGCTGGCTGCGTCTCTGCAGTTCCAGCTGGCCCTGCCAGCGAGGGAGGGGCGCAGAGGGTGCCGGGCAGGCGAGGGAGGCTGTTTTTAGCCAGTGAGGTCAGGGGTCCTCTGAGGACAAGGCAGAGTATGAGGTGGCTGGACTGGCCCGTTGGGGACAGCAGGTGGTGCGGGGCGGCAGCACCTGGGCTGGACCTCCCAGGATGGGAGCAGTCAATTGGTGTAGCCGTGTGCTCTGCAGGACCCCTGTCAGGTGGCCTCTCCCACGGTGGGGGTTTCATATGTGCCCCAGAGGGTCTCCCGGATCAGCCGGGACAGGACCAGGCCCTTGCACCGGGATGCCCCCAGGGCTGCTGGGAGGGGCCCACATGGGCTCAGGAGCCCCCCGGCAGCTCAGGCCTCCCCGACCGCCCCGCCCCAGGCGCTGTTCGTGCTCTTCGTCCTCGCCTACATCCACGTGGTCTTCTCCCGCTCGCCCATCAACTGCCTGGAGCACGTGCGCGACCACTGGCCGCGGGAGGGCGTGCTGCGCGTGGAGGTGCAGCGGAACTCCAGCCGCGCGCCCGTCTTCCTGCAGTTCTGCGCTGCCGGCCGCAGCAGCTTCCCTGGCCTGGCCGCAGCCCCCCGCGGCCTGGAGCTGGAGGAAGAAGAGGAGGAGGAAGAGCTGACCATGGAGATGCTGGGGAACCGCTCCATCCAGGTGAGCTGGCTGAGCGGACTGTCACCTGCAGGGGCTTGGCCTCGCTCTGGGTGCTGATGGGCCCCGGGAGGCTCGGCTGGGGTGGATGAGGGGCCCACAGGGAGGGCACGCTGGTGCAGTCAGAGGCGGGGTCCTGTCGGCAGGGGCCGGTGTGGACGGTGACCCCCACCTGAAGACAGCCAGGAGCCTGGTGTTGGTGGGATGTGGCAGGTGGAGGCTGCTCGGGCACAGTGGCCAGGGAGGAGCGCGTGTCCTCTCAGGCAGTGGGACGGGCATGGGCCAAAGCCCCCAGTGCTGGACACCCCACCTCCCACTGCCCTGCAGTTTGAGCTGGACATCGAGCCCAAGGTGTTCAAGCCGCCAGGGGGCCCCGAGCCCTTGAACGACAGCCAGGAGTTCCCCTTCCCCGAGACGCCCTCGAAAGGTGCGTGCTGCCAAGACGCCAGACGGGGTCCCCTGGGGAGCCGCCACCCCACTGTCAGGAGCACATGGGGCTAAGGGAGACGGGTTTGGGCCCAGGTTTTCCTGCCTGGTCCCGCTCTGTGCCCTGGGGCCCTCCGAAGGTGGGCAGGCGGCTCGGCAGGGTCCCTCCGACTGACAGGTCATGCCCGCCCCGCCCACAGTGTGGCCGCAAGATGAGTACATCGTGGAGTACTCGCTGGAGTACGGCTTCTTGCGCCTGTCGCAGGCCACACGGCAGCGGCTCAGCATCCCGGTCATGGTGGTCACCCTGGGTGAGTCACCTGGGAGGGGGCCTGAGCAGGCGTGACCCAGGAGCACTTGAAACCGAGGTCTGGGGGCCGTCCCTGCTCCATCCCCTGTAGATGTATGGTCCCGGCACTGCTCCGGTGGGGCGACAGGCCACCGGGGGCCTTACCAGACACACCCCCATCGCATGCCACCCACAGACCCCACGCGGGACCAGTGCTTCGGGGACCGTTTCAGCCGCCTGTTGCTAGCTGAGTTCCTGGGCTACGACGACATTCTCATGTCCAGCGTGAAGGGCCTGGCAGAGAATGAGGAGAACAAGGGTGCGTCCAGGACTGGGTCTGGGGACTGGGGCGTCCTGGGTGATAGGCGATGGTGCTCACAGCCCCCCCCGCCCCCGCCCGCCCCTCCCAGGCTTCCTGCGGAACGTGGTGTCGGGCGAGCACTACCGCTTCGTGAGCATGTGGATGGCCCGCACGTCCTACCTGGCCGCCTTCGTCATCATGGTCATCTTTGTGAGTGTGCGGGGCGGGGCGGGCAG
>NW_006429782.1:384140-389978 GCF_000325575.1 Pteropus alecto | reverse complement strand
CGAGGCCGCCTCACCGGGTCTGCCCGCCGCCACCCTCTGCCCGCAGTGGACCTCCTGCAGATGCTGGAGATGAACATGGCCATCGCCTTCCCTGCAGCGCCCCTGCTGACCGTCATCCTGGCCCTTGTGGGTGAGGACCCCTCTGCCCGCCCCCCACAACCCCTCTCCGAGGCCCCAGCCTCCTTGCTGGGTGCACCTAACCGTGGCTTCCCGCAGGGATGGAGGCCATCATGTCGGAGTTCTTCAATGACACCACCACCGCCTTCTACATCATCCTCATCGTGTGGCTGGCTGACCAGTACGACGCCATCTGCTGCCACACCAACACCAGCAAGAGGCACTGGCTGCGGTGAGTGCTGCCGGGTGGCGGGGGTGCGGGGGGCTGGGTAGGCTCCGGCAGGGGTGCTCACCGTGGCCCTCACAGGTTCTTCTACCTGTACCACTTCGCCTTCTACGCATACCACTACCGCTTCAACGGGCAGTACAGCAGCCTGGCCCTGGTCACCTCCTGGCTCTTCATCCAGGTGAGGCCCCTGGCTCCCAGGGCCACCCGTGGCAGGTGGGCCCTGGGCAGCGCCTGACCTGTGCCCCCCGCCCCCAGCATTCCATGATCTACTTCTTCCACCACTACGAGCTGCCTGCCATCCTGCAGCAGATCCGGATCCAGGAGATGCTGCTGCAGGCGCCACCGCTGGGCCCCGGCACCCCCACGGCGCTGCCAGACGACCTCAACAACAATGGGGGCACCCCGGCCGCCGCCACCGCCCCCGCCGGCCAGGCCCCCGCCCTGGGCCCTGCCTCGCCGGGGGCTGGTGGGGTTTCGGGACCTGTGGGCGAGGCGCCCAGCTCTCTGGTGGCTGCGGCAGCCTCGGTGGCTGCGGCAGCCAGTGGCGACCTGGGTTGGATGGCAGAGACGGCTGCCATCATCACAGATGCCTCCTTCCTGTCCGGCCTGAGCGCCTCCCTCCTGGAGAGGCGGGCAGCCGGCTCCCTAAGCCCAGGTGGGGGGCTCCCTCGAGGCCCCCAGCTCCCCCAGGACAGTGTCCCCCCAAGCGACTCCTCAGCACCTAACACAGCTCCTCTGGCTGCTGGGGTGCGTGGGCCCAGCCCCGAGTCCACGACCCCAGCAGACACGCTCTCTGAGGTTGGCTCCTGAGCCCTTGGCAGCTGAGCGCCTCTGTCCCTGGCTATCCAGGCTGGCCGGATGTGACCTGGCTGGGGCCCTCGGGGTCAGGGAGGCTGTCACCGGTGTCTGGGGACTGCCCAGCCTGCTTTGTGTCAGCTTCCATCTGGTTTGCCCAGGGATGGGCTCCTCTCTCCTGGGTTTGGGGCCTGCCCTTGGCCTGTCCCTGTTAAGTTTATGGTGGGCTCCTTCAGCCAGCAAATCAAGGCAG
This sequence comes from Pteropus alecto, assembly GCF_000325575.1. Lineage (NCBI taxonomy): Eukaryota > Metazoa > Chordata > Mammalia > Chiroptera > Pteropodidae > Pteropus > Pteropus alecto. The sequence goes on along the minus strand of NW_006429782.1, from coordinate 388,584 downwards.
GCAGATAAACCAGGGCAGGAGATGGGGGTGGGGACTCCACGGAAGGTTCTGGAAGGGGTTGGTGACAGTCTGCAGTGAGCCAGCTGTACTTGGGGGCAGAGTCTGGCAGGACTCTGAGCCAGGTGAACATGGGCGGGGGTTGTGGTCGCTGTCCCAGCCCCTAGGCTGGTGCTCGTAGTGCACAGTGCCTTTTTCATGGCCCCTGCCCCCACACGTGTGCGCGTGTGTGCACACACCAGGGCTGGGGTCCGGTGAGGGCAGGGCTGGTGCCTGTGGCACAGGGGATGGCTGAGCGCGCCAACATTGAAAGCAGTAGCCAGGCGCCGGGGTCCAACCCTGTTGGGGTGGGAAAGGGCCTCAGGCCAATCCAAGTGACTCAGTGAGGACTGCGGAGTGCTCATTCCGTCTGTTTAATTGCCGTGTACGAAATGGTGTTTGTACATAGAATAAACTGTCTGTTGACAGCATCAGGCCAGCGTCTCCATGTGCGCGGGGCTGGGGTTGGCTTCTGCGCATGCTCCGGCGTGGGCTCCACCCCTTCAGGGCCAAGTGGGCGGGGCGGGGCCACCGCCCTCGCTGTTGGTGGAGGCGTCACGGGGCGGCCGCTTCCGCGCAGGTCTGGAGCAGGCGCAGCGGGCGATCGCGGGTTCCGCCCCGGAGCTGGGTCAGGAGCTCGCCGCGCCGCCGCAGCGCTCGACGGAGCCGCGCCCTTGCGCCAGCGATGTGCCGCTCCAGCTCCTCCAGCTCACCCGCGAGCCCGTGGGTAGCGGGCGGCTGGCCGTTGGAGCAGAGCCAGGCGGGGTCTTCGGTCGGCCCAGCCTCCTCCGCGTCCGTGTCCCCGGTGGGTGCAGCAGCGGCCACGGCTGGCTCCAGCAGAAAGCGCACGCGACGCTCCCTCACCACGGCCCGTCGCACCCGTGTCCAGCCTCCGGGGCCCGCGGGGGCGACTGGCGTGTCCCCTTGTTCCTCCGGACCCCTGAAGACGGAGGATGAATGGGACTGGAGCAGTGTTCCCCGAGAAAAGAGCAGCCACGCCTCACCCACGGCCCTGCTCTGCCCTCGGGTCAGGGTCCCTGAGGAGGCCCTGGTGGTGGGAGGTGTGGACCAAGCAGTCCAGCCCTCCGGGAAAGGACATGGAGGCGGAGGTCTAAGTGGCTGACCCGAGGGCGGTTGTGGGAGCTGGCGGGGTGAGAGCGACTCCGGGGCCCCGCACCTCGGTTGGGGCTCCTGCGCATCCGGCCGCTCCATGTTGAGGGCACGGTGGATTCTCTGTGAACCAAACGGAGGCTGGGCAGGGTCGGGTCGGGTGAGCAGGCTGCCTGTGCCCGCCAGCCACCAGCCGCCCCTCACCTGGCTCGTGTGCAGCCAGTACTGCAGCCTGTTGGCCCTTCGGATGCAAGGCAGTGCCAAGTGGTAGCAGACGTGCTCACCCAGCGAGCTGAGCAGGGCGCTGCCCAGCCCCAGGCAGAGCAACACAAAGAGCCCCGAGAAGTGGTAGATGCCCATCTGGAGGGTCTGTGGCAGGTGGAACACAGGCGTGAGCACCTCACGGTCAGGGCAGACCCTCGTGGAGCCCTGGCCTGGCAGGGCACAGAGGTTGGCCAAAGATGGTTTGGGGGGCTGTGTCTGCCTGGGTAGGTCGGACTCCTTGTTCTGGAGCAAGGTGTCATGGAGAAAGGGGCCCTGGAGCTGGGGTTTTGAAGGATGAACACAAGTGCACAAAAAACAAATACACCTTGGGAGTGAGGAGGAGTCTGGCCACCTCAGTCGAGGCCCACGCAGGCTCAGGGCCCCCACACCTACCCCACCCTGTGTCCCGGGCCCTGCCCCACCTCTGTGACAGCGAACACGCGCTTCCCACAAGGCACCATCTTGTACCACTTGTCATGCAGCAGGTCCATGAAGCCAGAGGACTTGTAGTGGCTGATGAACTCCGACAGGATGGAGGTGAGCGGCGAGTTCTGGGGGAGTCCGATGCCGTAGCCTGGGGGGGACAAGTTGGGGCCAGCTGGACACAGCCCCTGGCGAACCATACCCTCGCCTCGCTCCCCAGCCCTCAGTGGCTCCCCGCCGCCCCAGCATCGCTGGTCCCAGAGGCCCCTCACCCTCGATGGCGAAGGGCTTGCCCACGGTGAGCAGTCTGCAGTCGGCGTCGATGGAGACCTCGTAGTCCAGGAGCGACTTGTCCATGATGAAGGCGTTGAGCTTCGGGGGGTCGCTCCTGCAGGGGTCAGGGGAGGGGTGAGCGGCCGCCCCGGCTGTTGCCCCACCGCCCCGCCCCCCGCCTCACGTGAGCATGGCGACGCCGCGGGGCGTGGTGGGCGCGCTGTGGCGCCGCATGTGCGCGTGCATCTCGGGGAAGCTCTTCTTGATGTAGGCCTCGGCGCTGCTCTCCCGCACGGTGCCGAAGCGGAAGCCCTGGGACGGGTGGTGCAGCTGCGGGCCCGCGACCCGCCAGCGGTCAGCGCCCACCCCCGCTCTGCCGCGGCCCCACCCAGCGCCCGCCGTCCGCAGGGGCCCTACGGGCCGGTTGCCAAGCCAGCATCTCTAGCCCCCCAGCCCTCGCTATGCCAGGAGCACCCTCAGTGTGACAGCCAGTGGGCTCCGCTCACCCCCGAACACCCAGGACTGGCCCGCTGCCGACCCCCGCACCGCTGCCGACCCTTGCACCGCCTACACCCAGGCCTCCCACGCTTGCCGCGGTCACTCGGAGGCGGGCACAGCCCCCTCCCCCTGCTTTCCGGTGTCCACGCTCCCTAGCGTGGCTGCTCTCAAGGGACCAGAGCACCACCAAAGCCACTTGTGAGAGCCGCGCCGCAGAGAATTTCTCACGATGAGAGTGCTCGGTGCTTGTGCTGTTGAGCACCTGCATTGCACTGAATTTCAGAACTAGCCACGCCGGGCAAGTGGCGATCGCATGGGACAGCACTAGTTTATAGACACCGTGGTGGTGGGGGGCGGGGGCGGCAGAACAGGCTAAACGTCCCTCAGGGGATGCAGTCAGCCGGATCCAAACGGGGTAGGGGGAGACGCTATGGAGGAGAAGAAATTTCCTCTGGGAGGAAAGGGACGGGGAGAGAAGCCAGAGCTGAGGCTCCTGCCATCGGCAGTGTCTGCGTGTTTAAGGTCCAGATTCAAACCGTGGGGGGCACCTGATGTTTGTCAAAATTGTGGCGTATTTACGGTGAAGTGACACGGGGTCTGGCTTGCCTCACGGTAACCCTGCAGCGGGAGCAGTGGGAGCTGTGAGTGGCCGGGACTTGATTTCCGGCTGGCCAGTGGCCTTCTCTCTGCTCTCTACTCAGGGATATTCAGAATTTCTTCATCAAAGAAGAATATGCAGTCTGAGGTGTGCCCCTGTGCCGGCCGCAGCCCTCCAGGGCTCCCAGGGCAGGTTCTGTCATGGGGGACCGCTCCAGAGGCCCTGCACGACCTGGCCCCGGCCCCTTCCTTCCCTCCCCGCCTCTCTCACTCTGCTCTGGCCACTCAGGCCTTGCTGTCGCTCCAGCACATCAGGCACGGTCCTGCCCCAGGGCCTTTGAACAGGCTGTGCCTGCTCCTCTCTGTCTACGTAAAAGTCCCTCAGCGTCGCCCCCTCCCAGAGACATTCCTGACCCTACTGAGGAAAGGTCCCTTCCAAAACTGCTGTGTCCCGACTTGGTCACACTTTTGTTCCTCTACATTACCATCTCACACACCGTGATTCTTGTCATGTCCCCCTGCCCCCCACCCCGTTTTGTCCCAGCTGGGTCCCCAGTGCCCGGCACACCCTAGGTGTTCAGTCAATGTTTGTGGATGTGGACGGTCAGCGGGTGACCTCCCAGCTCCAGCCCCCGGCCCCCTGTGGCTGCCCACCTTAGGGTCGTGGATCCCCGACAGCTCCTCGAAAGTCTTGTCCCCGACCATGACGGCGGCCAGGTTGGCCGTGTAGCTGGACAGCACGAGCAGGCAGAAGATGGCCCACAGGTTCATGAGCAGACGGCCCGTGGGGCACTTGGGTGTCTTGCTGGACACCGTGCGCCCGAACAGGATGGCATAGCAGAGGGTGAGGGCCGAGGAGTAGGAGAAGACGGTGTCGCGGTTGCGGCCGCGGGGCGTCAGGCCGTAGGGGCTGCGCCACTCGTACAGCGTGAGGAAGAGCGCCGTGAGGTGCAGGGCCGCGAAGACGCCCAGCCACATGGACCAGTGCAGCGGCCACGTGAAGGCGCCGAGGGGCGAGGCCGTGTCCCGCGCCCGCACCATGATGCCCAGGCTGGTGGAGAAGAAGGGGCTGCTGAAGTCCACCACCTGCGAGCGGGCCGAGTTGATGCTGAAGCTGGTGACCGCCATGTGGGCCCGGCCGGCCAGCAGGTCGCCCACCAGGCCGGTCCAGCGGCCGTCCCGCAGGGCGCCGTACTTGCCGTCGCCCACGATGTAGAGCTCGAAGTCGAAGGCCATGTCCTCC
>NW_006429782.1:380945-383925 GCF_000325575.1 Pteropus alecto | reverse complement strand
CGGGTGCTCCACCAGCGTGACCACGCGCAGCTTGGCCCGGGCCCCGGCCCCCTGTGGGGGTGGGGGCCGCACGGCGGCGACCCCTGGCTCCAGCTCCAGCCGCCCGTCCCGCCAGCTACCCAGGGTGGCCCAGGCCGGGGCGCCCAGCGGGTCGTGGCGCAGGCTCCACACCCGGAAGTGCCGGGCCACGTGCACCTGCGAGGAGCTGGTCACCCACACTGGCCCCGTGCGGCCCTCGAAGGACGTGTTGCCTAGGAACCTGACAGGAGGTGACAGGCGTCAGGCCGCAGGAGTCCCAGCGAAACCCAGCCTCCCCACCCAGCACACACCGGGGACCAGGGTACTGTGTCGTGTCCTCGCACCAGAGCTCTGTACCGGTGGGACTGGGGAGGCCGCCCGGCTCCAGGGTGCCGTCTGCCCTCCACAGCTCCCCCGGGATCCGGTGGGGACACACGTCTGCGGACTCACCCCTGCCTTTCCAGCCTTCCCGCCCCTCACAGAGTGCCCAGTCAGCCCCCTGCTGGAACCCCTTCTCAGGCTCTGCTCCCATCCATGGGGACGAAGTGCCTTCCCGTGAGGCCACAGAGCCTGGCGTCCAGTAAGTGCCGAGTCCTGTCGCCACGGCAGAGGCGACTCCATGTGGGGCTACACATCCTTCTCAGCTGGGTCCCCACTCACCGGGCCAAGAGGCGGCTGGTGGCCTTGGGCCCGCCCGGCTGCGGGTCCTGGCAGCTGGCCGCAGTAGGCAGGAGGGCGTGCTCTGGCTGCGTGCGGGCTGCACTGCCCAGCGCCCGGGCCACCAGCTCCACTGCGTCCTGGATGGCGGCCTCCAGAGGGGGTCGAGCCACCTCGCCCAGTGCCAGCAGCCCGGGGGGCAGGCCCTCGGTGGGCAGTGCCTCAGCAGGCAGCGGCGTGCCCAGCAGCCAGCCGGGCCCACGGGGCGCAGCCTCCAGCACCCGACGGGCTGTGGCCGCTTCGCATACGCGGCGCGCGGCCGCGGACATCCTCCGGCCCGCACCCCCAGCGGGGCCAGGCGGGCCTGCAACCCTGCGTCCCCTGTGTCCGGTCGGCTCAAGTCCAGCACGACCTTGGGGGCCCGGCCAGCCCGACTTGTCCAGAGGGCCACAAGGCCACCGGAGTCCCACACACGGCAGAGCACCAGGCCGACGTCCTCCCAGGCGTGCACCTCCAGCACAGACACCAGCACGTCCAGCAGCGTCTCCAGGGGGTTGGCCCAGTGCAGCTGTAGGTGGAATGGGTTCTGGGAAGGAGGTGGTCACAGTTAGGGCCGGCACCCTCCGTGTCCCCCCATACCCTTCCCACTCCAGCGCTCGGTGTTCCCCAGAGGTCACCTTGATAACTGGACCTTGGGCCTGCCTCCTCCCAGTGCCCTAAACCCGCTCCCACTCTCCATGGGCACAAAGCCCCGCCTCCCCGGCCGGACAGTCACGGCCTTCTCGTGCCTCTGGCCGCCCTGGTGGCACCCCACCTGGAGGCTTCTTGCATGTGCCATGCCCCATCTGGAATACTGTTCTCCCTGTATGTCAGCCAACTCCTACACGCCCACCCAGACTCGGCCCGTTGACCTCACTCTACTTGGACACCCCATCATCTGCCATCCCAGCTCCCTTCCAGGACCCCCGGGCTGACTTCACCCACTCCTCCCATCGGGATCCCCTCCACGATCATGAACCTGCTGGTGCCCCATGCTTGGAACCGAGCCAGGGTGCTGCTTCTTAGGAGCCCCTTACACCTCACTCCCTGTGCCAGGCAAGCTAGGGGCTGAGGGCCCCTCTGTGCCCAGTGGCACCCAGAAAGTCCTGCTGGATTTGCTCAGCCTGTGAAGGCCAAGAGAGCTTTGCCAGATACCTAATGTGGAAGGGGACAGGGCGCCCAGTGCTTGAGTACAGGCCTGGGCCTGCCGCTCAGTCCCCAGGGTGTGTGTGTGGGGGGGCGGGGGGGGTGGTTAAGCCAGTTCCCACAAAAGCTGGACAGTTCCAACTGCAGGGGAGCAGTTCTTGGAGGCGACAGCAGAGGGCACCACAGGCTTGGATTTGGGTCCTGCATCGCTCCCACGGGGAGGAGGCAGAGGGAGAGCCGGGTAAGGCCCTGGCCACCTCTAGGGGCAGGGTGTCCCACCCTGGGGAGGAAGACAGCCTGCAGGGGGCTCTAGGGAGGTCTGGAGGGAGAGGGGCCTTAGCGGCCCCTTTAGCCACAGTGTCGGGGGAGGAGGAGGGTTTTGCCTGGGTCACAGTGGATCCCCCAGGGCCCTGCCAGTTACCCTTCCCTCCTCTTTATCCCATTTTGTTTGTCTCCAATCCCAGTCTGGGAGCGGGAGGTGGGGGGAATTTAGAAGGAAAATCTACTCCAAAGGCTGGAGAGGGGGAGGAGGGCTTTGGAGCGACTGGGTGCATTGGGGACCCCAGAAGGGCCATCCCTGGTTCTTGAACAGGAGCCCAGCGTCCCCTCGCCAGCCCCGCGGTCCTGCACGGGTAGGAGCCGGACAGCGCCCTCGGACCGGGAAGGGCCCCGCGGCTGCGTGCACGGAGGCGGACAAGTCCTGGGGCCGACGGGGGTGGGGGCCGCAGTGTCAAGACCCCACCACCAAGGCCCAAGGAAGGGGTCTGTAGAGTCACGCGCCCCCAAGGGGGCTTCCTGTGGATTCCACCGACCAGAGTCCAGAGGTGTCCCTCAGGGTTCCGGAACGGTGGGTCCACGACTCTAGGTCCCCACGGCCCTGGGCTCCTGCCCCGGTTCGGTTCCCCACCCTCCGGGACCATCGGGGGTCCATGTCTCGCAAGCCCGGGGCCTCCGTCACCCAGACACCTGGATGTCCACGGGACTCCTGCATTTGCCGTCCAGAAGTCTGAGTCCCGCGTTCCCCAAGGACTCCAGCAGCTGACCCCCATCCCCGCGCCCCCGAGCATCCCTCATCTGCACCCGGGCCCTGACTCCCAGCGTCGCGCCTACCGGGGCGCCG
>NW_006429782.1:368680-380352 GCF_000325575.1 Pteropus alecto | reverse complement strand
CTTGACACCAGGGAGATTGGGGTCAAAAACTGCCCACACACTCACCCTGCTCCCTCCAGCCTGGGAATGTGGCCCATCGTTCAGTCAGGGAAACTGAGGCCCAGGAAGGCTCAGGATTTGCCTCCACGGTCACACAGCAGCACGTCCCGCCTCCAGCAAGCAGTGTGCACTCACATCGACCCACCTGAGTGTGCTCTCGCGCACCCTGGGGACACCGAGGCGGTGTCTGCGGAAAAGCTGGAGGACAGAGCTCCCTCCCTCTAGCTGGGGGCAGCGACTGAGACCAGAGAACTCATCACCCTCCCAGCCCCCAACACCCTGCTCTGAGAAACGTCCCCTGCTTGTCTCCCAGAAAGGTGCAGGGCACCCGCATCGCACGTGAGCACCCCCCCGCCCCCATTAACACCACCGTGTGCTGCCACCTGGTCATTTATTCATTAGTTACTGGCCATCGCACCCACTCAACCCTGGGAGGGGACGGGGGTCGGTAACTGCTGTCTCCAGGGCTTATGCACAGTAGGGACACTGACATTGCTTGTTGCTTGAGTAACTGCTCAGACAACGACCCTTGGTTCCATCGCCCTCCACTGCTCCAGAACCTTCTGTAGCTCCCTGCTGTCTACCAACCCCCAAGCCTTCCCGCATTCTTGGGGCCTCCCTTCCGCCCCAGGTCCCTGTGCCCCACGCATGCAGCAGGTGCTCCATGAGCACCCCGCAGGGAGTACTCTCATCCCGTCCTCCCTGGGGAGGGGTCGGAGAACACGAGGGCAGTCGCCCCTCACGGAACGTTCCAGCTCTGACGCTGGGACGGATCTGCACTTGTTTGGCTCACACACAAACATTCTTTTGGAGCCAGCGTTAGAGACAGGAGAATCCGCCATTAAACAATGCCAAGTGCCAGCCAGCATTAAGGATTGAAATTTGAGGCGACCATAATGAGGGCTGGGAGGCTGGGCTCCAGGTGACAAGGATCTCATCTCATCCAGTCACCTGACCAAGCATCCCAGGACCAGGAGGTCCCTAAGGGTCCCGGATTCCGGGCCCTTCCCTGCCTGAGGCCACCGCCACACCAGGAAGCTCCTCATCTGCCTTGGTCCTGGGTTATAGTGTCCTCGGCGGTCAACACACGTTGACCTTTTGTGGCTTTTCTTATGAGTATATCCTCAAGCGTCACCCACGTTGTAGCAGATATCAGGATGTCTGTCCTTTTTAAGGCTCAGTAACATCCCACTGTCTGGAAGGACCACGTTGTTTTTCCATCCGCTGTGGGTGGACACGGGCAGCGCTCACCTTCTGGCCACTGAGCAAACGCGGCTGTGAACACAGGTGTGCAAAGGCCTCAAATCTCTGCTTCTGGTCCTTCTGGGCGTCCATCAACCAGAAGTGGGACTGCTGGGTCACACGATGCTTGAGTTTCTGAGGAACCATCAGATTATTTGCCACTGCGGCTGGCCCACAGCAACACACAAGGGGCTGGTTTCTCTACCTCCACTTAGACACTTGCTTTCCTGGCAGGTGAGGTGGCATCTCGCTGTGGCATAGCAACTGCCGATACACAGGAGTCGCCTGTATCAAGGGGTTGTTGGCATCTCTGCCCAGCAGTGATGGCCCTGGACTCAGGGCTAGATTGGGCTGAGGGGCATGCACATTGATTCTCATAGACTAGATGACAAGAACACATTTCCTGCGGGCTGTCACCCACCTGCCTGCCGAACACCAGCTGGACACAAGCTCTGCAAGGGCCCTTACAGGCTCAGGAGTGGGGACAACCCTTTTTAGAAGGAAACTGAGTCTCAGAGCTGGGCCTGGCTCACCCGACACTTCATGGGAACTTCAGGCAGGGTGGGGAGGTCAACAGGCCCACCCCCGTGTTGTCTGCAAGGGGCATGGCAGGCTGGTCAAACCCTTTGAGCCCTCTCACCACGACCTGCAGAAAGGTGACTTTCCGAATCAACACTGAACAGGCAGTGTGGACAGTGTGGACGTGGACTCTGTTTGCATATTGATGCCCCCCACACCCCTTCAGGCCTGAGTCAGAACATGGGATTCTCCTTCCCTGCCCAGGGCACCCCAAAAACAAGGGTGGCGCTGAGGGGGAGCTTTGGCCCTGGGAATACGTGGGGAATCAGCCACTACCTCAGGGAGGTTGCCCGGCGGAGGCCGGGATTGTCAGGACATCTCATGGCGACCTGCCAGTTCGTCTGGGGCTGACCAGACGCAGACTTGGGCAGAGTAGCCAGCCCGGAGTCAGCCCGTCTCCTTCCCAGGGGACGGCAGAGGGCAGGGCAGGCTGGGACGTGGTGGCCCGGCAGAGGCACCTGACCCTGAGTGCGTATGACGTGACCCTCATGAGCCAGCAGGACCCCTCCCCTGGCACTGACAGGACAGACCCCAAGTACCACTGCAAATGAGCTCTGGGGGGAGGGGCCAGGGCCCACAGGGGTGGGTACAGAGGGTGGCCCCAGTGCCATCCTCCAGCATCCTGCTGCAGTGTGGCCGGGCCACCCATTGCTGAAGCCAGAGCCCAGTACACAAATTAGCTTAAAAGCATGAATGCAGCGCTGGCTGCTGGCTGCTGGCTGGTGGTGGCAGTTACGACAGCGCCTGCCAAATCACACGGTTTTCTGGATCATTAAGCAAGTTGGGGTAGCTTTCTGGAAAGTTCCCAGGGCAACCTTGGGACCCACGCGTCTGGGCTGAGCTCCAGGTGCTGACTGGTGGCTGGCAGTGTCCTCAGGGCAGTGGGGGGCACCTGGCCTTTCTTGGGCCCTTGACGCTTACAAGAATGCTGTGGTCAAGTAGCCTGGGTGCATGTCTCTCCAGGGGACTCCAGCCCAGAACTGGCCATAGCCCCAGAGCCCGCCTTAACCCATGATGGCCATCAGGACAGGGCTGGTGTGACCACTGCTCTCCCCAAATCACTGCCACCCCTGGTGACCTCAGGGTGCAGCTGAGGCTGCCCCTTCCCCAGTCCCCTCCCATGGAGGATGGCCTGGCCTTCAGGGTCCTTCCTGCAAAGGCACTAGTGTGACAAACAAGCATCTGGGACATCTGATAACCACAGCTCCTCAGCACCGGGTTCTCAGCGGTTGGGCTGATGGCCAGCATGATGGTCCTGGGGCCCAGGCTGGGCTTGGTACAGCCCTCGGCACAAACGAGGCCCAAAGTGGACAGGCTTTAGGTCTTTTGTTAAAAAAGAACAGCACCAATGGAACGCGACAGCCGCGCGGCACGACCCGATGCGAAGTGGCGGAAGGTGAGCTCCGGCCGCCGGCCCGGGGGCGGGTCTGCTGGGTGCCGATGGATGGAACTGAGGTTTGGCCCAGTGCCCGTTCGGCCTGGCCGCGGGCGGGGACCCGGAGGTCCGGGTGCCCGTGTTCACTTGGATGGCCGGGTGATGATATGGGTGGAGAAGTCAAACAGGTCGCGGTTGATCTTACGCAGGTTCTGCACCTCGTCCTCCAGCTCAGTCACGCGGATCCGCAGCTGGTCCTGGCCGCCCAGCACGCTCTGGGGAGGGGCGGGGGCTCAGCGGGGCTCCTCCCCGCGCCCCGCCCAGGCCCGCCCCCACGACCCCCGCCCAGGCTGCGCCCCGCCCACCTTCTCCATCGTGCTGCACAGTACCGCGTGCAGGCGCTCGGCCCGCTCCAGGTAGCTGGGCTCCGTGCCCTGCAATGGAAGAGGCCGCGTCAGCGACGTGGAGGCCACTGCGCCGCTCACTCGCCCCAATGGCGAGGGCGGCACCACCCTGACGCCTGCTCATGGATGGCGAGATTAAGGCTCCAAACCCGTCACCAGAGGCCCGGCGAGGGGTAACGTTTCTGAGGGGGATGCAGCTTCAACCCCACACAGGAAGCGACGGACTCCATCACCTCAAATCCGCTGCTTGCTGCAGGGGTGCGCCCCAAAAGGCCCAGGGGGCAGGATGCTCGGGCCATGCCACAGGTGTGGGATTGGGGCTGGGCCTGGGGGATGTGCAGAAACTAGGATCAAGAGGCTCTAGGGGACGAGGACTGGTGTGTGGGGCTGGCCCCTGCCGTCTGCTCTGCCGTCCAAGCAAGGGGAGCCCAGCGGCACCAGAGGCCCGAGCGCCGCCTACTGCCCTGTGAAGGGGCTGGACGCGCGGTACCCCTAGTCACACGCGTGGCTTGCACTCTGAAAAGTTCCGGTGCCTTCTGAGGTTCGGTGCTGGCCGCTAGGTTGGGCTCGGCCAGGCGGTCAGAGGGGGGCTGCCCCATGGAGGACATCTGTGGAAGGCCCCACCCAGGACCAAGACCAAGGGGACGCAGAGCCTCCCTGCAGAGGCCGAGCCGGGGCCCTGCCGCGGGGCTACCTGTTGGTGGAGACCCAGGCGCAGCGTGAGGCCCCCGCGGTGCTGCTCGTCCCCGTGCTCAGCGCCCAGCAGGTGTCTGTTGAAGTGTGGCAGCGGCAGGCTGGGCCTGAAGTCCGAGCTCAGCATGCTGACCGGGGCCAGCATGATGGAGGCGTTGGTCACGGGACCTGTGGGGCCGGGCGGCTGGTCAGGTGGGCCCAGCTCCCGCTGCTCCTCCGACCCGGCCCCTGTCCAGCAGTGCCCCCCACCGCCTCCCCTCGCCAGGCCTGCCTCCCAGCGCCCGGCCCAGGGGCTGGGCCGCAGACAAAGCCAAGCGGCCGCCTCCGCAGCCTCTCCGCCTCCGCCTCCGCCTCCGCCCCCAAACCTTGGCCTGCCACCAGTCCCACCTTTCAGGGTCACCGTCCTGATACACTGTTTGCTCTGGACGTCCCAAAGGCGTACCGTCTCATCGTGTGAGCCGGAAAGCAGCACGCTGCCGTCAGTGGACACGGACAGGCAAGTCACCTGGTTCCTGGGGACACAGGCCCAGGAAAGGGCGGTGCAAATGACTCCCAGCCCCTGGAGCGAGACGGGGCCCCTCCTCTGCTCCCATCAGTCCCCGCACCTGTGGCCTCTGAACACCTTCCCACTGTCCTGTTCCGGCTGGAAGCTCTTCTCTCTCTGCCCGGGCTGCGGGGCCAAGGGGCCAGTGACCAGAGGGACACGGTGGCACCTCGGCCCCAGGGTCCCCAGAACCTGGACTGGGGGGGAGAATGGACAGTCCCAGGGCCTTTGGAGGATGACCCTGGTGTCCCACCCGCCCCCAAGCCTCCAACCATGGGCCCAGGCGCCTACCACTCACCCAGGTGCAGAGATCAACCTGGAAGATGGAGCCGTCACTGCCACCACAGAACATGTGATGCTCGGCCAGATCCATGGTCACGGCCACGACTCCCACGTCAAAGAGCACGGACAGCAGCAGCTCACCCGAGGAGACCTCCCACAGCTAGGGGCGGGCGGAGTGTGGGGTGGGTGCTCCACGGGCACCAGCAGGATCCCGGTGGGGCACGGGTGCTGCTCTGAGCCGGGCAGCCTGAGTGCGAGACCCTGGGCCCCACGGAAGCCTGGACGGGCGCTATCACCGGGGGTCTGGGAGCTGGGAACCATGGCCTTCCTGAGGCGGCTCGGTTCTCATGCCTGGGACCCCTCACCACCTCCACCTGGAGCTGCTGCCAGCCCTGGACTCCTCCCCACCCTGCCACAGACAAAGACCTGCGGCTTAGCCAGGGAGCCGCCGGGTGCGGGCAGCCAGTGGGGATTTCCGAGCCAACTCAGGCCCGAACGTCCATCCTCTGGACGTCCTTGAGGCCGGAAGCATCGGGGGCTGGAGCTGCCGGCCTGGGAGAGGTGATTCACTGGCTCACGTGAGCCGAGAACCAGCCGGCCACCAGAGCCCAGCTCGCAGATCCACGGGGCGGGGAGGGCCTACCTTCACCGTCTGGTCCAGCGAGGCTGTGGCCACCCGGGCCAGGGGCCCCCCGAAGCCGCAGTGCAAGTCTGTGATGGGGAGGGTGTGGCGGGACCAGACATGCCGGGGGCACGGGGTCCTGGAGAGGTCTGCCTGCAGCACGCTGTGGGGGCAGCGGGCTCAGGGAGGGCCACGCCTGGCGCCCCACCTGCCTCCACACGGCCACCGGGCCGTCCGCCCAAGGAAAATCCTGGGATGGCGCCCCACGGACCCCAGCACGGACCCATCGCCCCAGTCCACCTCACACCAGCCCCTGGGACCTTGGCACCGCCTTCTGCAGAGCAGGCTCCCTGCGCTCCCTAGCTACGGGCTGCAGACCGCGTGTGGCACAGCAGGGCGTGAGCTGGAAGGGTCAGGGCGCTACCTGCACAGGCTCCACACCAGCACCAGGCAGTCCTTGCCCCCTGACAGGAAGTGGCTGCTGTCCCCTGTGAACTGCAGGCAGGACACATCCTGGTAGTGGCGGCTCAGGATGACCAGGAGGTTCCCCGTGGAAACCTGGGGGTGGGAGCGCACACCAGGTCGGGGCAGGAACCGGGCGCAGCTCCCAGTCCCCGGCCGCCAGCTCGCAGGGGAGCACCGCAGGGGAGCACCGCAGGGAGGAGGGGTGTGCGACACAGCCCCCAGGGAAGGTGTAGGCCAGAGTGACAAGGCTGGCGAGGGAGCAGCTGGACACAGGACCCGCAAACGGGCGGCTCCTCAAGGGACTCTGTCACAGCCTTCTGGGCTGGCTGTGAGGGGCTTCAAGCACGGCCACGCCACGTGGTCTGGGGGAAGGACGGGGGTGGGGACGCCCCTTGCGGTGGAACCTGCAGGAGGGGAGACCCAAAAGCAGCAGGAAAACAAGCTCGGTCTACAGAAGAGGGAGGCGAAGTGGCAGAGAGAGGTGAGCCCATCACAGAACGCCTGGGAGGGGCTGTGGCATGGGGGCAGGGGAGCGCAGATGCTGCTGCGGGTTGAATTGCATCCCCCAAATAAATACGTTCACATCCCAACCCCTGGAACCTAAGATCTCACTTGAATACATGAGCTCTGCAGGTATAATCAGTTCAGCTGAAGTCACTCTAGGGTAAGGTGGCTCCAAATTCAACACCCAGTTTCCTCAGACGAGAAAAACTTGGACACAGACGCACAGTGGTTCACCCACAGCCCTCATTTTAAGGGTCCCTAGCCCCCTGCCCACTTTAAGAGCTGGGGAGAGGTCAAGGGTGGCGCCTTATGGAGGGGGCTGGAAGGCCTGGGCCTGAGCTCCTGCCTCTGGCTGGCTGCATGGGGTGCCCCCTTGTGGTCAGAGCCCACACTGGTCAGGAATTCTCCAGGGATGAGGACTGGAGGTCCAGGGCCACCCAGCAACACCACCTGCCACGGGGTACCGTGACTGTCCCCCATCGAGAAGGGTAAGCCCTAAGACACACACCATCAGGCCAAGGCCGTGGGTTTGCCACGCTCCCTGCTCCAGGCTGACGGTGACCAGGGCAAGGCTTTGCATCACGGTGGGTAACCTCTCCGCCTCGGCTTCCCCCTCCGTGCCCAAGCACCAGGCACAGGACCACAGTTGACAAGCCCCGAGGTGAGCTGTCAGAGCCCTTCCTATGTCTGCTTCAGAGAACTCAGTTCCCTTGGCCGATGGCTGGCGGACGCGCCAAGGCCATTTTCGTTCTGCAGCCCCGGACAGGGTCAGGCAGGACTCGACGTGGTTACGCCCACTTTTTGTCTGCGTTGGAGGTGAGGCATGGCTCCCCACAGACACAACCAATGCTGGTGACAACGCTGTTGGTGATCTAATCCAGTGGCTCAAAGGCCAAACCACACGCCCCTGGCTCTATGCTCTCATGCTTACTTACCTCCCATAAGTATATGCTTTCTGCAATGCCCGCCAGCACATAGAGCCCATTGGGTGACGTGGTCAGACAGGTGACAGGCCCAGGGCACATGATCTTCTGCTGGAGCTGATCCTAAGAGGACATAGGAAGTCTCTGACCTTCACATAGAACTTGGGAGCCGGAGGGCAGTGAGGAGAGTGGGAGGGGCGCCCAGGAAGCTGGTTAAGTCCGAGAAAAGCAGAAAGAGGAACTGGGACGCGAGTGGTTTGAACAAACCCACAGTCCAGCAAAGAAACGTTCGCTCCAGCCGAGGCTCTGCAGGCTGGAAGTGGAAGTCTGTGGATTTTCAGAGAAAAGCAGGATGGTGCTCCATCTGGGTGGGGGGCCAGCGAGTCTCTTTGGGCAGGGGGGTGGGCAAAGCACAGAGGGTCCAGGAGGGCGGTGGGGGCCAAAGAGCCCAAAGGCCAGTTGGCTTGTTCCCCAAATGTCTAAGGTAGCACCTGCAACCCTGAACCTCAGGTTTTAAATCTTTAAAATGGGAAAACTTTCTAAGTTATGTGTGGACCACACAAGGCAAAGGTCGAGCACAGTCTGCCCCAAGAGATGCCAGCCGGTGGAAAGAGGCAGCGAGCAGCTAGCTCGGGGGACTGCGTTCTGGAGTCGCTCGAAGAGGAGACACCGAGAGGTCAGATGACGAAGAGTAGGGTCTTTTGAGGGAGGGCAAATGCAAGAGTCTCCTGGGCTGCCCTTTCTAGGGGCTCCCCGAGCCTCAGAGTTTCATTTTCCAAACCCACGACACCCACAGAAACTCAAGTGCAAACTCTCCCTTTGAATTTCCCGCCCTTTCATGCACAGTCGGCCTAAGGGCCCCTCCACCACCCCACTTATTTATGTGGGCGAGCGCCTGGCCTGCTACCGGAGACCCGCCCCTCACTCCCCAAGCCACGGCGCACACTTCTCGCGTGCGCCCTCACCGACCCCACCAGCCCCGGGGCGCGCGTCTTCCCTCTCTAAAAAAGCCCCCAGGCCCGCGCATGCGCACAGCACCCTCACTGAGACTCCCCACCCTTCCACCCAGTTCGGGGTGCGTGCCTCCCCCACCGACCCGTCTCGGGCGCCTCGCGCAACCCCCCAGCGGAGACCGGGCCCCGGCGTGCGCCGCCACACCTTCCGCTGCAGCTCCCAGGCGCTGATGTAGTTCTTGCCCAGCTGCGCCGCCAGCAGGTACTCGCCATTGAGCAGCGCCAGGCCACGGGGCCCAGCCTGGCCACCGCGGTACGTGAGCAGGTTGGCGCCCGAGTGCAGCTCCCACACGACGCAGCTCCAGAGCTGGGCCGACGAATCTGTACACACCGCTACCTCCATGGGCGCCGCCATGTTCCTCTCCCACCAACTCGGACGTGCGTCATCACCAGCGACACGCGGGCGACTGCGCCGCGCCGGCTAGAGCGGCGCCCACGTTGCCCCGCCCCTGGCGGCTGGTCGGCCCGCGCATGCGCACATGCCTCGGGGAGGGGCCGGCCCCGCCCCCGCTGGGAATCGAGGGGCGCATCTCCTGGGTAGAGATTTTGGAGGGTTCTCTTTATCAAAACTGGACGGAGAAACCAAGACCAGGGCCTCCTGCGAGCAGTTAATAGCTTCAGAGCCTGAAGTCTGGCTCGACCATTTCCACCGGGCGCGTTTGGCAAAGTGATTCAGCCTCTCGGAATCTTTTTTTAACGTGCAAATACTAAAGTGCCTCCCTAGGCCTAAACGAGACAGTGCACGAAAAACACAGACTATGTACCTAACGTAACATACCTAGCTGGCACACGACACGTTGTAATTAGATGAGGACTCACGGAACACTGTCGGCCTCCCCCTGGACCCCTCTTCTTTAGGGGCTACAAAACCCCACATTTTTATTTGAGGAACTTGGTGCAGCTCACAAATCCGGAGCACCTAACGTCTGGTCGCAGCTGCTGGCCTCCGGCCACGTCTAAACGCTGACCTTTAAAATGTGGAATCAGTTGACAACCTTTGAAAAGGGACGAATCACTCGAAAGTCGAGATCTCCGGCTCGCGAGATTTGGCTGCCCGGGGTGATGTACCCATGAGCAACACGGGGGGTGCCGGATGCGGGGTGCCTGTTCCAGGGCCTAGATCCTGGTGGTCAAGCAGCGGGAACGGGCGCCCGGAGCGTGGGCGTCCGCAGCCCCAGTCTCGGCCGCCAGGTGGCAGGCGTGAGCCACCGACGGGGAGGCTGAGGGTGGGCCGCTCCCAGCCCCGGGGTCACGGCGCGAAGTTGCATTCCAGGGACGGAGGGGCGTCACCGGGGACCCGCCTGTTTGGGGCGTCTGGAGGAGGGGCTTCCCAGAGGAGGTGTAGCTTGAGCAGGGAGCCAACGACTTGAAAAGGAAGGCGGGCAGCGGTCGTGCCAAGGCCCTGAGGTTCCGTGGGCAGCGGGGAGCCTCGAATTTAATTCTACCGGGTTGGGGGGGAGGGGCGTGGGAAACTGACGGACTTCTGTGCATTGAGGAGAGCTGGGTGTCCCCACCTCGTCGCGCCCCTCTGCTAAATGCAGAAACTGAGGCACGGGCCACCTAGTCCCTATACGGGTTGAAACTAGAAGCAGCTGGCGGCCCCGGGTTCTCAAATGTTTCCGTTGAGCGAAAGAAGATGCCTCGAGTGCTGATTCGCGCCTTCAACGCAAACCAAATTTTTTTGAATCTCGACATCTGGCATTCTGAGGAACCAGGGGTGCGCCAAGGGGGCCCCTCCTAAACACCAACTCGGGGCTTGAACCTGGCACTTCTGGGCCGCGGGGCAGGTCACCGCGCAGCTCTGGGCCTCAGTTTCCCCACGTGCAAAGCGCGCGTCGCCCGCACGCAGCTATGGGGTTTGGGACGCTCAGGCAGGGGCAGGCCCGGGCGGCCCCGGGGCAGGGCAGCTGGATTGCAGCCAGGCCCCCTTGCAGGCCTCTCTCTCCCCTCCTCCCTTCCCTGGGGACCCGGCTCGGCCAGGCTGCTGTGTCAGGTCAGAGGTCACCCCACCCCCAGTCCGCTCCCGGAATGAGGACAGACCAGTTGTATCAGAAGAACAGGACAAAAGCCACACTTTGGGGGCCTCCGGACCACCCAGGGCCAGACCTCCTTGGTGCCAGCCCGGCGGCCCCTCCCAGATCCGAGGCTGGGAGGCTGGGGTGCTGAAGACGTCGGCTGCAGGCTCAGGGAAACTGAGGCACAGGGGTCTCCTCCCACTCGTCTAAGCCCCCGTTTCTTCATTTCCCACACATTCATTGAGCACCTCCTGTTTGTGGGCACTAGGTACACACTGATGGACCAAACTGGACCCAAAAGGCCGCCTTAACCCCCAACTCCGCCCCCCCCCCCCCCCCGTTTCTCCCCCCCCCCACCCCGGGGACGGCTTCTTTTTCAGGTGCTCTTCCCAACCCCCTCAACCCCCCACCCCCACCCCGCACCCGCTAATCAGGCCCGGTTTTGCGTTTCGCCTCCTGGGAGCCTCCCTGGCCTCCTAACGAGCTGAGCAGGAGGCCCAGGAGGCGCCGGGGGCCGGGGAGGTGGAGCCCGACCCCTCCCGCATCCCCCAGGGGCTGTGTGACCTCAGGGCCTCCAGCCTCTCTCTTGTCTCTGGGCCTCATCCACAGAGGAATGAAGATGCTAGACTGGCCCATCCAGTTTGCCAGAGAAGAGCGTTTTTTTTTTTTTTTTTAATCACTTTTCCTTTATCTCCCTGGGGAGCAGGGGGCTCGGAGAGGCGGGTGGGTGGACTCGCCCTCTGACCTCTCCGCAGGCCTAGGGAGGTGGGATGGAGACGCAGCCACTCGCTTCTGGCGCGGGTGGAAAACGCCAGACTAAACCGGGCCAGGGGAGGCACGTGGGCACTGACCGCTGCCACAGAGGGGCTGGTTTTCCCGGCTCCTACCCAGCCCTGGGGGCAGAGCAGGCGGGTGGGACCGGCCTGGGCCAGCCAGGTCCTCTCTTGGTCTGGTTTCTTTGGGGCCACACTG
>NW_006429782.1:365824-368422 GCF_000325575.1 Pteropus alecto | reverse complement strand
TGCCAAGGTGGGTGTCAGAGAGGGGCGCAGAGACCGAACGCAAAGGAGCAGTTTCAGGCGGCGAGGGTGTGTGCAAAGGCCCAGAGGCAGAGGCAGGCCCGGGCTGGCCGCAGAGCGCCAGAATGAAGCCAGCAAGGAGGGGGCAGGGGCCAGGCCACACTCCCTGGGGGCTCGAGTCAGACGACCCAGGAGTGACCAAGGCATCAGCACAGGAATGGCAGGAGGCCTAGGCTGGGGGACGAGCAGGGTGACAGAGGGGGAGGGAGCTGCCTCTCAGAGTGGCTTAGCTATGGTCCCCACTCCGCTCTGGGGGGCTGTCCTGAGCCCTGTGGGGGTGTCAAGAAGCATCCCTGGCCCCCGCCCACTCGAGCACCCCCAGTTGTGACGACCACAGATAGGGTGGGGGGACACCCAAGAAACCACCACGGGAGCCTCTTCTGTTAAAAGTCAGAAGTGTTTTTGTCTTGTTTTAATATCTCATCAGCTTTACAGGGTTACAATTGTCTTAAATATTTCTGAAGTTTAAATACAATCTGCATAATAATGTTATAAAATGTAAACTTTCAGTGTTCTTTTAAATTTCAAAATCACACCCTTTTTTTGTTTTTGTTTTTATTTTCGTTTTTTTGGTCTTTCGTCTTTTTTCTTTTTTTTTTCCCCTTTTAATACCTGAATGTTTGCAAAACTGAAGTCCTTGGGCCGGCAGGCGAGACCACGGCCAGAGGTAGAGAGAACTTTACACCTTTATTTTTTTAACTTTTTTTTTTTCCTTTAACCTGAGTTCAGGCGTGGTCCCCACGCCCTGGGACGAACCCCAGAGAAACTGAAATTTCACATGTCAGGAATGAAAGGCTGAATTCGTGTTTGCCAAGAAAAAAAACCAAAAACTGCGAAAGCAAAATTAAGGAAAAAAAACCAAGGAGAGAAGTGGGCAGAAACGATAAAAGAGATCGGACAAACGCACAAGTCCTAAAACCTAAGCCAGCCGCCCCCATGCCCCACAGCCCTGCCCGCGCGCCACGGGACAGCTGGACAGCCCTGCGGCGAGTCTGGGCGTCAGAGGGAAGATTCCAGAAGCAGCCCATTCACAAACATGTCCAGAGCAGGGGAGCCCCCGAGCCCCTCTCGACCCTGAGTTTGGGGGTCCTTGCCGTGCGGCTGCACCCCACCCTTCCAGAATGAACAGTGTACAAATCTGACACATGGCTGCCCTGTCCCCAGTCTGGTCGGCATAAGGGGGTGCGAGACGTACCCCTCAACTCCCACCAACAGGCGGTGGCCCCGAGCTGGCAGTGGCAGGGGGTGAACGGGGCCCCGAGGCAGAGGCCGCGGCTCCCCCCAGCCCCACGCTCCCCACCTGCCCCCACAACAGCAGGCACTCCCTGAGTTAGATCCCGAGCCACGTCGCCCACACGACACGCCGCCCGGGGTCCCCGACACCCGACACATACGACCCTGGGGAGGGGGCGCACGGGCCGGGGGTGGGAGGGGACAGGTGCTGGCACCTGCCGAAGCCCTGAGCCAGCGGAGGGGACAGGCTGGCCGCGTTTGGCATCAAGAGTCAGACCTGAGGTAGAAGCCGGCGTGGGACCCCCGCCCCGCCCCCCGCGTGCGCCCCACCACTCCGGGGGCTCTGGTCTGGGAGAAGGGGCATCGGGTTCTCAGCGCCAGGCCAGATTGTGTCTGGGGACAAAAGGGTCCCCCTCCCACAGTGATTGTGCTGCTGTAGAGAAAATTGGGGAGGGGAGAACCTTCCAGAAGGAAGAACGGAGAGGAAATCCCAGACGCCCGAGCCACCCTCTCCTGGAAGTGGGAAGTGTCAACGGCCCTGACGTACGCCAAAGAAAGGGGTCCCCCCAAAGACACAGCACAGCCCTACACCCCAGCAAACCCTGCCAAAGTGCCCAGCGCGGCGAGACGGCGCCGCACCGGGCAGCTGGCGAGGCTGCCCCTCCCGGCCTCGTTAGGCCAGGCTCCCTGGGCCCAATTAGAGGTTCCAGGCGCGCCCGGGGGACAGTGAGCTAACGGCCCCCACCCCAGAGAAATGGAAGCCCAGTGCACGAAAGTGAAAGGTGACTAAGCCCGGACCGACTCCGCCGGTCCCCAGGGGCGGGCGAGGACGGGGGAGGCCGAGGCCCGGAACGCTGCGGAGCCCGGGGCGGAGGGCGCGGAGGGCACAGGCCTGTGCCCAAGACCACGCCCCGCCCGTCCCCACCCCGCGGCAGGGGTCTGGGGGAGCAAGAAAGAACAGGGGGACCGAGTGAAGGAGACGAGAAGGGGGGGGTGTTAGGGATGCCGCGGCCCCAAAAACCTCACCCTGAGCTAAGCCTGGCTCGCCCCGAGCCCCCAGTATTGATAAGTCTTCAGAAGCAGCCCTTTCAGGCAGGAGATCGTCTCCATCCCTGAGACAGGAGCCCGGGGACTGTGACTGGCACACCGCGACACACCCCGTCCCTCGCCCGGGCTCTCTTTCCAGCACTTTCTCCTTCCTAGTTAAGACTTTCAGGTCCCTGACGGGGAGCGGCCACAGCACAGCGAGAGAACGCGTGGGCGCCCGCGCCTTCCGTGCGGGATCTGCCATTCAGCATCGTGTCCCCC
>NW_006429782.1:362961-365663 GCF_000325575.1 Pteropus alecto | reverse complement strand
TTTTGCTTTTTCAAGTCCAGTTTCCCTGAATGAACACAAATATATAGATATATATATATCCTTTTCCTAAGGTTTGATTCCTCCCCCAAGAATAAAATAGAATATTTACAAAACAAAACCCCCAAAACCTCTTAAAAACCCTATAGAGCTTGAATATCACTATTTCTTTAAAAAAAAAAAAAAAAAAAATTATTCAAGTTAGTGGGGTTTTTCCAAAAGCGACAAGAAAAAAAATTCAACTGATCTTGGCTCAGGGGTTTCATTCAACACAAGGAGCTGGGTGTGGTGAGTGTGTGATGAATAGAAAAAACAGGAGGAAAAAAAAAAAAAAAACAGGCAAAAATGATAAAAACACAGTGCAGAGATGTATGAGGTAAACAGGATCTGGCCTTACATTGCAACTGGTCCAAACCAGACACCAGACACCAGTCCGAGACGGCCACCGGGCTGCAGGAAAGCCCTGGGAAGCGCCGGCCACTCTTTCTTCCGATTTCCTTGGCTGTACTCACAATTCATCTTTCTGAATGTCTGAAACCTGAGTAATTCAAGTGTTCCTTGGTTTTCCCCTGTTTTATTAAATTTTCTTTATATATATACGTATATATATTTTTCTTTTTCTTTTTGGCGTTAGCTGTGGCTCCTCTGTGGATCTCTCCCCTCCCCACCTGTATGTTCCACCACCCCGGCCCCTGCGTGGCCCACCTCTCGACCCCCGCCCAGTCTGACGGGCTCCGGGGTGGGGCGGCGGGTGAGTGGTGAGGTTAAGGCAATGAGTTATTTGAGGTAGAAGACGTGGGGGGTGCGGACAACCCCGCAGGCCCGGCCTGGCCGCCCGTGCCGCCGCTGCCGCTGCTGGTCCCGCTGTTTCCTCCCCGGCTGCTGCCACCGCCACCTTTGCTGGGGGCCAAAGGTGGCGTGGGGGCCGGCGGCTGAGCAAACAGCACTCCTAATGCAAGAACAAGAGGAGAGACGGCGTAGGGGGTTTGAGAAGATTACGTGGCAGGTACGAGGGCTCCCAGGGACTGGCGAGGACTGGACGCCCACCACGGTCCCAGCCTCTGCTCCCCAGGGCTCTCTGGGCAGCAACCGCGCTGTCCTGTGTCCCCGGCACCACCTGGTGGCCCGTACGAGCAAGAGTCCCGACTCCATTTTTTTTGCAAACATCGCTCTTACTGTTCTTGAATGATGCAAGGATTAGAGACTGTCCCTCCCTCTCACCACTGAAAATCTCAATAGGACTTTGACTCCCCACCGAAACGTAACTACTACTAGCAGCTGACTACTGACCAGAAAGAAGCCTTACGGCTAATGGGAACAGTTGATTGACACATATCTCGTACGTCATATGTGTCACATACTGTATCTGCCCAACAAAGTAGGCTCGAGAAACTGTTATTAAAGAAAATCATAAGGAAGAGAAAATATGCAGCACTTACTGAAAAAAACGTGCAGGTCAAACCCACGCTGTTCAAGGGTCAACTGTTTTCTTGAGCACTTACTATGTGCCAGGCGCTGCGCTGAGTCCCCACTACGTGCTGATTGCCGTGCTTAGTCCTCAGTATGTGCTGGGCACTGGGCCGAGTCCTCACTACAGACTGGGCTTTGCGCTAAGTCCCCACTGTGTGCCAGGCACCACGCTGAGTCCCCACTATGTGCTGATTGCCATGCTACGTACACCACACAGATTATCTACTTGAGTCCCCAAAGGGGAGAGTTTTGCTGGCCCTCACGGCTAGGCCCACGCGGGTGGGACCTGGGGTGACCCAGGAGCACTGGGCTAACCCGGAGAGCAGGGTCAAGGTGCTACCTGTGTACATGACCCCGTTGATCTCCACCGACATGCTGATGCTGTTGCTGCCATTGGTGCTGGTCAGGCTCGCAGCCGAGTCCTGGCGGCTCTCGGAGGCTGTGGGAAGAAGAAAGGCCACCACTGAGAACCACGGCCCATCTGTGAGGTGACGAGTTTCACGTCTGTCACCCCCACTAGGCTTCAGGCTTCACAAAGCCGTGGACTGTATCTGCCACAGCGGACGTACTCAACGCGTGTTCGCTGAACGAGAACGCATTTGTCTGGAATTTGTGCTTTCGTGATTGTAAGCATTGAGCAGTGTCGCACGCCCAAATCCTAACAGCCACCGAGTCTTCCAGACGTGACTCACTCATACTCTTGAAAAACGGTATATCTGCCCGTTTACGTGCAGATCTCCAACGAGATCGGCTGGGACGGCTGTTCATGGGAACTTACTCGTCATGGCTGCCTATTTCTTCTACTGGTTTGGTTTCCCCCTTTTTTTTTTCTTGTTGGTTTGCGGGCGCTCTTTACATAGGATGGCTCCAAGGCCCTGACTGCTACACGGGCACGGAGCACAGAGGGCCTGGGCGCCGGGTCGGTACCTTGGCTGTTGATTCGGATGCTCATGGGCAGCTGGGCCGTCATGGCCAGGAAGTTCTGCTGTAGTGCTCGCTGCATGAGCCGCTGTTGCTCGTCTGCTACCAGAGCCATTTTCTTCTCCGGAGGCTCCCCGGACTCCAGCTTCTCTCGAAGCTGCTCCAGGGCGGCCGCCTGGGCCGCGACGGCCGCCTGGGCCGCCGCCGCTTGCACTGCTACCGCCTGGGCCGCCACCACGGGGTGGCGCCAGGGGCCCACGGGCAGGCGGCCGGGGACTGTGATGGGGATGGCCGAATCCTCTTCTGGAGAGGAG
>NW_006429782.1:356553-362896 GCF_000325575.1 Pteropus alecto | reverse complement strand
CCCCCCTCCTTGAATACCCCCACTGATGGGGAGCTCACTTCCTCTCCAGGGAAGCAGATGAAACCCCTCCCAGCATCGGGCTGACAGCAGACACCGCCGTGCTGGCAACACCAACGATAAGGATGCCAGTTACGATGCCACCGAATACACTACACACCCAGCTCGTCACAACACGCACTCGCCACGTGTCCCGTCTAAAGCGCTCAGCACGAGCCCTCTCGAAGGGCCATCTCGACAACCCCACGCCCACTCCCACCTCCAGGCAAGGCTGCAGAGGCTCGGAGAGGACTTATACGAGCCGGGCAGAGGCTGGGCTGGGACTCGAATGCCACCTCCTCAGAAGCCCCTTGGACCTGCCAGCTTTCCCGTCGCTGTGGACTGCTGCTTGCCTCCCGGCTCTCTGGTGACTCCCCGGGTCACAGCCCCTTCGTCCTATCCGCCACCATCTTCCCCAGCTCCAGCACGGGGCCTGGCCCACGTTCGGGAGAAGCTTAATAACCGTTAACAGGTGTCACTAGAGCTCCCCGAGGCCAGGACGGGAAACTGAGGCCCACAGAGCACTGACCGGGCTAACGTCAGCAAGGCCGCACTCGCCTCAGATCTGACCAGTCCTAACGACTCAGGGCCCTGCGGGGGCTGGCTCGGGTCCTCGGGCCAACCCCAGGAAGGAGGTGGGCACAGCCCGTGTGGCAGAGGACAAATGAGAACCCAGACAGGCGAACGGGCCTGTGCGAGGCCACTCTGCCCCACGCGCCCCGGGCGCTACGCTCGGAAGCTTCCGAGGCTCGGTGGGAGAGGGGACTCGATCGACTCGAGCTGCCTGCCACGGGCGGGGACTGGGGATGGGGGCCTGGCTGTCAGGTTCCAGCAAACCCAGGCCTGTCCCGTGCTGGGTGTTTTACGCACCGAAGACGCCCCACAACGCGACTCCGTGAGCGGGGGGCCATTTTCTCCACTTTACCCGTAAGGAAATCGGGCTCGGAAAGGGGCGCTGAGCCGCCCGGAGGCCCCCGGCAACAGCGCCAGTGATGGCCACAGGGTCAGTTTGCTAGCCCCACGCCACACGCTCGGTGGCGTCTGCTGGAGCGAAGCGCCGAGGACTCTAACGCTCGGGAGAACGGAATCCCGTGGTCGACGAGCGATGTCCGCCGTGGGCACCGGGCAGGGGACTGCGCGTGGCCCGTCACCTCTGCCTGCGCACAGAACTGGCAGGCCGGCCGCCCCCTTCCGTGCCAGCTCGGGCTTGTCACCCTGTCACCGGAGAGAGGAGGAGGTGTCCCCGCCCCCCACCAGGCCACGCAGCCCGAGTCGATGACATCAAGCCCCTTACCTTTCTTGATCTTGGGGGCCGGGGCGATGGAGCTGCCGTTGGTGCTGGCGGCCAGGCCCAGAGAGGACACGGGCAGCTTGGGGGAGGACAGCATGCCGTGGGCCCCGCCCGGCGAGTAGGCGAAGAGGGAGCCGCCGAAATTCTGCCGCCGGCCCTCCCGCCGGTTGCTGTCGATGGCCGCCTGCAGCTCGTTGGGGTTGCTGAGGCCGCGCTTCTCACACTCGTAGGGGTACAGGTACTTCATGTACCTGCGGGCAGGGGCGAGGGCACGGGATGGCACCTGGGACGCCCCCCGTGGCTCCTCACTGCCCTCGGCTGTGGCAGCTCCTCCCGCCCCTGGCGCCACCCGAGAGTCACCGCAGCCGTCTGGATGCCTGTCCCCGTGACACCCCCCTAATCCCTCCGGGCTCGGCGCTGCCGGAACCGCCCGGGAGCCCCGCGCTCGGCACTCACTGGGTCCGCAGGGTGAAGGCCGCGCTGGTGATGGACGTGGGCAGGTTGAGGCCCTTGGTGATCTCGCGCCACAGCTTCTTGTTGATGACCTCCACCAGGCCGCCCTTCTCCGTCACCAGCACGTACAGCATGAACAGGTCGAGCACCTGCTTGGCCATGATGGGGATGCGGTTCACGGGCGTGCCTGCGGGGGAGGGGGTGCTGTCACGGGGGCCGGAGCCCCCCCGCGAGCAGACGCCAAGTCTGTGGTCGACGCCCTGATCCAGAGCGGGGTCCGCACCCCCCTGTGGCCGTGTGAATGACGGGCCGGGTCACACTGTGTGGGGGGCTGTCCAGGGCACTGTGGGCCCCCAGCAGCTCGAGGCCGGGAGCACCCCCGTCCTGGTGACCACAGATGCCTCGGACATTTCCCAGTGACCGCCCCGGTGAGAGCTCCGCTGCCGAGCACAAGGCAGCTCTGCCTCAGTTTCCCTGCGACCTTGGGGGTGGGGGGCACGGGCAGGGAGATGCGGGGCCAACCGGGGGACAGGCCCGAGAGCTCGGCCTTTGTTCTTCCCACTCCCCTGCCACCCACAACAGCTGCCAAAACAGCTCCCGCAACCTGCCCTCCAGCCCCAGGGGCTTTGCAGCTGGGGAGCGAGGGCCTGGCTGATCCCTCTGCTGCCGAGAAGGTGGTGCTGGGGGGTGGGGGTGGGGCTGGCCCGGGTGGAGGGGGGGGTGGGGGCGGCCCAGGGGAAGGGGTGGCTGCTCCCTGCCCACAAGCCAGCTCCCCTTCCTGTCCACCTGACCCTCGCAGCCTCTGTTCCCGAGTCCCCTCACCCAGAGGGCCCCAGCCTCAGAGCCTCAGGCCTGTCTGGCACCTTGCTGGCCAAGGGCAGTGAAGGCCCCCATCTCACCTCTCTCCCTGGCAGGGGGAACCCCAGGTTCGATGTCTGTGCCTCCCCTGGACCCGCCACCCCACTTCCTGCCCGCACGGGGTCCCCGGTGCCCAGCCTGGCATACAGCGAGCACTCAGTAAACGCAGTGACGGCTGGCGGGCCGCAGCTCCGCCGAGGTGGGCAGACGGCTGGGGTGTGGGACCCCGTGGAGGAAGAAGCCACTCGCTTGCCCCAGAGCCAAAGGGTGTCCCCCTGGCCCCCACCCCTGCCGCCACCCCTGGCCTCTCTGGCCCTTCCCAGGTTGCAAAATCCCCATCGACCCGAGGAGGGGGCAGGGAGGAAGATGGACCTCAGCCCCCCACCCACCCAATTCCATTCTCCCCTGGAGAGGGAGATGGAGAAAGCTTCACAGGTCAGCACACCCAGCTGGGGGAAGTGGCCACAGGGCCTGCCCTGTCCCCCCCACCCCCCACCTCCGCACTGGAACAGGGATTCAGGCTCTGCCCGGGGCCAGGGAGGGGAGAATTAAGGAATCCAGTGGAGTCTGCGGCAGGCAGGGCCTGGACGGATGTTTACAGAAGGAGGAGGAGGGCCAGGAGGGTAGGAGGCGCTGGTGGAGGGCGGAGGGCGGGGCGGGCCTGGGGGGCACGAGGGAGGCCACAGGGGGTGGGTGCAGGCAGGACCCCTCCCGCATCCCCAGCCCCACAGGCCCCAGAGACTTTGGGCAGGAGGCCTTTTCTCTGTGGCCCTCTGGGGTGCAGGGAAGGGGCTTGTGGGACACAGGACATGGCATCCAGGCTGAAAGGCGGGTGGGGTGGGTGCCCAAGAAGGGCAGGAAAAGAGGGCCTCGGGGCCGGGTTCTGAGGGATGCGTAGGAGTTTCCTGCCTCCTACCCTACAGGAGCACCTGGCTTGGTGAAAGACAGAGCTGGACACAGACCCTCGTGCCCCTGTGTGGCCAGGGGCCGGCCTGGCCGTCTGGGGCCCCCAGCCTCACCCACACACAGAGGTGGCTCACAGCACTTCCTAGCACCCCCTGGACACACGATGCCTGGTCTGGAGCCAAATGGGTGGGCCACGGACCATGAGGATGAGCCCCAGGACAGGGGGTGGAGTAGGGGCTCGGGCGGGTGTGGACAGGCCGATAAAGAGAGATCAAGGATCTCTCTGGCCACATGGGGGGCAGCAGGCCTGGCTGGGCTGGACGATAACAGGGCAGGGGCCCTAGCCCAGGACGGGGTCTGCATTCCCCTGGCCCAGCACAGGAGGGGTTAACGCCCCTCTCATCTCCGGCCCTTGGCCCTTCCGGGCCTGGCTGGGCCTGTGTTTACAGAAGCTGCGGGAGGGAGGGGCAGGCAGGGGCCTGGACAAAGCGGCAGGGCTGGCCCCTGCGATGCCTACCCCCCCAGTGGCCCCTGCCGCCCCACTCCTTCCCGCCTCTGTAGCTGAGGCCCCGTGCCCCAGTGGGTCCTAATGACCCCCCAGAGGGCTGTCCAGGGCCAGAGCCCCGCCCTGCGGCGACAGGCACTCCTCAGAAAGACCTGCCTCCACCTTGTGGCAGCTCCAAGTTGGGGGTGAGGCCCACGAGCGGCAACCTCTGGGGACCCCCTGGCTGCCCCCCATCCCCTCTGAGCCTGGCTCGCCCCGAAGGACCGATACCCTCCAGTGTCCGGGCCTCAGTGTCCCCTCCCGCACCAGCCCCCAGTCCCGTCACTGTTCCCAAGGCCCAGACACCTCCCAGCAGGGCCCTAGTCGGCGACCGTCACACCCCAGACCGGGGGCAGGAGGGGACGGGCTGCAGAGGTGTCGAGCGGGCACACTGCTGGCTCTCAGCACCCGCGGCCCAGCACTCAGCATGATTTGGGTGCTGCCAACGGTGGGGACCGTGTGGCCCATCGGGGGGGAGGGGCGAGGGGGGACTGAGGCCCCATAAACGCAGAAGGGGCCGGGGCCTGAATGGGGCACCTCTCTCAGCCCCGGTGCCCACCCGACCCCCCGGGAACCCCACCTTGCTGCCATTGTACCCCGGGTCTCGGCAGTAAGGGAGGGAGCCACCTGTTCTGGGTGGGACCCCCCACGGGAACTCTCCCAGCCCTGGCCCCCGACACCCGTGGCAGGAGCTGCCTCCTCTCCCTCGCAGACAGCTCTTGGATGCCTCTGGCCACGGAGAACTCACTGCCACTATGACACGCCTGCCCCGGCTGCAGCCAGCAGGCACCCCGCCTCCCGCGGGCCCAGGGCGGAAGGGCCGGCCTCACCTCGTTTCTGCATGAAGCTGAACAGGTCGTCCAGGAACTCCTTCCTCTTGGGGTCCCCATCCAGTTCGTAGAGCTGTGAGGGCAGCAAGGGGTGCGGTTAGTCGATGCCGGGGCCTGGCCCGGGCACCACGGTCCCATCGCACGGAAGGCCACCTGCGGGGGCCACTGGCAGACACAGGTGTCGGGAAGCCCAAACCCAGCCCCGTCGTCTCTCCCCTGAGTCCAAGCTTCTCCCGAGGCCCCACTTCCAGCCGAGGACAGAGACACACACACGAGCCTTCTGGGGGCGGTTTAAAGCCACCGAGGTGTGCCTTCCTGAAGCTCTGGGGCCCAAGGTCTGACAGCACGGTGTCATAGGGCCCCACTCCCTCCAGAGGCCCCAGGGGAGGTCTTTCCCACCTCTCCCAGTTCCCGGGGGCTCCAGGCATCCCTAGGCTGGTGGCCACACCACCCCGGTCTCTGCCTGTGCTGTCACGTGGCTCCCCGGTCTGTGTCCAAATCCCCCTCCTTTCCTGGGCTACCTGTGGCTGGATTTAGAACCACCTCATCTCATCTCGATGTCTAATGAATGACATATCCAAACAAGGTCCCATTTGTGGGACCGGCAGTCCGGTCTCGAATCCGGAATTTCAGGGGACACACTCCACCCGACAGACGGCGTCCACCCCGGCCATCGCCATCATGACAACGGCGGGCGGAATCGCCCCGGCCCTGCCCAGCAAGTCACACGTACGCATCTGCCCCCAAGATATGACCCCATTTTGCAGATGGGGAAACTGAGGCACAGAAGCAAGCAGGAAACCAGAGCCCAGAACTATTGGGGACTCTCGGCCTGACTCCGTCCTGGACGTTGGCTGCCTGGCTGTGCCTGTCATCGTGGAGGGGACCAGGCCACTGTGTGGGTCTAGGGGGTCTTCCCCGCAACCCCCTGCCCCCCCACTTTGTGACCATCAGCTCCCAGGTGCTGGCGGGCAGGAAGCTGCAGAGACTATTAGGGAGCGAGGTGTTGGGGTGCAGCAGCGGGGGTGGGGGGAACCTGGCGAGGAGGGCGATGCAAATAGGCTTCAAATAGAGCTCTCAGGGCTGCACCCCCGCAGCCTGCACTCCTGTGGGGGGGCCTTGAAACCACCAATGAGCCCCAGCTGGGCTGGCTGGGCTAGAATAATCCGTCATTAGGGCCCAAGAATGTACCAACGCCCAGCCCAGCTCCTGCACACGGACATCCTGGGGTCTGGGCTGGGGGATGGGGGGTCATCAGGGCCAACCAACCCTCCCCTTCTGGCCCTTCTCTGGGCCTCGGTTTCCCGTTTGGGCAACGGAGGCAAAGCGGGGCCCCCAGGGCAAGGGCCAGGGGAGCCAGGAGCCCAGCTCCGGGTGGCCGAAGCCTTTGTCTCCTCCGTGCTGCCCAGCCAGGCCGGGCGGCTG
>NW_006429782.1:355594-356540 GCF_000325575.1 Pteropus alecto | reverse complement strand
CGTCCAGGGAGGCCCGTACTTCCCCCTGCCGAGGGGTGTGGGTCTGCAGGTGGACCTTCCCGAGGGCGGGCTCAGGCCAGGCCGCCCTGCCCACACAGCAGCCCAGCGCGAGTCCCCTCCCACGACCTCCCCGCGGCCCGCAGCAGTGGGGCGTGTGCATCCACACACGTCTGGGCCCGGGCCTGACGGGCAGCAGGTATGTAGCCTGTTTTGTCACCAGCATCTAGGAGGAAGATTTTCTCCACTGCAGTCGGCGCTGGGACGGGCAGAGGGCGAGATCGGACAGATGGAGGGTCGGCAGGTGTCTCAAAGTCTGTCCACCTGGGACCTCAGAACGGGGCCTTGTACTGAAAAGGGTCTTTACAGATGTCATCGGCGGAGCTCACACGGGAGTAGATGGGCCCTAACTGGATGCCACTGTCCGTCCCCGTGTAAGGAGAGACAGACGCAGAGAAGGCACGTGAAGACTGAGGCACAGACTGGGTGACATAGTTACTAGCCCAGGGACGCAGGAGCCCCCAGAAGCTGGAAGAGGGAGGAAAAACCTCCCCCCACCACCCTGTGGCCCTGCGACAGCCTCATCTGAGACTCCAGGCCTCCAAGTCGTGGGCAAAGAAATTCCTGTTGTTTTAAGCTGCCCGGTGTGTGGTCCCTTGTCACAGCTGTCCCGGGGCACTCACCTGGGGGCCAGTGAAGCCCTGGCCATCCCTGGCGAGGGGCAACATCTCTTCCTTTGAGATCCTGACCCAGACCGGGGGTGGGGGGACGTCCACCAGCCCCCGAGCCCTCAGCATCCGCATCTTTCGAGGACAGTGTAAGAAACAACAGCTCTACCCCAGCCCCGTGTGCCGTCATGACCCCCGTATTCCGGGTGGGGAAACCGAGGCTCAGGGTGGAGACCAGCTGCCTGGTGACCCCTCGGCCCGAGGTGGCTGGTCGGCGGGGG
>NW_006429782.1:346518-354890 GCF_000325575.1 Pteropus alecto | reverse complement strand
GCCTGACTTCCCGCCGCCCCCCACACCCGCCCGGCAGTCCCGCCCGCCTCTGCCCTGGCCGTTCCTCCCGTGCCCAGCTCTGCCCCACCAGCTTCCACCTTCATCCAGGTCTCGGCCGGGCAAAGCCTGCCCTGCGGTCTGGCGGCCACAGCCCCCTCCCAGCCCGCAGCCTCCTCCCCGCCCTCGGGCACCTGAGCCACAGGATTCATGCCTGGGGCTGGTGCTGTCCTCTGCCCCAGCAAGTTCTATCTGTCCTATCTCCCGTGTCTAGAAGTGTGCACCCAGCAGAGGTCGGCTAAACGGGCTGGGGCCCCTCAGTGCCACATGGGGACGGTCACTCACCCCTTCCCGACCCCCGGCCCGGGCTGCCCTGGGCCAGCTGCCTCCAGCGACCGGCCCGCGGGGGCCGCGTCCTGACCTGTGGCCCCACCCCTGTCCTACCTTCCCCAGGTCTCTGTGAAAACGGGCGCAAAACCTCGAGGACGGACACGCGGGTGCGAGCGCCCAGGTTGGAGGTGCCCACGGGTGCTCCGAGGCGCACGGCAGGTGATACGCCCGTCCCTCGCTCCTCCGCCCATGTGGCTGCAGGGGGTCCTCCCCAGCGATGGTGTCCACCCACGTGACCGACCCCCCTCCCTAGTAGCACCTACTTTGCAGAAGGGGAAACTGAGGCCCAGAGCGAGCGGGGCCGAGCAGCCAGAGGGGCTTGTCCAGGCAGCCTGCACCACCCTCCCCGGCCCTACGGGGCCCCAGCTCCCGGCTCCCCCCGGCCCTGCGCTGCAGCCCTCGGCCTGGTGGAGCAGACACCACCCTCGCCCTGGCTGGTTCCCCTCCTGGGATGCTTCCCCACCTCTGCAGTCTCTCCCACCTGCTCAAACGTCACCGTCTCGGGGAGCACCCCCCGAGCCCTCCTCACCCTCCGACCCCTTCGTCTGTTTGGTCCTGAGCACTCTGCAAGAAGGCTCAGGCCACACGCGGGTTTCTCGGTGGACTTGGTGGACGCCGGATGCCTTTGGGGCCCAGCCCGCGGGCATGGGGGAGGGGTGGAGGTGCTGGGAACACTGAGGGATGCTGAGGGACGTCCCCTCCAGGAGGGGCCACAGAGAAGGAAGCAAAGAGGGCTCGGGGGCTCAGGCAGGGGAGGGAGGGACAGCGAGGTAACCACCCCCACCCCGAGGGCGCGGTGGGCAAACAGGAAATTCTTGTTTGTGGCCAAACGGTCAGCATGTCTCCCGCTGGAGCTGGTTTTGCTGCTGACCAGGCCCAGGTGAGCCCCGAAGCTGAGGGGTTCCCTGGTATGGGACCCCTCCCCAGCCCGCCGGCCCAAAAGGCCACCGCGGCCACCAGCGAATCCACCAACCACATGTTTGGGGGGTGCTGCCAGGGCCTACCACACAGGAGGCCCCCTCCCCAGCACCAGTGGGCTGGCTGAAGGTCACAGTGCCAGAAGGCCCCGCCCGGCGCCAGGCACCAGTTCCCAGCCCGCCACGGGGGGCCCAGGGGCGGTGTCACGCCTTGAGGGGCCCAGGCTATAAAGGAGCCGCTCACAGGGCCCCCAGCAGGACCTTTGTCCCCTAACGGTGTCTGCTCAGGCCCTCTCCCGCCACCCAGGTGGCTCCAAAGTCCACAGGGCCCCACCTCCGGATGAGGCCACTGGGCTGGCGGGGGTACCCCAGGAGTGAGGCCGTTGTCCTTGAAGGCAGAGAGGACCGAACCGGGAAAAGCCCAGAAACTACCTAGTACCCAGGGTCTGGGGAACGGCGAGCCCCGAGCCACCGAGAAGAACAACCGTCCCCCTGGCAAACGGGCATGGCGGGGACACCCCACCTGGCAGAGCCTTTTTTAAAAAGCATGTTTTTGTGCTGTCCTTACAGCCCACGTTAAGCCACAGAAGCACGTCTTTCTCCCCGGCCAGAAACGGGCTGGGGGACACGCAGCCCGGGCGGGAATGGACCTTGCTGGCAACGCTGTGTGCCCAGAAGCCTCCCGGGGGGTCCTGGGCCACCGAGAGTCAGAGGGAAGGACAGACATCAAGGCTGCGGGGACTGGGGACCCCGCTGGACCCCTGGCCGGCTCTGGGAGCCTGCTTGGCGGAATTTGCCATTTTAAAGTAAACAATTTGGTGCTTTTCAGCGCATTCGCTATGTTGGGCAACCGCCTCCTGTAATTCCAGAACATTCCGTCGCCCCTCCCCCTCTCCGGCCCACCGCCCAGAACCCACTTCCTGTTATGCGCATGTGCCTGTCCTGGACGTGGCGCGTAAACGGAGTGACACGCCGCGTGGCCCTGTGTGTCCGGCGTCTCTCACCGAGCGCCATGTGCCCAGGTCCGTCCGCGTCGTGACGAGTGACACTGCCCCGTGTGGACGGGCCGCGTGCGTATCCGTCCCCCCGCTGATGACGCTCAGCTGTGTCCCCGTTTTGGCCGCCGTGAACCAGGTGCATACGAGGTCACCTATTTTAACGGCTTTCGGATTCTGAATAAGAATAGATTCAACGTAACTCCTACGGGCAACGTGTAACTGGGGTGGAAGCAAGCAAGAGAGGCCGTGGCTGGTCCTTAACCCCCGGCCCCACAGAACAGCCGGGAGCAGCCGGGACGGTCATGACACTTGTCCTCGCAGCCTCCCAGGGGCCCCCACATCCTCACGTCACGATCGGGCCGCGTCTCCCCTGCCCCTGAGCTGACCGTGACTGCCCTCAGGAGAAAAAGCCCGGACTTCTAGCCTGCCGAGTCGTCTCCGACTCCATCCCCCCGGCTGTCCCTCACGCGGCTCCGGCCACGCCCAGTCCTGCCCTGGGGCCTTCGTACCTGCCTGTCCCTCCACCCAGAGTCCCTCGCGCCCACTCTCAGCCTCCCTCATGCCTGTAGCTTTGACCCCAGGAACCGGGGCAGCGCCCCCAGGCGCACCCGCATCTGTCGGGGTCATGTGACTGTGCCATGATTTGGAGCTGGCTTCTTTCCATCTTTCTCCCAACCAAGGGCAGAATCGCAGCCCGTGGGTGCCGGGCACAGACCCCGGCATGTGGCAGGCGCCCCCCAGTGAGGGAAAGGGAGAGCATGCACACTCGGGCCTGTCCCGCTGTCCCCCCTCTTCCCGCCCACCACCAATAAAGCCCCTGCTCTCATTACGGGGCCGGTGAGGCCCCTCGCTGATGCCGGGATGACTCAGCGCTCACAGCCGTTGTGGGGCCCCAGGTGGGCCGGGAGCGGAGTCCCTGGGGGCCCCCAGGCTCTCCCATTCACAGAAACGCCCACGGCTGCCGGAGGGAGGGGTGCGGGCGGCACCCCACAGTCTCCCCATGGCCCTCCCGGCGCCTCTGCACTCGGGAACACTGAGGCAGGCAGCGGGCTCCCTCCTTGCCTGGTGGCCGAGCCTCACACCACCTGCCAAGCCTCAATCCATTCATTTCTGCGTGTACAGCCTGGAGGCGTGGTCTCCCCTCCCTGCACAGACCCCAGGCACGGACAGACAGACGGACAAAGGGACGAAGTCGACAGGGCTCCTCTGTGGGGCTACGCCCTGGGCCTCAGTTTACCCATCGTGGGCACGGGGGCTCCGGTCAGGAAGCCATGGCCATGGCCTTTCCCCCCATGGCCTTCGCCGCCCCCCCCGATCTGAGGGCAGCAGGACGGGCCCCAGGAGGCCGGCCAGGCAGGCATCCGGGGTTCTGAGTTTAATGTTTTTTTTTTTCCCTGTTCAGGAAACGACCAGAATGTAGCTCAGAGGACGTGCAGACGGACGAGGGCGGCCAGCCCATGAGGTTTTGCCCGGGACAGCCCGGCCCACAGCCGTCGTCGCTGAGCTGGACACCAGGGACCCAGGGTGCCCCAGAGAGACCCCGACGCCCCTTGGGGCCCAGGCCAGCAGGGGCATGGCCAGAGCGCGGGGGTCCACTGGAGCCAGGCATCGCTCGGGCGGGGTGGGGGTGAGCAGGGGCCCCGCCCAGGACCATGGGACCCCAGGCCCTCCCCGGGAGCCGCCCTCGTGCACCTGACCCCGAGGGCGCCCGGCCGGCCCTTTCGGTTCCCGTCAGCGCTCCAGCCGGGGCCCCTCACGCAGATGCTGCCGGCAGGCGCCCCGGAGATTGGGGAAGTGATTCTGGGCAGGGCAGAAACATCTGTCACCGGAGCCCCCACAGCACCCGCCCTGCCGTGGGTCCCCTCTCTGGAAAGACACAGCATCCCCACCCACAACGCGGATATTAATAAAAAGCTCCAGAAACGAGTCACAGAACCTGACTCCGAGGGCACGCCCGTCTCCCTGGATTTCCGGACCGAGAAGCTTGGGAGCAGGGCCCCAACGCCAAACCGCACACCCCAACCCTCGGCCGGCCTTGCCTGAGAAGTGGGCGGGGGGCACGGGGTCTCCAGGTGGGGAACAGGCGCACGTGGGAAGGGCCGGCTCCGGGAACGTAGCTTCGGCGGGGCGGCGAGAGGCACCGCCTCGGTGGCAGGCCAAGGCCGGTCACCCCCCAGACCCACGTCACGGTGGGGAACCTGACGTTCCGGGGGCCGTCGGCAGGCCGGCCGGCACCGAGGACGCTCTGGGGCCGGGGGCCGGCAGAGCACGTGTGGGACGCGGAGAGGAGCAGCGAGGCATTGTCCCACGCTGTCACACAGCGGCGTGCACACCACCCGGGAGCCCCTCGCCCAGGCTGGGGTTCAAGCCGAGCAGTAGCCACATGGGACCCCGTTTCGCAGACGGGGAGACAGAGGCCAGGAGGAAGCCAGCCGGGCCGAGCCCCTCGGCACCCCTGGAAGGACTGCCGGCTCCAACGCATCAGGCGAACAAACGCCTCAGGGCCAGACACCCCCAAACCCTGACCTGCTCCCCACCCCCAGCAGTTACTAAGCTGAGGGTTCACGGTGCCCTCGGGGGTCCCGGGCCCCCATAACCCCGACACCGCAGCCTCACGTCCCGCCCGGCCACCGGCGCGGGGATGCCTCAGGTCCGGGCCCTGCGCCCAACGCCTGGCATCCATCGTGGGGTCCTCCGGGGTTCCCTGCAGACGGGCCCGGGCAGCCCCGGAGCGAGCTAGGAGGGGCTCTCCTCACGCCTACAGCTGTTCAGAAAGGCCCGCCGGGCCGGGGGTGAGGTCCCCGTCACTCCAGCCCAGGTTCTCTGAACGGAGACAAGACAATGCTGGTGGCTCCAAGGAGCAGGACGCCAGGGGACAGACCTCGGCCCCGCCCTGGCCAAGCTGACCGGGTCCCCACGTCACAGGCAGGAGGCAAGGCTCCCACGCAGCTGTCACGAGGGAGGGACTCCGGGCCAGGCACACCCACAGGAGGGAGCTGCTGCCAGACCCCAGGCCGAGGGCAGGAGCACGAGAGATGCCCTGTGGTGGCCGGCAGCCTTGGGGGGCCACCCAAGCCCACCTCCTGGGAGAGACCTCCCCCGGGAAACTCCCTCTCGGAGAGACACGGAGCAGGTGGTGAGATGCCAGCTGGGCGGCCCCAGCGGGCGCGCAGTGGACGCCCACCACGTTCTGCTGCTCCGCCACCAGGACAGCAGGTAACCAACGACAACCGTGACGGTGACAAGCCGACACCGGCAACCTGCGCCCCAGCTCGGACAGGCTCCGCCCGGCACAGGGATGGCAAAGAAACCAGCAACCCAGAGATGACTGCAGGCCCCACTTCCCTTCCAAGAATCGAGCACCCGTCAGCAGACGCATGGCCTG
This sequence comes from Pteropus alecto, assembly GCF_000325575.1. Taxonomy (NCBI): domain Eukaryota; kingdom Metazoa; phylum Chordata; class Mammalia; order Chiroptera; family Pteropodidae; genus Pteropus; species Pteropus alecto. Next base: position 349,203 of record NW_006429782.1, on the reverse strand, counting down.
ACTTAAGGGGACAGGGAGGGACGGGCAAGCCCAAGGCCGGGCGCAGAGCCAGCTGGGGCAGGGGCCGCCGCCGGGGCGGGAGAGGTGGCACCGAGCCCGCGCACGCCCGTCCACGGGGCACTCAGCGGGGCGGGGCCACCCGCCACCCCTAGGAAAGTGGCAGTTGGGGAAGAATTATAGGGTGACGTGGAGGGGGGCGGGGGAGGCGCAGAGATGGGGAGGTGTCGGGAGCAGACACGCGGCGGGGCTCCAGGGGAGAGCCTCGGAGCTGGTCGTGGACGGGGGCTGAAGTGAAGAACGGGATGAAGGGGTGGCCGGCCCCCACCCGGTCCAAAGTGGGGAGCCCTTGGTGTTGGGGTCCAGGGGCCTGGCGGGTGGCCCCCTGGGTGACGGGAGATCACATTTGTGCCGACAGCCTCGTGCTCTATGCGGGCTGCGGTTTTGGGGGGCACAGCCTGACAAGGCAGAGGCCACGGTGGCCATGGGGGCCCTCGGAGACCCCTCACGGTACAGAAATAGAAAGTGACTGCATCAGGGCCCGCAGCCACTCCCGGTCACTCCATCCCGGCCGGAGATGCCAGACCACCCCCCACGGCACTGGCAAGGCTCACGCACAAGCCCCCCGACAGTCCTCAGTGGGCGGAAACCCCAGACCACCCGTCCCACCCCGAGGCAGCCATGTGGCCTCACACCGACCCTCCCACCCATCCGGAGGCCCCTGACCCTCCTGATGGCCATGGCCCTGCCCCCCTAACATGGCCTCCAGGGCACACACGGACACGCCCGTCCACCCAGACGCAGCCGCACAAACAGACACACCCCAGCTCCAGATAATGGCCCAGACAGCCCGCCCGGCCCACTGCCCACCCACGCTGCCAACAGGACTGCGGCCGCTGTCTGCTCTGCTCACAGACGCGTCCCCAGGGCCTGGGACGATGGCTGGCACAGCAGATGCCCCTAACGTGCCGTGGAAGGACCAGGCTCAGACGCATGCGTGTGGGCACGGAGCCAGGCTTCCTGCCCGGACCTGGTCCCAGGGCCTCGTGGTGGGATGGTCGATGCTCAGGGGCCCCCTGCCCCGGACCGGTCCCCGAAGCAGAGTCTGTGGTCGGCAGGGGCCGGGGCCGCCCATGTCGTGTGCCCGGTGGGTCCTGGGCTCCCTGAAGCACCCGCATGACCCAGCCTCAAGTCGGAGCCCACGCCCTCCGCAGGCTTTGAATTATTTCCTGGGCAGCAGGGACAAAGAGACAGACTCAGAGCCGTCCCCTCCCGGTTCTGGGACCAGACATCTGAGAGCCAGGTGTGGCGGGGCCACGCTCCCTCCCAAGGCCCCGGGGAGGGTCCTTCCCACCTCTCCCAGCTCCTGGCGGCTCCGGTGTCCCTGGGCTGATGGCCACATCGTCACCCTGGCCCCTGCCTCCTCCTGTGCACGACTGTGTCCCTGTGTTGTGTGCGCATCTGCTCTTCCCATAAGGCCCCTCTTCCCCAGTGTGACCCCTTAACTGACGCCATGGGCAAAGAGCCCACTTCAGCCTAAGGACCCTAGGACTTCAGAGTGCTAGGGCTCTGGGGCACAGCGCTGGCCCTGAGGGGTTTCTCCCCGAATGCGAGCCTCTCTCGTTTCTTCCCCATCGTCTGTGTCCGGAGGCCGCGGGGCCTGCAGAGGTGGCGGGCGCGCTGACAATGCACCCGCCCTGCCGCCCATCCCCGGCCCCTCGAGACCCCGGCAGCCCTGACCACAGGGCAAGGTCTCACCCGAGCTGGGGCCTTCAATAGGCAGATCGGTTACCGTTTAACCCCGTGACCCCCAATTGTCCTCCGGCCGCGTGCAACCAGGCGGGCAGAGAAGGGGCGGTCTGCGCCCCGCCCCTGCGTGTGCCCACCCGCCGGCCGGCACCCCTCCCTAGCTGCCCCCCGGACCAGGCCTGCAGTGCACGCCGACAGGGTGACGGACCTGCGAGGGGGGTGTGCAGCCGTCACATGGGTCCGGGGACAGATGCCCCTCCACGTCACGGGGGTGGTGGCGGCTCTGGGGACTGGAAAACCTAGGGGGTGGGGGTCGGGTGGGAAAACCGGGGCAGAGTGGACCGTCTCTGGATCAGAGATGGCGCTCGCTTGCCCAAGACCACACAGCATGCAAGGGGCAGACAGGACCGAGCCTGAGGTGGGAGCTCCGACAGCCCCCCGGCTGTCAGCGCGGGCGACAAGGGCCCACCACTCCCGGGAATGACACGACGCACTGACCAGGGGACGTGGCTACCTGGCTGATGGTCAACGGGCCCCACCGTGACCCCCCGCTTCACGGGGCGGGTGGGCAGTGGGCACGCAGGGCTCAGGGGCAGGCCCACGTGGTGGCTGGCCGTGCGTCTGCCCACACACGTGGCACCTGCAGACCCCCGTGTGCACGGCCACATGTGAACGAACAGCGGCAGGAGACTCGGCCCCATCATGAAGACGCAGAAGCACGCAAGGCGCTGGGGTCAACACACACAGGCCCAGACACCCCCAAGTGTGCCTGGCCCCAGGACAAGCTCAGCGTGATGTTCACGCATCCAGGATGTGTCACGTGGTGTACGCACAGACACACACACACACACGCCAGACACGGGCACACGCGCGGGTGCCCGAGATGACAGGTACACGTAATAGACGCCACGGATAAGTCTACGTGGCCCTGATACGTGT
>NW_006429782.1:337803-345910 GCF_000325575.1 Pteropus alecto | reverse complement strand
CACAGCCGCTTTGATGAGGCAGGCACCGCGGGGAGGAGGAGGCTCCCCCAGGGGCTTCCCGACAGCCCTCCCCGCCCCCACGGCCCAGGGCACCTCCGGAGGATGCCTGGTGCCGGAGCTGGCCCCCAGGACGCCCGGGGCCTGGCCGGTCCCCCTGTCACCAGATGGGCTCAGAACCCAAGTCTGGCCTGGCCTCTGCCCAGAATACTGTCCTCCCCTGAGGATTCTGACCCCTCTCTCTCCCCGCAGACCCCAGGTCCTCCCGGCATCTCCCCCGCTTCCCAGCTCCAAGCCCTGCAAGATCCCCTTTCGCTGGCCCTAACGTTCTACCCGCCTTTCCCTTCCCACCTTAGGCTCCAGCCACACGGTTCCAAGCAGCAGACACCCCCTGCCCCCCCACAGACCCTCACGCGCCCTGCGAAGCCCCAGCTCCAATGCCCCTCCCTCTGGACTGCCTTCCCCCCAGTCCTCCCCTCCAGCCCAGCCCGAAACCCTCGGGGCTGAGTGCCATGTCCTGCTCTGACACCCCCAGCCTGGGGACCCCCCAGCAGGATGAAGCAAAGGTGTGCCACCTCCCCCACCCCGCCGAGTCCCCCACTTCCAGCCACCGCCCCCACCCCACCTGGAAAAGCACCCATGGGGACGCACACGGAGCCAGCAGCGGCAGACACTGCGTTCAGGTACTGGCCGCAGGCAGAGGTGAGGGTGGGAAAAACACCCCCAGCAAGAGCGGGTCCGGCTCGGCGCTGGCTGGAGCCGTCCAGACCCCTGCAGGATCACGTTTCTGGGGTATGTGCTCGAGTCAGGCTCGGAAACACCGCAGCTGACGCTGGCCGTGTTGGGGGACGGGGGTGGGGGGGTACAGTGGCCTCTGCACGAAAATGGCATCCAGAGTTATTCCTGAAACCGAGAACGGACTTAAAATATACATAAGTGTAATTTTCGTAACTTAAAAAATCTAAACGAGCCGAAACGGCCAGAACAAAAACATGTGCGATCCGGTCACACTGCTGAAAATGCCGCTGAGGCCCTCGGCTTCGCCTCCCAGATCCTGGACCTGTATTGGGGGACACGCACTCAGGGCGGACAGGACACCCCCAGAATAAAACATGCCCCAGGAGGAGAGCGGGGGCTGGGCATGGCCCAGGGCGAGGACGTGGTGGCCACTGGGGCTGCTGGAGGCTGTGCCCGAGTGCCCAGTACCCAGCACGACCGAGCACGGGGTCTCAACGCCCCGACCAGAGGCCCTGGACCAACCGCCTCCATTTCAAACTGAAGCTCAGTGAGGAGACCAGGCTCCCCGAAAACCCTGCCCCTCACCGCCTACCCACTCCCCAGGACGTGCTGGGGCCCATGCACCCAGGGTACCGACCCCAGCTCTGACATCGCTCCCACGGCAAGCGACTTCCCGGCTCCAGCCCTGGTCTGCACTGTGACAGGGCCCGTGGCAGTTCCTCCCGTGGGATCCGGAGAGTACACGAGACACGACATCAGACGCTTCCTGCACACAGTCAAGTGACAAACACACTAGACCTGTCCCCTCTACAAACACATCTGAGCTCCCGTCAAGTTACGCGCCACCCGGACGTCGCCTTGGAAAACGGGAAAAACGTCGCAACGTTGAGCGCCAGTCGAAACCGCCGTGAGACCCGTGAGTGGCGGTGAGGACCGAGAAACGCCTCGCGCGCGGGCAGCGGGACGCGCCCCGCGGGGCCTCAGCACGTCGGTCCCCACCTCGCCCCACGGTGCGCGAGTCACGAGCATGGTCACGGCAGCTGGAGGCGGGAGCCCGAGTGCCCGTCCACATGGGGGGCCTTACTTGGCCCTAAAAGGGGGGAGGTGCTGGCACACGCCACGACGCGGACGGACCCCGAACACGCGACGCTCAGCGAGACACGCCGGACACACGGGCCACGTGGGGTGTGACTCCATGTACGTGACACGTCCAGAACGGGCACGTCCACGGGGATGAGAAGTGGGCGAGTGGGTGTCAGGGGCTGGGGAGGAGCATGGGGGTGACTGCTGATGCGGACGGGGCTGCTTCTAGGAGCGATGGAACATTCTGGAACTAGACAGAGGAGATGGTTCCACAGCTGTCGACGTGCGGACACGCCTCTCGACTGTACACTTTAAACGGGCAAGTTACGTGCTGTTCCTCTTACGTTATCGAAGCTGCTAAAACACTCGACATTTTCGGTAGAACGGTTCAGACTGAAAACCTGAGTCCTTCTACGGCCAAAGACCTGTATTACGAGTTTGGGGCTTCAAATCTCACAGTGGCACATTCTAGAGCCCAGGCCTAGCCGTGTGGGTAACGAACTACCAGGACGTCACCAGCATGCAGCATCTGACGCCAGCAGGCTGTGAGCCTGACCGCCGACCGTGATGCAGCCCGGTCCCCGGCCAGCAGCTCCCGGCACGCCGGCCTCTGTCAGCACACGCCCCGGGGACCGCACGGCTTGAGGCTCGGCTCCAGGTTTTCCTGGAAAGGTTCCGTGGCCACGAGCCCGCTGCTCCCGGCTCTCCCCGCCTGGCCACCCCCCAGCCCCTAGCCAGCAGCAGAACTTCACGGCCGTCGCGGCTTTTCGGGCGGAAGTCGGCCCCAGGCCCTGCCAAGACCGGGAGGAAGACGCAGACGTGATGCCAAGTGGGCGGCCGGCCGGCTGGGCTGCCACGTGCCAGGAAGGGGGTGGGGTGGCGCCAGAGTCAACAGGGCCTCTGACATCTGCCGGCTGGCTGGGCCCCGGCCACTGTTGACACTGGCTGCACAGGTGCCTGGCCAGCTGGGCGGGTGGGAGGCGCGGCCACTGGCCCTTTCAGTGGGGCAGGAGTAAGCTCCCAGCACGGCGGCGCGGCCCCTCACTGGTCAAGACGGCCCAGGAAACACAGCTGGGCATTCGAGCCAGGCCAGGTGCCACCCCAGGACCCGAGCACGTGGCTTCCTGTGCCGGGCTCGCCGCCCCTCCCTGAGGCCCGGCTCGTTCTCCCCGACGCATCGGCTTTGCCAGCACGGATGCCGAGCCCGTCCATGACCGCCGGCTACCACTGCCGTTTACCTGTTTCCTGACCACTCACCGCAAGGACGACCCCGAGTGACTGCGTGACACCAGTCCCCGGCCCTCTGGCCTCGGTCTGCCCCGCGACCCAGCCCTGCGTGGCCTCAGACTTCACCATCACACCTGGACAGGTGGGATGCTGGTGCCCGAGGCCCTCTACTCCCGACACGCCAAGCGGGCTTTGGTATCTGGGCTTCTGACCCCTTGTGCCTGCCCACCTGGTCACCCTGTTCCTCCGGGCTGGCCGTGACTCTGAGAGACTGGGCCGTCTGCCCAGCTCTGGCCCCCAGCCCGGGGCTCCCTGAGGGCTGTGTTCAGGACAGATGGCAAATACGTGAACCAACGCGCACGGCTCGCCCAGATAGCCCAGCCGCTGAGGGAACCCAGAGGCCCGGGTCTCAGGGCCCGGAAGACTCCGCCCAGGGCCGTGCCTCAGTTTCTCATCTGCCAAACGGGCTGGGCGGCCACCCAGCAAGCATTCCTTCCGAAAGGGAGGGGAAACTAAGGCAGGGAGTGGGGTGGTGCCATTGGCCAGGTTGCAGGCTCAGGCCGGTGTCCAGGGGGCAGCCAGGGCCATGCGTGGGGTGGAGCTGGCCTTGCCCTCAGCAGGTGACGTCTGCTGGCTGTCATTCTACCAGAAGGCACCGCCATCGGCATGCCAGGACTGGGCAGGAGGTGACAGTGCCCCACCCAGCCTGAGATGCCGGGGCAGGGACCTGCGGATCAGCTCTCCCCGCCATCCTCGGAGCTGGCTGTGCCCGCCCAGGGACATGTCCCTGTCAGTCCCACCGCGGCCCCCAGCTCATCCCCCTGGGTCCGGTTCCCAGCTATGCAGGGCACGTGTGAAACTTTTTGAGGGCCTGCACCGCATCCCGGATGGCTGCTGGGTCCCAACACCTTGGCCCCCCGCTCCCGAGGGAGGCTGATGGGGACTCCCTGGCTTTGGGTCCCTGGAGGTCAGCACCAGCCTGTTCCTCGGGAGGCCCCGAGGGTGGCCGGACCTGGCCTGCCTGCCGAGGCCCCGCAGCCCACCCGGGAGCCGGCGAGGACGGGCGCTGGGCCACGGGGGTCGGGCCAGGGCCCAGCTGGCCGCGGGGGGAATGCGAGCCCCACTGGCCGCCCGGCCGCCATCTGGTTTCCATCTGCCCAGCCCAGCTCGGCCCAACTTCAAAGGGCGCCCCGCCCGGCCACTTCCTCTGCCCTGGCCGTGCGGGAAGGCACCAGGACGGCCGGCTTCCTCCCCAGCCCTGCGGAGCCCCAGGGAGCCGCTTGGCACCCACACCAAGGCGGCTGCCTCCCGCCAGACCCGCCCCAGCCGCCGGAGCCTCCGGGAAGGGGCCCCCACGCCGCCCACGAAGCCTCTGCCCCCACGTCAGGAGCCACACGCAGCCCACGCTGTGCCCCCTCCAGACACACGGCCTTTGCTTGGGCTGTCCCCTCTGCTCTGTCCCTCTGCTCAGCCTACTGCTGCAGACACCAGGGGCCCCCGAACTTCTCCCTCCTGGCTCGTGGCCCCCACATCTGTGCATTTAACGACCGGACCATCTCACCCACGGGACCCCAGTGCCCGGCTCGGCACCCACACGTGAAGGCAAACACCAGGCACCGGGGCTGGCCGGCAGGACTCCGGTGACAGCGGTGTGCCCTGCTTCACGGCCCCAGCACGAGACGCGACGCACCTGCTTGAACTGCTCCTCGTATGTCCAGTCCCCGTGGTCAGGAGGCTGCAGCTGGGGGGCCACGTGGGCCACGCCCCCAGGGTGGGCCGGGCCGGCCCCTGCTCGCTCCTGGCCACCCGGCACGCGGGGCCCGCCGTCACCGCCACGGAAGGCCTGGGGCGGTGGGGCCTTGCGGGGGAGCAGAGCAGCATGGCCCAGGCCAGTAGAACTGGGGGGCCCGAGCCCCTCTTCATCCTCGTAGTCCTCCTCGTCCTCGTCCTCATCCCCGTCCTCGTCCCCCAGGTCTTCCTCCAGCTCCTCCTCCTCCTCCTCCTCTTCCCATTTCGGCTTCCTGGGGGTGGCAGAGGGCAGAGGTCAGCGGAAGGGCGCCAGCTCGCCCCCACCGGGCAAGGCCGGCTCCTCGTCCAGCCTGGGTTTCCCTGTCAGCTGGCTGATGACAGGACCTGCTTGCCTTGTCCCCAGCGAACTCTGATGACCGGAGCTGATCCCTCGGCACACACCGCAGCCCCCGCCCGTGCCAACCAGCTCCCCTCACCGCCTCTGCTGGGCCGTGAGTGCCAGGCGGTTCCTGCCTCGGGGCCTTTGCTCGGGCTGCTCCCGCCACCAGGCATGCCCTTCCAGGCTCCCCCTGGCCCCTGGGGGCCGTCACTTCTGCAAGGAGCCCTCTGCCCACCACGCTAGAAAGCTGACCTCCAACCCCAGCTTCATGTTCTCAGTGGCCCCATCACAACCTGCTTATTCAACTAGAAGACCCCCCACAAAGACCCCCTCCCGCCAGTGACGGGCCCCGGCCACGTGTGGCGAGCTCCATTCAAGTTAAGAGGAAAACAAGCTACACACGCAAACCCTCCACTGTGTGGGACACTTTTCACGTGATCGACAACCACGTGTAACTGGTGGCCCCCACACTGGGCGGTGCAGAGGGAGACCGTGTCCACTGTCATCCAGAAAGTTCTAAGGCTGCCGCTTCCTTGGGGGATTCGTCCTGCCCTTACACCCGTGTCCCCAGCGCCTAGACACACCCGCTCAGTGCGCAAAGTGCGCAGAGGCCACTCACAGGTCATCGTCAGAGCCCAAGTCGTCCAAGTGTCTGTCGCCTTCGGCAAGTCCTGGCACCTCTCTGCCTGGGCCGGGAGAGCCGGCTGCCCCCTCCTGGGCCGTGTCCTCATCCTCCGAGCCGGGCGGCCCGTCCTCAGAGCCACTGGGGCTGGGTGCAGGTCCGAGGCCGGCCGCAGCAGCCCGCATGGCGGCCAGCGCGGCCATCTGCGCCCGCTGCATTCGGGCGTTCTCGGGGTCTCTGTCCTCATCCGAGGGCACCCTGGCACGGGCCGGGGGGCCAGCGGGGGCCTCGGGCGGAGGCGGCTGCCGGGCCTCCAGAGGGGGGGCCCGGCCGCACTGCAGTGTGGGGGCCGCGGGGGAGCCGGGGCAGTGCAGGGTGGCGGGGGGCGGGGCCACGGGGCTCAGGCCGAGGGCTGGCGGGGCATGCCAGCGGACGATCGCCGCCTTCTCACGCTGGGCACTGCGGGGCAGCGGCTGGTGTCCAGCTCATTTGGGTGTTTGCAGAAACCTGGGGGCAGCAAGAGAGGCCATCAGACCCTACGTGTGGGGGCCGCGGGGGAGCCGGGGCAGTGCAGGGTGGCGGGGGGCGGGGCCACGGGGCTCAGGCCGAGGGCTGGCGGGGCATGCCAGCGGACGATCGCCGCCTTCTCACGCTGGGCACTGCGGGGCAGCGGCTGGTGTCCAGCTCATTTGGGTGTTTGCAGAAACCTGGGGGCAGCAAGAGAGGCCATCAGACCCTACTGGTCCCCTCGCACCTTCCTCCCCATAGAGATGGGACCGCAAAGGCCTCTGGGAAAACCCCTCCCATCCTGGTGCAAACCCAGAGGCCTCCCTAGAGGCGGAGGAGCGCTCTCCCCATCCGCCCCCCTCTGTCCGCTCTCCAGAGGGCTAGGAAGTGGGGTTACCCCGCTCTGGACTCCCGAGGATCTCAAGGCGGCCCCCACCCGTCTGGGCCACAGAGAAACACGCAGTCGCCCACCGCACCTTCCGCGAAGAGCGTGAATTATTGCTTCATAAACGCAGCGGGGCGGGCTGGGGGGTGGGGGCGCCACGGGACATTCCTGGCCTCTGATTGGCTACAGCCGTCTGCCAGACACCAGAGTCCAGGTGGATTCTGGGTTCTGGTTCCGGGTTCCAGGTGCTGGTGCCCCTGGCCCAGAGGGCTCCAGGCACCCTCCCATCCTCAGGCTAACAGAGACGATGGCCGGCCCGGACTCGAGCGCCTGCCTTGTAGGGACCCTGGACTAGCCCTTCCCCATTCACGCTCTCGGCCCTAAGCCTACACCTCTCTGGGCCTCAGTGTCCCTATGTGCAAAATGGTGTCGTAACTGCGCCCACCTCCCTGTGCTCGGGAAGAGACAGAGTGAGTTTCTCATGGGGACAGGCCCATGTCACCACCGAGTCAGGGAAGGAGGCACCAGGTGATGCCTACTCCACAGATGAGAGAAAGTGAGGCTCGAAATGGCCTTGCTAGCCCAGATCTGAGACTCCCCGCTGCCCTTGGAGACCCCAAGCGAGGTCAGCATCCCAGAATGCAACGTGCTCTGCCCCCAGCCAGGGGTTGCCAGGGACGCCCAGGGATGTCCCAGAGCCTGGCACAGCCCCCCACCCCAGTCCAGTCACACCCCCCACCCGCCCAGGCCGCCAATAAAACAGATGGGCAGAACCCAACAGGCCCGGTGGTGACACCCCAGATGGTACATCACAGGGACAGGTGGGAAGGCAGGAGGGTCCAGGAGGCAGGCCCCTCACCCTGCACATGAACTCTCCAAAGGTCCTAAGCCACTCCTGGGGCAGGGGCTCCTGGGGCAGGGGCTCCTGGCCGAGGCTAGGTCACCACGCTGGCTCCGTGCTAAGAGCCTGGCCCCACCCAGGGGAGTTCTGCAGCACAGGCCCCCAAACCTCACCAGTCTTGGGAGGATGAGCCACAGCCACCCAGTGGCCCTGGCCTTCCACCTTTTCTCCCCAACCAGGCCAGACGCCCTTTACCCAGGCCTCCTGGGGCTTCCCGCAGGACGGGTAAAAGGGCAATGCGGGGGCACAGGCGAGTGGCCCCTGTAAAAAAGTGGGAAGGGCCATGTGCCCAAAGGACCTGAGTGTCCAGCAGGAGCAGGGGTCCCCGGGCACAAAGACCCTCTCAGAGGCCACGGTGCTCAAGAGTCACCAGCACAGCAAAGCAGCACCCCGCCCCCCTTCTCCCCCCACCAGCCCCAAGAAGTGCTGAGGGGACATTTCTCACCCAGTGTCTAGTCTGGTCCTGCCCCTCCCCCCCACCTTTGACAACTTCAAGACAAGCCCCCCCCCCCGGAAAAG
>NW_006429782.1:336238-337569 GCF_000325575.1 Pteropus alecto | reverse complement strand
AGGGGACATTTCTCACCCAGTGTCTAGTCTGGTCCACTGCCCCTCCCCCACCTTTGACAACTTCAAGACAAGCCCCCCCCCACGGAAACGCTCCAGGCAACGCCCCCCCTTTGGGGGGGCAGAAGGAAGAGGCCAAAGGAAGCCACTCCCCCCCATCTCCCCCCCCCAGGCCTGCTGGGTTTAATGACCCTTCCGGGTCGCCAGTGGGGGAGGGGAGCAGGGCAGGCCTTCTCGCTGGGGCTGGAGGGGGCAGATGGGAACCCCGGAGCCCCCACGGGCCGGGCCTGGCCCCCCTGGGGCCGCCATAACCCTAAGCTGTTGACGCCCACCCCCTCCTGACCCCTCCCCCCAAGAGCCCTTTGTCCTCGGCCCCTACTCCCACTTCATGACAGCCCCTTGGGAGAGGCATTCACGGGCAGGGACTTGGTGGGGATGGGGGGTGCTGGGTGGTCGTTGGGGCCTGGGGGGGGCGGGAGGGACCCGGGCCACGCCCTCCCCCCCACCAATGCCTCCGGGAGAGAGAGGTCACCCGCTTCGGCCGGGGCCTTGCAAAACACGGTTATTTAAAGAGTTGTGCAAGGCTGGGGCCTGCGGGTGGCGAAAGGGGCCCCTCACTCCACGGAGGGGAGTGGAAGGGGAGGGTGGGGCGAGCAGGCTGGGGAGGGGGCTAGGAGAGTCGGGAGGGGGCGGCCCGGAGGAAGTGAGAAAAGAGACACTGAAGAAGAAATAAGACGACAGAAACCCCAGTCCGGGCTTCAAAGGCTTCTTGGAAAGCGACCGATTTGCATGGTGGGGTGGGGGGGGGCAACCCCTCGCCCGGGCGACTGAAAACGGAAGATTATTGACAAACGCGCCGCCCGGGGTCAGACGCCGAACGTTGGAATTGACAAACGCGCGCTCCCCGCGCTTCCTGCGCCCGCTTTGTGTCTGGGGGGCACGGAAAGGGGGGAGAGGGCTTTTCCCGGGGGGCCCCGCCAGAGAACCGGGGCCCCGAGTCGAACCCACGCCCGGGGACCGCGGTGTCCCCTCCGGGGGCCCCTTTCTGCCCTGGGGCTCACAGTTTATAAATAAACCGTACAGGCAGGGGAGGGTCACCGGGGAACGGCCCTCCCCACCCGGCGCTCCCACTCCCGCCCCGGCTCCCGAATAAAACACCCGATTCTGAGGAGAAAAAAAAAAATGAACTAAGAACCCGGAGCGCAGCCCCCCGCGCGCACATAGCGACCATTTCCTTCCGCCGGCGGGGGGGCGCACTCGCGACCCCCGGTCGTCTCCACGCGCCCCTGTGCAATATGGTAGGGGATGAAGTCTCCACGGGAGCGCAGAGAAAA
>NW_006429782.1:328307-335904 GCF_000325575.1 Pteropus alecto | reverse complement strand
ACCGGCGCGCTCACCGCCCCGCAGACAAATCACCGGGTGACAAATCGCTCTCAGATGCAAATACCTCGCCAGTGATTCAGCGCCGCGGCCCGGGACGCGGGGAGGGGTCTCACGAGGCCCCCTCCCCCTTCCCGGACGCCCCCTCGCCCCCCGCGCTTGGTCCGACGACACACGACCAGCCCAGGGGATGTTAGGGGGGGGAAGAGTGGACGGAAATTTTTCTGGTCGCGGCCCCTTTAAGTGATAATAAATAATAAAAGGGAAGGGGAACAGCAACGCGGGAAGCCCCGCCCTCTGGCTAGGGACAGTGGGCAAAGTGCGCGCCGCTGCCCAGAGCGCACAGCGCTCAGAGAACGCGGGCGGGGGTGGGATCGCCCCAGGGGGAGGGGGAGGAGATCGAGCCTCCGCCCGAGAGGCTGGGGGCTACCCGAGCCGATCCTGGACCCCCTCCCCATCTTACTGAGCACCTAGGATGGACCTACCAGGCTCAGAGTTTCACCCTTGTCCCTTAGACTGAGCGACCCAGCGCGAGTGACTTCACCCTCCGGATCCGAGCCTTGGTTTCCAGGTCTGTAAAATGGGGATTAGAGACCTGAGGAGGAAATGAGCCACAGTGACCAGAAACGAGAGTGGGCGGGGCCGGAGGGAGGAGCCAGGGCCCAGCGAGGGGCCACCGCTCGGTGGGGAGGGGTCTCAGAGACCCAGCGGCTGCTGGTCGCGGCACGCGGCTCCGACAAAGGCGCGGGGTGGAGGTGCGCGTGCCGGGTCCCCGGGGGGACTCGTCGCGAAATCGAGACGACCCCTACCCCCGACGGTCACCGCTTCTTGGGATCCTGGCAAGACACCCAACTAGGAGGAGACACGAGATTCTCTTCTCAGTAATAATTTCGCAATTTACATATTCTGAGCGCTCGGGTTCCTTGCCATGTGCCCACGGCAGGGTTCACCCCTCCCTAGCCTGTGTAGTGGAGACTATAAATGTCTCCATTTAGAAGAGCCAGAAACTGAGGCACAGAGTTGGCTGGGGGGAAGGTGGGGTAGGGGTGTGGGCTCAGCCAGGTCTGAACCCCAGAGGCGACCCCTGAGCGGGTCCAGGTTTCAGCCCAGATAGGAGCCAAGTAGAAGCGTGGGGGGAAGGCGGGGGCCACCTAGAGGCCTTCACTTCTCGAGGTTCCAGACCCTTGGTCTTGAGTGTTGTGGGGCGGGGGAAGGGGTCGTGTGCACATAGCATTGCCATCTTCTGGGTCCTCCCCCCTTATCGCCCCCTCAATTGCAGACCCGCTGTCCTGGGCAGTCCCAAGCCCCGTGGACGGGTTGAGGGAGCTGTTCCCCCACCCCAGGGCCCGAGTCTTGCCCTCCCCTTGTGGGAACCCAGCCTCTGGCCCCAGGGCGGCCTGAAGAGCTTAATGGCAGCAGGTGGCAGGAGGCCTCTACCTTTAGGCAGTTAAACACCCAGCCCCCGCCCACCCCCAGGGCGGAGCCCAGGCGGCTGTCTGGAGTGGGGAGTTTAGAGACCCCGATGAGAATGGGTAGAAACCCCCCATGAAGAGCCAGGCCCAGCTCAGTCTCCAAAGGGCAGGGAAGCCTGCTCCCCACCCCCAAAGAGCCAAACAGATCAGACTGCACCCCGGGCAGGTGCCTGGGCCTCCCTGGGCCTCGATTTCCCCCTCTGTGGAATGGGTCAGTGTTGATGCATGCCTCGCACAGTAGGCTTGAGGACTATGTTTTCCTGTTATAAGGGATGGGGGCAGGGCGGGGTCTCCTGACAGCAGGAGGGGACGGCTAGGTAGCTGGAAGCGGCTGCTCAGGAGGGTGAGGCCTTGCAGGACTCCCAGTGGCCTCCAGTCGGAGGTCCTAGTTTTAGTCGAGGGAGGGGGCTGGGAAGTGACCCACAGTCCCTGTCTCTGCTCGAGGCCGAGGCCGGAGGCAGACCCAGGGGCCCCTGGGTCCTGGCGGTGTGGCCTTAGGTTAGTGCAGACCCCTCTCTGGCTCTGTCTCTCGGGCTGGGAATGGGGCGCAGCAACTCCGGGCTAGACCATCTCGTGGGGCCTCCGTGGGTTTTGGACAGCTCCCTCCAAAAAAACCCAGCCAAGTCCTCACCTAGCCCAGCAACCACCCCCACACCACCCTGTTTTATCTTCCGGAGCTTCTGTTCACAATAGCCATGCTGATTGAACCTACTAAGCCTGGCCGGCCACCTGCCTGCAGCCCTGAGGCCGTGCCTGGCACGTAGTAGGTGCTCAATACTCGGTTGAATGAGTGGATTTTTGTGTTCCCCAACTTCCTCCCTCACCCCACGGGATTTTTGGCGTCTGTCTTTGCGGAGGTGGAAGGCAAATCGAACTAATCACTGTCTCCATCTCAAAAAGAAAAAATGCCTGGAGGGTGGTGCAGGGCCCCAGGTGAGGAAAGCCCCACCCCTGACCTGTCCTCACTCACACCTGGCCTCGGGTTGCCTTGTCCCTGTGAACGGGGGCCCACAAACGTGTAACTTTATTTCCCTTAAAATAAGAAAAAGGCGAATGTAATACGTGACAGTGAATCCCAGCTAAGTTATATTCGTCCCTATGCCAACGCAGGTGTAAAATACACTTTTTAAACTATTTTTTCATAGAAGGTGCCCACGAGACAAAACTGCCTAAGACCCGGGTAATGAATAGTGCGGTTCCGCTTGACTCATTTCGCAGCGGGGAAACGTTCAGCGGGGGGTCCAGGTCGGGGTACACGTGAGTGACCCCCCCTAGGCGCTGCGGGCTCCTTTGTGGGGCGGAACCAGGGAGGCGAGGGATTTCTGCGGGGTGCGTGCGCCACCTGCCGGGGACCTACGGGGCTGCAGCCTGGGGAGCGAGACCAGCGACGTCGCGCTGTGGCCTCCGCCGGAGGCCGCTAGGCTGGCGCCCTCACCTGAAAAGGAGTTTGCGGGTCAGAAGGGGAAACTGAGGTTCACGGAGGCGTTTTTTTATCCTCTGTGGTGCCTTCTAATGCTCCACCGTGGAGTTGCTAGACAAAACACAGGAATCGCAGTTAAATTTGAACAATTCAGATGAACAAAGAATAATTTTATGTATATCACAAATATTGCATGAGATGTACTAAAAATTTTTTCATAGTTTAACTGAAATGAAACCCACGCAGACCCCTGGGGCTTAACCCCACATCGTGGCCCTGAGGCCCATCGCCACCCCCTTCTAGATGGACTGTTCTGGCCTATGCCTGGTCTTGCCTGAGTGGTGGGGGGTCGTGTGCATTCCCCACTCCCACCCCTAAGGTATACAGCATTGCTATCTTTTCGGGGCCTCCCCCACATTGCATACCCGCTGTCTCAGGTAATCTCAAGCCCAGAGGAGTGGAGAGACTTGCCCCCACCCCAGAACCCGAGTCCAGCCCACCCCTTACAGGAACCCAGCCTCCAGCCCTGAAGAGCCCCCACCCCACCAAAGAGCTAACCAGGATAGAATGTGTCCCCTCCCACAACTGCACTGGCCTCCCGTGCCTCAGTTTCTCCCTCTGGAGAATGGGCCCATAGCAATGCATCCCTCACACAGTAGTTCTGAGACTACATTATTCTCTGTTGTAAGGGAAGGGGGCAAGGTGGGGTCCCTTCATTCACCCCCTCCGGCCCCACCTTCCTCTTAGCAATTTCTCAAACCCACCAGATGTATCCTGCCTCAGGGCCTTTGCATCGACCGCGCCCCTCATCAGGTGTGCTCTTCTCCCTCCTCTGAGCTCAATTCACACTTCCCAGACTCACCTCCTCCAGGGAGCTTTCCTGGGCTCACCCCGCCAAGGTCAAGTTTCCAGTCATTCACAACAGACACACGTTTCCTTCATAACCCTTTTCACTGCCATCACGTTGCATGTCTCACTCTAGCTTTCCACTGACTGGCCCGGCCGCCCACAGACAGGGGCTCCCTATGGGTGGGGCTGCCTCATCCCTGCTGTGGCCCCAGCCCCCAGCACACAGAAAGGGCTCTGTAAACAGTGTCCAGCTGGATGGATGTGAAGGTAAACAGAAAGGGCACACCCCACATCTGCAGTTTTGAAAGAATTCTTCTTCCCGAATGTCTCTTTCAACCCTTTAACTTCATTTTTTTTTTTTTTTTTTTTTTGCTTTTTGTTTCAGGCCGATCGTAGATTTTAATGCAGCGAGCTCCCTCACACCCTCACCAGGCTTCCCCGAGTAACAGTTTGCAAAACCGCAGCACAGTATCGCAATCAGGATATTGACAGTAATGCAACCCTCCCGTCCTATTTGGTTTCCCCATTTTACTTGGACCAGTGTGTGTGTGTTTGTTCTCTACAATTTTATCGCCTGTGTCACTTTGCGTAGTCACTGCCGCAGTCCAGGGACAGACCTGTTCCGTCACATGGGTCCTGCATGTCCCCGTTCACCTTTCCCCGCTCGCCATCATCCCTCGCCCCGGCGGCCACTAATCTGTCCTCCATTTGGTGACTTTGCCACCTCGAGGATGTTAAATCACACACCACGAACGAACCTCTGGGGCTGCCCCACTGTGCGCACCGTGTTGCTTGTACCCACTGTGTGCCCGCCACTTTTTCACACTGGGTCGCAGTCCGGGTGTGGGCTGGACCACGGTTGGTCTGTTTTCCCACCCTCGGGTAGGGACGTGCAGCCCCACCCACCAGAAGATGGGGTCCCTTCCCCCCACCGGGACTCTGGGTGAGACTGTCACAGCTGGGTGTGGAAAAGTGACATTCTGGGACTTCTGAGCCCAGGACTCAGAAGGCGTGCAGTTTCTGCCTCTTCTCCGAAGTTTCTGGCCAGAAACGTCCGACCTTCCCGGGCGCCATGCAGGAAGGGAGCCCAAGGCCACAGGAGCGAAGCCCTCGCCCGCCTTCCTGGTCCAGCCAACACCGCACGGTCACGGCACTGGGTGGCTGAGCCACGTCACCCCACAGAATCCTGAGAGACGACAAACGATGCCGTTCTAAGCCCCTCGGTGTTGGGGTGGTTTGTCACCGATCGGTCCTTCTTGCCGGCAGCCTGTGCACTGTGCCCCCACCCCCGGGAGGTTTTCCTTAGTGACACTGGCGTGGGGATTCACCAGGCGGCAGCAATGTCACCTTGTGTCGGTCGATTTTAAGATACACAACGTGTTCACGTTTTAATGTCGCTGACAATGGGACGAAGCCTACACTCGTACAGTCAACCTGAAGGCAGTGTGTAAAACGTCTACTGATGCTTCCTGGAAAGTTCCACAAGGTGCCAGCATCAAGCACCTTCGATTTTAGGAAAGGCAGAAATAATCATCACAATAGCAAAACAGCAAACATCACAGCCAGCTCGTACCAAACGTTACAAGAGGACGAAACGTGTCCCATGGGATTATTTGGGACAAAACCGAAGATGTTAATAACAATAATAGCAGCGCCCGTTCCCGAGGGGCCACCTCCGTCCTCAGAGAGGGGCAGCGAGTTTCCCCAGGATGCACAGCCTGCGCGGCCCGCTCCCACTGCTCCCGGGCTGCCGCATACTGAGGCCTGGGAGAGGAGCCAGGGGGTGCAGCTCCGCGCGGGGGACGGCGGGGCGCGAGGGCCCAGGTGGCCGGGGAGCGCAGGGGCAGACGCGGCGGAAGGCCCGGCGGAAGTGCGAGCCCATGAACGCGTAGAGTAGCGGGTTCAGCGCCGAGTTGCTGTAGGACATGCAGTGCGCCCAGGTCTTGAGCGCGTAGGCCGCGTGGCTGCGCGGGTGCCAGGAGCCCGCCGGGCCCAGCGCCTGCAGCACCAGGAACAGCTGGATGGGGCCCCAGCAGGCGGCGAAGAGCAGGACCACGGCCGCCACCAGCCGTGACACCTTGGTTCGCACAGCGCAGGCTCGCTCCGCCAGCCGCTGCCCCTGGGGTTGGGGGGGGAGGAGGACAGGCTGTGCCCCCCATTCAGACCCCCACTGTGCCTCACCCCACCCCAGCCCGGCTGCGGCCCCCGCCCACCCAGCGGCGCACCTGCAGGGCGCCGTCTGCGGGCGCGGGGCGCACAGCTGCGCGGCTCAGGTGGCGCAGCATGGCCCCGTAGCAGGCACAGGTGGCGACCAGCGGCAGCAGGTAGAGCGCCAGCAGGTTGTAGAGAGCGAAGGCGCGCTCCAGGGCGCGGCTGGGGAAGACCTCGCTGCAGTAGGTGCGCGGCCCCGGGGTGAGGCGGTGCAGGGCGAGCACAGGCGCAGACAGGGCCGCGGAGCCTGCAGCACAGGCGCGGCTGAGATGCTGGCCGGGGACCAGGGGCGCGAAGAGCCAGGGCCCAGGTCTCCTCGGTGCCTCCCCAGTCCGCGCCCTCAGTGCTTCTGCGCAAGGAGCGCAATTGCGCCCATTTCCCAGAGAGGGGCAGTGAGTGGGAGGGCGCCCGGGGCACGAAGACTCGTCCCCCACTCACCCAGCCAGATGCCCAGGCTGACGGCCAAGGCCCGGCGGGGCGTCCGGCGGCGTAGGGCGCGCAGCGGGAACACAGTCACGTACCAGCGGTCCACGCTCATGGCGGTCAGGGTGGCGCACGTAGCCTGCACAGACACCTGGAAGGGCCGGGAGCTGGGCGCGTGCCCCACCCTCTCCGGGTCTGGGGCCTGCTCTGTCTGCGCCCCGACCCCCGCGGGTCTCCCCGCATGTCCAGCCACTCAGGCACACGCTGGACGTGTCCTGGGAGAGCCTCCGCGGGCCAGGAGTGGAGCTCAGAATGGCGAGGGTTAGAGGGGACCATTTGGGGTTCGCTTGAGACCCTGAAACTGAGACGGGGAGAGGCAGAGCCATCCTAGGACCCCAGGAAGGGTGGACAAGAACCCAGATCGCCCTCCCCGTGCCCACGCTCCACCCTGTCCCCGCCCCCCCAACCCAGCGGTCCAGCCGGCCACATCCAGACTCCGCCCCCCCCAGCCCGCCACCCACCTGCTGAATGTAGTTGACGAACTTGCACATGAAGTCGCCCAGCACCCAGGAGGGCAGCGGGTAGAGCAGGGCGGTGAAGGGCACACAGCACAGCAGGAAGGTCACGTCCGTGGCCGCCAGGTTGGCTGCAGGCGGGGATGCGAGGGCGCTGGCCGTGGGGCGTAGAGGCCTCAGCCACCCAGCGCTCCTGGCCCGGATCCCTCGCCCTGGCCTTTGTCATCCGGAAGGCCCCCTACAGCCTTGGTTCTCCCCTTTAACATTTCAGACACCCCTTCATCCCGCAGGGCCCTCAGCCACTCAAGCTTCAGTGGGCCCTGTTCACCCCTGCCTGGGCTGGGGGAGCCTGAGCGGGCCCCGCCCCGCTGAGTCTCAGTTTCCTCACCTGCACATTAGAGGTCGTGGTGCCAGCCCAACGGCCACCGTGGCATGGAGAGCACCAACGGAGCACTCACCTGCGCGGGTAGGCCGCCCCGCCGCCCAAATGTGCAAAGCGAGACCCTGGGGCAGACGTCGCAAACTGGGGGCCCGCGGGCCCACCCGTCTCTCCCCGACTGCGTCTCTTCATCAGACACCGCGTGAAAGGAAGCGCATTTCAATGGAACATCTTCCTCCAGCGGCGGGGGCGAGCCCTCCGTGCGCCACACTCTCACGCTCCCTTTGAACTATTCCAGTCCGCATGGAAGCCGCTAATGGCGTTTGCGACT
>NW_006429782.1:326429-328230 GCF_000325575.1 Pteropus alecto | reverse complement strand
GCCCGCCAGGGGGCGCGCCTGGGACTGGCAGGCGGGCGCCGCGCAGCGCCCGCGCGCTCACCGATGTAGAAGTTGGTCACCGTGCGCATCTGCTTGTGGCGGCAGATGACGAAGATGACAAGCGAGTTCCCTGTCAGGCCAAGCAGCATCAACGCTGCGAAGAGGAGCGGCACCAGCCAGGCGTCCACGGGCCACCGCGCGGGCGCCATTCCGTCCGAGGCGTTGGCGCCGCAGCCGGGGCAGCCCGTTGCGTTGGTCAGCGCCCACCAGGACGCATTGGGTCCGGACATGGCTACGGCGCGTGTGGCTTCGCCGCCCCTCTTCCTTCCGGCCGCCCTCCGGGATTGCGCCCCGGGATCAGTGCGGAGATCCTTCTCCTGGCCGGGGATGCGCCCGTGGAGCCCGAGAAGGTTCTCGGCTGGGGTCCACCGGGCCTGGAGGGCGGCTCCGCTGGGCTCAGCTGCGCCTCTGCTCCTGCCGCAGACGCCGAGCGTTTATAACCTAGCGCCCACCCCCCCACACACACGCGTCCCCGCGTCCCCGCCTTCCCGCCTCTCTGCAGCCGCTCGCTACTCCCTCCCCTGCCTGCGCCCCTCCATCGCCCGTACAGCAACCTTCTCCCCATTTCGTCCCCTCTCCCCAACGCTCAGGGTGAGGGCACTGGAGGGGACGGGTTGAAGGAGGGCAGAGCGGAGGAGGGGTGGCTGCGTGGAGGCTCCTGGGAACCCCGGAGGGACCGACCCTGACCAGGGGATAGAAACTCCCAGGCAGGGTCTGGTGGTCAGAAGGTGTCTGTTCTTTAAGAACTCAACCTCCCCTCACTCCGGCTGCTACAAATCAGACCCCTAAGATCGATCACCTCCCAGCTCACGGGCGGCAATTTGCGGGCACATGGGCACCTGTGCCGCTGGCTGCAGGAAGCAGGTGGAGGGCAGGTTACAAAGGACACTGTTGATCCTGAAAACGCACACCCAGGAATGTAGCCGACACTAGTCGGGCCACCGTCGAGCAGTACGCGGTGGAGAAAAAGACGCGCCCTCTGTAGGGGAAGAGAGGAATAGATATGCATGGCATCCGAGCAGTCAACCGTCTATGGGGGGCAGAGCAAAAGAGGGGGGACATGTTTCCCTGGGGGGACAGACAGGATAGGGTGCGGAGATCCGTGGTTACCAGGTGGGGAGGAGACTGTTTGGGGGAAGCTGCTGAGTGGAACGAGCCTGCGGGAGCATCGAGCAGGTGGCTGGACCTTGGAGGTGGGGGGCTCTGGGGAGCAGTGGCGCCTGATGGACAGGCGGGAGGTCCTGGGTCCGGGAGGCCGTAAAGAAGGTGCAGGACAGGTTTCTTGGTACCCACGCCCCGTCAGGGAAGGCTCAGGAGGCACCCCCAGAATGGGCACATTTAGTGAGCAGCTATGGGCTGTGGGCCCCAGAGCCCCTTCCTGCCCTCCTCCCAGGCCCCACGGGGTGGGGGGGTCACTGTTGATTTCTTTGGCTTCTTTTCACTTTTATATCTACATAGAGTCACGCGATGTGGCCTTTTAACCATTTGGCCTCCTTCCCCACCCCCTCTCGCCCTTCGCTTGTTGAGGGGATTTGGCTCTTTGTCCGGACGATTTGCTCCAGACTGGACCTGGCCGGGTGCATCTCTATGGGGTCCGCTCCCCACTTCTCTTGTAGAGTGGAAGGTGGATTCTAGATTCTAGAGCAGCTTTCAATCTTTGCTCTGAGCCCTCCTATGGCTCCCCATTGCCCTCAGGACCAAACCCGGATCTGTCACCACAGGGCCGCCAGGCTCTGGGGTC
>NW_006429782.1:324848-326397 GCF_000325575.1 Pteropus alecto | reverse complement strand
GGTGCCTCAGGGACTTTGCCCTGACTGCCCCTTCTGCCTGGCACACACGTCCCACTTTTGTGGTTTGTGGTCCCCCTCCCAGAGGCCTCCTCTTTCCCACCCCACTCAGGGAAGGAGGGGTCTGTCCAGGTGGCTGCTGGTTAAATAAATAAATCCTAAAAGACAGTCCTATTTTCAAAGACAAGTAAATGAGCTGATGCTCCAAGGGGCTTCGCTTTGATGGCTACTGGGACGGGGCTGGTGGCAGGAAAGGCCCCTTGGTGCCCGGGTGGGGGGGGTATAGGTCATTTTTTGCGTCTTCTGCCTCCCCTCCCCCTCCCCAGGCCGCAGTGTCCCGCCCTGTCCCCTGTGCGTACAGCAACCTTCTCCCCATTTCGTCCCCTCTCCCCAACGCTCAGGGTGAGGGCACTGGAGGGGACGGGTTGAAGGAGGGCAGAGCGGAGGAGGGGTGGCTGCGTGGAGGCTCCTGGGAACCCCGGAGGGACCGACCCTGACCAGGGGATAGAGACTCCCAAGCAGGGTCTGGTGGTCAGAAGGTGTCTGTTCTTTAAGAACTCAACCTCCCCTCACTCCGGCTGCTACAAATCAGACCCCTAAGACCGGTCACCTCCCAGCTCACGGGCGGCAATTTGCGGGCACATGGGCACCTGTGCCGCTGACTGCAGGAAGCAGGTGGAGGGCAGGTGACAAAGGACACTGTTGATCCTGAAAACGCACACCCAGGAATGTAGCCGACACTAGTCGGGCCACCGTGGAGCAGTACGCGGTGGAGAAAAAGACGCGCCCTCTGTAGGGGAAGAGAGGAATAGATATGCATGGCATCCGAGCAGTCAACCGTCTATGGGGGGCAGAGCAAAAGAGGGGGGACATGTTTCCCTGGGGGGACAGACAGGATAGGGTGCGGAGATCCGTGGTTACCAGGTGGGGAGGAGACTGTTTGGGGGAAGCTGCTGAGTGGAACGAGCCTGCGGGAGCATCGAGCAGGTGGCTGGACCTTGGAGGTGGGGGGCTCTGGGGAGCAGTGGCGCCTGATGGACAGGCGGGAGGTCCTGGGTCCGGGAGGCCGTAAAGAAGGTGCAGGACAGGTTTCTTGGTACCCACGCCCCGTCAGGGAAGGCTCAGGAGGCACCCCCAGAATGGGCACATTTAGTGAGCAGCTATGGGCTGTGGGCCCCAGAGCCCCTTCCTGCCCTCCTCCCAGGCCCCACGGGGTGGGGGGGTCACTGTTGATTTCTTTGGCTTCTTTTCACTTTTATATCTACATAGAGTCACGCGATGTGGCCTTTTAACCATTTGGCCTCCTTCCCCACCCCCTCTCGCCCTTCGCTTGTTGAGGGGATTTGGCTCTTTGTCCGGACGATTTGCTCCAGACTGGACCTGGCCGGGTGCATCTCTATGGGGTCCGCTCCCCACTTCTCTTGTAGAGTGGAAGGTGGATTCTAGATTCTAGAGCAGCTTTCAATCTTTGCTCTGAGCCCTCCTATGGCTCCCCATTGCCCTCAGGACCAAACCCGGATCTGTCACCACAGGGCCGCCAGGCTCTGGGGTC
>NW_006429782.1:322327-322795 GCF_000325575.1 Pteropus alecto | reverse complement strand
CACTGTGTAGCCGTTTCCCGAGGACTGTAGGTCCAGGAAGCCTCTGGCGCCCTGTCTGGGACCTCAGTGTCCCCATCTTTAAGTCGTCTCTGGGTGGCATGGGAAGCAGGTGAACTGGCCCTTGGCGAGTGTGTAGATGAAGGCCAGGTATTCATTCATTCGACAACAACTATCCAGCACCTGCTGTGGGGCAGGTGCTGGGGACACAGCAGGGACCAAGATGACCCCGTCCTAGGTGACCCTGTCCTGTGATTCTGCATCTTGTTCCCACAGGTCTAGCAAGGGAGGTGAGGGTTAAGGGGTAAACACAGACCGGCTGGTTTGGGGTGGCAACCGATAAAACAGCAAACAGCCGATTGGGCTTGTAGGGGAGGGACGGTTTCCGGGGAGGTGACATTTGAACAGAGGCCAGAATGAGCTGTGAAAGGGTGCTTCAGGCGGAGGGCTCGGCGCGTGCAAAGGCCCTGC
>NW_006429782.1:318922-322020 GCF_000325575.1 Pteropus alecto | reverse complement strand
GATACCATGTCCACCCGCCCCCACCCTGCACTACGAATCTGCCTTGCCTGCTGCTCCAGCTCTGCCCCCTTGCGCCCTGTCCTCTGTGTCTTGAGTGGGGGGGGGGTCCAGGCCCCCCGAGGCCACATGTTTCTTATGTCATGCTGGAATCTGGGTGAAGTCAGCAAGCCTGAATTGGTGCTGGATTCATTTCCAGGGCTCAGCTCAGGGCTTGAGGCCCATGAGGGGATGGTGAGCCCCCAAATGCCTGCGGGACCAGGCACAGACCGTGGCCCAGGCATGAGACAGCCAGGGAGGAGCGGGCCAAGGAGGCCGGGCCTTGCCCTGGGGGTGCTGGGGGGCCATGGGTGGCAGCAGACCAGGGGAGGGACCAGTCGGGTCTTAGCTAGGGCCCCCCACAGATCTCGGCGGATCCCGGAGGGAAGCAGGTGGCCGAGTGGTTGTGGGGCGGAGGTTCCTGTTCACACTCAAGGTCAAACCTTGGCTCTGCTCCTGCTCGTGAGATAGTGGGGGCCCCATTTCTGAGAGCCCCACGCCCTAAGGGCTGAGCTCGCTCCCTGAGTCCTGACCTGCTCTGACGTCTCCCGACAGCTCCCCCCGGATGTGGCTTCTGTTATCAGCCTGACCAGGCCACCATCCTGGACTCTGTCCAGCTCCCGGAGTGGAGCCCCAAGGAGGCCGCTGGTGAATCTGGGGCTTGGGGCGGGGGTGCTTGGGCCTCTGGGAGACATTCCTCAGGTCGGCTCCTGAGCTGACTTGATATGAGTGTTCGACCCAGGGACGTGGCTGTGATCAATGGTGTGGCCGATGGGGTGAGTGCCCCGTCACAGGAGGAAACCAAGCAGGGAAAGGCTGGGCTGGGTCTCCAGGGGAGGGCGCTTGTCCCGAACTCTCTTGGCTCTGCGTGCCCCCTCTCAGGTCCATAGACCCCGCAGGGCTTTTCTGGAAGAACTGACCCAGCGGGCTTTTATTGAGTTCTGACTGTGTGCCAGGCACGGCTGACAATCCCCACGTGGAGGTCACGACCTAGTGGGAGAAAGCTGACACAGGGAGGTGTCACACAGAGGGGGTCGGGGTCTCAAGGGGTCGTTTCCATTTCCGCAGAAGCCGACAGGAGGCGAGCAGTGAGTAGGGCAGCATGCACCAGGCAGGGGGCACAGCCAGTGCAAACGCCCACCCGGAGGAGTGGCGAGAGCTGGCTGCAGCACAGCGACTGAGGGGGCAGGAGTTAGGACGTGGGGAGGGGGCTCCCGGCACCGCAGACCCTCTGGGGGCCAGAATCTGCCATCGGCCGCAGGGTGAGGGTTTCTGAGCCGGCGGTGGCCACCGTCTTATGGTTCGGGGTTGTCAGGGCCTGACCAGGAAGGCCTAGCAGCGTCTTGCCAGGAAGTCTGCACCCAAGAGCCCCTGCCTCTCCCCTGCACCCGGCACTCGGGGCCCCAGCGGGAGGCCTGTCCACACTGCTAATCTATCTCCACAGTTAATGCCATTTGCTCAGAGGAAAGCGGATTAGCTAGGTGGGGGGAATCACTCCAGGTCCCCCCTCTGCCCCGGTGCTGGCTCCTGGGCACATTTTGGGGGGGACTCGGGCGACGGGGGAGTGCATGAGGCAGGCGGGCTCAGGTGAATCGAGTCTCTTGAGAAACTCCCAGAGGTGGGTGGTGTTCAAATCCTGGACACTGGGCCTCACGGGCTCGCAGCTAAGATCTGGAAGCCTGGGATGGGGTGGGGTGATGGGGAGTGAGGAGCTGCCTTTCTCCGCCACCCACAACTGTGTGCATTCAGGCAAGTGTCTCTTCTTCTCTGAGCCTGGTTTACTAACCTGTCATCACAATCATGCCTGCCTTTTGGATGATGCGATCACAAAAGAAAATGAAATTGTAAGGGTCCAGGTTGCACACACATCAGGGGGGTGAGCTCCTCATCGCCGAGGGAGACGAGGCAGGTGATGGCTGTGGTTCAGCGGCAGAGGTAGGGTTTTGGCCCTGAGGACCGCCCCCCACCCTGGCCCATAGGCACCTTCCGGGATGCCTGCCTGCTCTAGCCGGCTCCCAAGTGAAGAGGTTCTCAGCCTCCAAGAGGAAGCAGCACTTCATCAACCAGGCAGTGCGGAACTCGGACCTCGTGCCCAAGGCCAAGGGGCGGAAGAGCCTCCAGCGCCTGGAGAACAGTGAGCTGGGCTCGAGGGGCGCCTCCCGCGGGATCCCAGGCCTTAGCCCAGAACGGCGAGGGTGTTGGCACCATCTGCTCCCTTACCAGGAGCCCGGCCCTGAGCTGGGCCCTGCTAGGGCTGGGCCAGAGGGAGCTCTGGGCATTGGAGCAGGGGCTTTCAAGGATGTGTAGGAGCTCAACAAGGCAGGACGAGGTGGGAGGAGTTCTGGACTTTGAATGCCTCTGGGAAAGACGTTGGAGCTTGGAGGCAGGGAGGCTGGTGCCAGTCAGAAACCAAAGGCTGTAAATGTAGAGGTGGGGTGGGGGGAGAAAAGATGGTCGGGCGGGTCTCCATGGAGCCTGGGGACCCCAAATGCCACACCCCAGCCCAAAGACCATCTGCTTCCTCTAGCCCAGTACCTCCTGACGCTGCTGGAGACAGACGGAGGCACACCCGGCCTGGAGGACGGGGACCTGGCACCCCCCGCGGCGCCCGGCATCTTCGCGGAGGCCTGTAATAACGAGACCTATGTGGAGGTGGGCCCGTCCCCCATCTCTTGCTCCCTCCGCTCCAGCCACGCTGGCCTGTTTCTGTTTAGGCTTTCACCAAGAGCACCCAGCTTCCTCTGGCCCATTGATGAATGCGCTTTAGTCTCCCCCAGGTCCCTAGACCACGCCAGAACCCTCACCCCACCCCAAACCTTCCAGCGCCCACGATCTACCTGCCTGTCCATGTCGACACCCCTCCCTAGACCAGCAGGTCTGTTGGTGCCCCGTGAAGTCTTGACCGGTCTGGCGGGCCGAGGTGTCCACAAGGAGTGTCTCCATGCACTTTGAGACACTCTGTGTGCACTGACCAGATGGGGAAACCGAGGCCTAGAGACATGCCATCATCGTGCCATCATCATGCCATCAACAGCTCAGGGCCTGCCCGCCCCTATTCCAGG
>NW_006429782.1:289105-318750 GCF_000325575.1 Pteropus alecto | reverse complement strand
TGGAGGCCTGGCCTGGAGTGGGGGGTGGGGCGGGGACAGACGGGAGGAGCCTGGTGAGCGGGACCTGGTGAGTGGGAGGAGCCTGGTGGGCGGGCCCTGGCAGGTGGGAGGAGCCTGCTGGGGCGGGAATGGGGAGGTGGGAGGGACCTGGTGGGCGGGGCCGGCCAGGTGGGAGGAGCCTGGCCTGGCGGCAGGACCCTCCATTTACTCCAGCGCCTGCCTCACACCTTGGGCTCTTGCAGAGGACCCGGCCTACACCCCCAGAGAGTGCTTCCAGCGCATCAGCCGGCGTCTGCGAGCCGTCCTCAAACGGAGCCGCATCCCCATGGTGAGTACCAGGCTGGGCCCGTCGCCTCGCCTGCCTGCCTCAGCTTCTCAGTTGGGGCGGCGTGAGGGGAGACCCGTCTCCCACCGCGCGCGTGCTGTGACGGAGACAGGGCCGGGTACGCACCGGTGGGATCTGACCACAGGACCTAGGGCTGGGCAAGGGCTCTTCTTGACGGTGGGCGCTGCAGGATGTGTAGGCGAGCACCAGGCACCAGGTGCAGGCACTCGAGGTGATAGCGGTACCTCGGTGCCTGGTGTTCCTGGATCCGGTTAAACAACCTCATGGAGCCAGTCAGAGGCCACATGTGAACCCAGGGCTTTGGGCTCCCGGGGCTGTCCCCAGCAGGGGCGACATGGACAGCCTGGCCAAGATCCCAAAGTCGGCTGACCCCTGGGCCCGTGTGTCCTGCAGGAAACGCTGGAGACCTGGGAGGAGCGGCTGCTGAGGTTCTTCTCCGTGTCCCCCCAGGCCGTGTACACGGCCATGCTGGACAACAGGTGACGGGTGGGGGCGGGCACCGTGAGCTCGCTGGTGGCTGCTTCTTGCCAGCGGTCACTCACCATCCGTTCCTCCACAGCTTCGAGAGACTCCTGCTCCACGCCGTCTGCCAGTACATGGACCTCATCTCAGCCAGTAAGTGCCGACGTCCCCAGGACCTCCCATGAGCCCATTCGGCCGGAGGAAACTGAGGCTACGCAGGGTCTGCTCCCTCAGCGGGAGGCTTGGCGGGGGGCGGGGGGAGGCTGCAGGACGCTGCCTTAATTCATCAGAGGCTCCTGTGATCCTGGCCCCACCCCAGGTGACACTGTGGACATTGACACTCCTTCATCCACATCCCCCGGGGCCAGGGGAGAGAGGGGACCGTGTGCGGGTTATGAAGCGGGGCCTCGAGGGGCCCCAAAATGAGATGAAGGTCCCCCAGTGTCTTCAGTGTCCTCGTTTAGCCATAGCGCCCCTTCACTGTGGCACACATGTGGCACACGAGTGCCCCCACCTGGGGCCTGTGTTCCCACTTTAGAAAGAGGGTGGTCTTGGGACACAGCCCCCTACCCCAGGGAGGGTGCTTGCAGGCCCTTGCTGGCCCTGGGTGCCCCCATTGGGTCCTCATTCCCCAGTTGGGTCTCTCTGCTTCCTGCCTGGAGTTGCTGAGGAGACGGTTCCCATGGCAACCCCAGGATGGTTCCATCTGGCCGCCCCCTGGTGCTCCCTGGGGAAAGTAGCCCCCAAACTTGTCTTTGTTCCCACAGACTCGGGGTAGAGAGGCTGGGCCGGGGTGCCTCAATGTAGGAGCCGTTCAGCAGCCTGAACACAAAGGATTTGGGGCCTCAGCAAGACGGGGAGCAGGGGGAGCAGGGGATAGGGAACAGCCGGGCCTACAGGAGGAAGTGGGAGCGGGCTTCAGAGTCAGCCCGTACCCGTCTAACCACGGAATGAGGAACAGTGGAAGAAACAAGTTGTCTGGGGAGCCGGTCCTGGGACCTGGGGGTCCCGGTAAGCCAGACCCCACGTGCCCGCTTGCAGTGACCTGCAGCCCAGCAGGACCCGGCCCTGGCCTTCCTTCCATTCTGGCCCCACTTGTCCCCTCTGGCAGGTGCCGACTTGGAGGGCAAGAGGCAGATGAAGGTCAGTAACCGGCACCTGGACTTCTTGCCTCCTGGGCTGCTCCTGTCCGCCTACCTGGAACAGCGCAGCTGATGGCGGCCGCCTGCCTGCCCCATCCCCCGTGACCACGTCCCATATCATCCACTAAAATGTTGGTTATTTTTGGAATTTGTCCTTGGAAACATGCTCTCCCCCTTGGGGTCGCCGTCTCTCACCCTGACCCAGCCCCCGCCAGGTAAATGGCAGGTGGCCGGGGCTGCCCCAGACTCTCCCGGGGGCCCCCATAATGCCCAGCTCTGGGACTTGTGTTTGGGTGGGGAGACCTGGCCTGTTCACTTCCATGTTCCTTCTTCCTTCAGCTTTTCTGGCCCAGTCTGAAGCTTAAGCGAGGAGGGGGAGCCCGGATTTTTATCACTTTTAATTAATTTGGCGTGATTTGTTGTAGATTTTTAAATTTCCCTTTGGGAAGAAAAACCAAATACTCGCCCCAACTGATAAATCAGGGGGCTTCGTTCTAGTCCCTGCTTGACCCCCATCCCAGTTTTTGGCTAGGATGGGGGGGTCTCTGGGGTGCTGCCCCTCACCCCAGGAGCGTTGTTACGTCTTGTGTGCGTGCAGATGTGTGTGCATGCCAGCGCCCCGCAACCCAGGTCAAGCTGCGTCTTAAAGGCTGGTTTTGCCCTCATTTTGGAATGTGTGTTGTCCTCCCCTGGTGCCTTTCGATGGCTCTTGGGGCCCCACCTGCCCTACTACCCCCCCAAACTTTTCTCCCCATCTCTTCATCCTGGGGGTCTGGGACTTCCAGCCAGAAGCCTCCGCCCTCATTCCCCTCTCCGCCTCCCCTTCCCTGCTCTCCCCCAGTCTAGTTCTGGCTCGTTGCTTTGGGGTGTCCTCCTGCTGGTCACCTGACCTGGCCCACAAGAGCCAGGCTGGGGGCCCCCACTCCCGTGTGTGTGATTAGTTGCACATTGAAAAAGTGGAGCGTTCAATAAATTTCTGGTGCTCTGGTATCCAGCTGTGCGGTTTTCTTTGGGAGCAGCGCTGGGGGCACAGTGGCGCGCAGGATGCTCAATAAATTTCTGGTGCTCTGGTATCCAGCTGTGCGCTTTTCTTCGGGAGCAGCGCTGGGGGCACAATGGCGCGCAGGATGCGCTTGGGTCTTGGTCACAGGGCTGTGGGCCTGGGGGGAGGAGCTTCGCGCTAAGGGGTGGAGCTTCGTGCTGAGTGACACCCGGAGGGTGAGGCGGGTGGCCCTTGACTCTGCCGCCCTGGCCCCTCCCCGGTGCCCAAGTTCAAACCCGAGCTCCGCCACTTCCGAGCCGCTTCACTTCCAAAAGTCACCCTATGAAGTCCCCAGGGCAGCGGGAGCAAAATACCCCACCCACACTGCAATAAAATACCCTCCGCTGCGGCCAGAAACCGCGGGGTTTTACTGTCTCTCGGTTCTGGGGCCAGATGTCCCCACTCAAGGTGTCGCAGGGCCGCGCTCCCTCCGGAGGCTCCAGGGAGTGTCCTTCCCGGGGATTCCGCGTCCCTTGGCTTGTGGCCACATCCGTGCCGCGTCTGCCTCCACTGTCCGTGGCCTCTCCCTGTGTCTCTGCTCATCGTCTTCCCTCTGTGTGTGTCTGGGACCGGCCGGGAGTCCTGCAGGACGTCCGCAGTCTGGGTTTTCTGGTGTTTTTCTCATGATCGCACTGAGGGATGTGCCCCACTCATCCTGTCGCATCAGGATCCCTGCTGTCCCACTGCTCCTCACGGCTGACATTGTCTCGGTGGGGATGCTGGTCAGGTTTCTGCACTGGGAAGCCCCTGCTCCCCCTGACCCCGTCCCCACCAACACACGCACACACTGCCCTCTGAAGGGGTCGCTGAAGTGGGAGCTATTCTGGGGGCTTCTGCAGGGGAGGCTTTTTTCTTGTCCCGGTGCCTATGTTAAGTCTTTTATATCAGTGTCGAGGTGTGGGTATTTCCCTCCTATGTTAGGGCGTAATCCGGTATGACTTCAATTTTAATTGCAGAAGTGACTCCAAGATTGGCCGCTGGGAGCTCTCCCGGGGGCAGGGGGGGCCGTGTCTCTCTGAGACGCCCCCGACATCGTGGGGGTTTTATTTCGTGAGCACGGTGCTGACTTCCTGCCACTCCAAGACGCTTCTGCTTTGCTGGGGCCTTTTACATGGCGCCGTGTTAGAATCCGCTGGGTGATGGGTGCGCTGTATTCCATTTTAACATGCATTTAAGCAGGTTTAAAGGTAGACACTCAGCAGTGGAAATCCAAATTGCCGGGACTTTCGACAAAAGGAGCTTTCTGAGTCTCCAGCTCAGAAGCTCCCATCTGCAAAGGGGACCGAGTTCCCAGTTTCGGTGAGGACAGGCCTGGGCCCCAGGTCTGAGCCCCGGGAGGGCCCGCAGGCTGCTCCCACTGGCACGCGGGGTCAAGGCCTACCCTGGCCCTCTGCTGGCATCGTCGGCTTCTTCCCAGCCCTCTTCTCCAGCCCCGCGCGACCGTCCCTGCGGTCCCATGGGGTCCCCCCCTCCCCCCCCGGGGCAGACCCTGCAAACTGCGGAAAGTATGGCAGGAACGCAAGCAGCTTTAGGGGGAGGAACTGGGGATGCGGTTTGAATCCAGAAGGACTTCAACTGGCTAAGTCACCTACCCGGCTCGTGGTGCCTCGATTTCACCACCCGTGAACAAAAGTAGAAGGGGTACAGAGCGAGCGGAGTTAGCTTTGAGAGGAGAGGGTGAGGCCGGGTTGCTGGGGGCCTCCCCTGTCCCGCCCCGGTCTCCCCGCCCGCGGATGCCGCGAAGGCAAAAATATGGAACGCTTCACGAATTTGCGTGTCATCCTTGCGCAGGGGCCATGCTAATCTTCTCTGTATCGTTCCAATTTTAGTATATGTGCTGCCGAAGCGAGCACGAATCCACGGTACCCCCGGAAGCTATTTAAAGCCCAAGGTTAAAATTTCTTTACGGTAAGGGTGAATTCCGTTACCGAAGTTCAGTAACCCCTACTTATACGATATTAGTGAAAAATATAGTCTAGCGAAGTGGAGTCATGCCCCAGAGTCGAGAAAGTGTTTCTTAGTCTACCCGATAAAACCGTGGTGGCTGCTGGGACCCTATTAAAGCACCTATGCAAATAAGCCCGGAAGCGAGGCGGAGCCGGAGCCGCCACCGTCCCAGAAGCCCCTGGGAAGCAGCCGCGCTGCGCGGGCGACTCGTTGGTCGCGGGGAAGACGGCGGCGCTGGAGCCGCGCAGTTCGGGCGAGTGCGCGCTGCGGCCGCGGCGCCCGGGCCCACGGTGAGCACGGGGCTCCGGGTCCCGGAGGGGTCGGCCGGCCTCCGGGCGACCCCGGGGAGCGCGGCCGGGGGAGGCGGGGCCTGCGGGGTCAGAGGGCGAGTCTGGACAGCAAAGCGTTCTGGGTATGCGGCCCGGCGCGCGCGGGGCGTGGTCTGGGGGTTGCGGTGGAATCTTGGGGTCCGGAGCCGGGGGAGGAGGGGTGGGGGGGATTAGGGCGCGTCCGAAGGATTGTCTCTCCCTGGGGAGGGCCGTGGGGTGAATTCGGGGCAGGGCTTGAGGGTTATGGGGGACTTGGGGGCGAGACCTAGACATGGCGTGGGGTCCCTGGGACAAATGGAGTTGGGACCTGGAGAGCCAGGTGCATGGGGCCGGGGCTTGGAAAGCAAAACCTGCTGGGGAAGGGGCTGGAAGGCTTTGGGGACTGATCTAGGGTTCGTTTGGGGTCCCTGGGGTGGAGCCTGAGAGTTTAGGGTGGGCCTGTGGGCTCAAGGGGCAAATTGGGAGCAGCGTCTGGAAAACAGAGATCCAAAGGGATGGGGATGGGGATGGAGGGCTT
This sequence comes from Pteropus alecto, assembly GCF_000325575.1. Lineage (NCBI taxonomy): Eukaryota > Metazoa > Chordata > Mammalia > Chiroptera > Pteropodidae > Pteropus > Pteropus alecto. Next base: position 312,965 of record NW_006429782.1, on the reverse strand, counting down.
TGGAGGCGCAGCTTAGCGTTGAAGGGGCTTGTGGCCGGGCGGGAAGAAGTGGGGCCGTCGAGGTAGTGAGTGAGAAAAACTGGGGGTGATCCCTGGACTAATGGTCTCGCTGGACTTTTGTGACTGGGAAAGGGGATAAGCTGCAGTCGGTGCGGGGCGCGTGGAGAAGCCGAGGAAACCTTGGCCGTTGCCGTTAGTTACACCTGGCAAGTCTCACACCCCAGACCAAACTGCTGACTGCCCCCAGCCTGTCTCCCCAGCTCGGCCAGAGGCAGCCGCACCCCCCAGCCCCGTGCCCTGCTGCAGGATAGACCCAGGCTCCCACCCCTTCTCACGGTTTCCACTGGCCCCTCATGTGCGCCTGGACCAGGGCAGCCACCTGCACCCGGTCCCCCAGCCATACCCTGCAGACAGCTGGAAGCATCCTGTTGAAACAAATAGGTCACAGCCTTCCTGAATCTCCGACCTCATCTAGGGTGAAAGCCCACTGGGCCCTGCACGGCCTGCCCCACCCTCACCTAGGCCACCTGGCTCGATCCAGCCTCTGCCTTTGTACTGGCTCTTGCTTCCCAAGATGCGTGCATGTCTTGGCAGGCGCCCTCACGCCTGTGTCGTGCGTCCCCTGGCGAGGCCTCCCCGGCCCCTCCCCTCACACAAGACCCAAGGTCATAGAGCGGACCCTTGTCATTCCCCATGGTGACCCAGCGTCCCGCACGACATTCAGCGAACACCGTGGCAAGCCAGTCCTCTCTGTCCCTCTCTCCCTCAGGTGACTGTCCTCGGGAAGGGGCCTGACCTGTGGCGGGTGGGCACAATGGATCTGGCCTATGTCTGCGAGTGGGAAAAATGGCCCAAGAGTACGCACTGCCCGTCAGTGCCCCTGGCCTGCGCGTGGTCCTGCCGCAACCTCATCGCCTTCACCACGGACCTCCGGAACGACGACCAGGGTGCGTCCCCTCGCCCCCGGCCCGGCCCCCTCCCCACACGGGCTCCCACCGTACCTGGAGCTGCAGTGGGGCAACTCGTGTGTCTCCAGGCCGGCCTGGGAGCCACACCCTAGCTGTCCGGGCCCTCTCAGGGCTTGCTCATTTGCAACTGGGGTGGCGAGGACCCCAGCCTCGCAGGGGTGCAAAGGGCAGATGCGTTCAACTGCTGGCTGCTGAGATAGTGCTCCCCCACACCCGACGCCTGGGGGATGCTGGGGTCTCCCCTGTGGGATGGAAGGGGCCGGGCGGGGGGAGGTAATTCCACTCAGGCTTGCTGGGGCTAGGGCCTCAGTTTCCAGACTGTACGTGTCACTGTTCGGCTTTTGAAAGCCGCCGAGGTGCACGGCCACCAGCTTACCATGTCTCCGTCTCTCGCGTAATGTGCACTCGGTAGAGACGGTTTGAAACGCACAGGAATCGAGATTAAAAAAGACTATGTGTTATTGTCCATGGAGAGAGCCCTGCATTTTAGGGTCATTTCCTCACAATTCCATTTCTCGGGTTTCTTTTTTGAAAACGTGTTTGTAGACACACTGGTGGCAAACCGCAGGCCTGCTCTGCCCTCCCGAGGGGACACGAGCCTGCTCCCATTGGTGCCCAGGCTGTCGTTGTGGGCAGCAGCATCTCCGTGACTTCCCTGTCAGGGGGGTGATCGCTGGGTTCCTCCCTGAGTTCCTCCGGGTCATTGGGCGCTTCGGGCCACGTCCCCGTCGCCCTGCTGACCATGCCCCATCCCTCGCAGACCTGACCCGCCTGATCCACATCCTGGACACGGAGCACCCCTGGGACGTGCACTCCATCAACTCGGAGCACAGCGAGGCCATCACCTGCCTCGAGTGGGACCAGTCAGGTGACGGTGGGGCCGGGGGTCCTGCCCGGCCGAGGGAGACCACGGCGATGGCCCCGAGTCCCAGGGCGATGTGCTCTTTTTCCTAGTCACGGCCCCAGAGCTGGGACTCGAACCTCCGACCTGTGGCTTTGCAGCCAGTGCTTCCTGTTCCCCGCGTCCAGAGCCGTCACTGCGGCATGCCTTGTGCCACTGCCCTGCTCCAGCTCCGCCGGGCTGGCCCCTCCCAGGCTCCTCATGTGCTGCGGGTGACTGGCCTTGCCCGTGGTGCGGTCTGGGATGCAGGTGTGTCCCCACAGGCTCCCGGCTCCTGTCAGCTGATGCCAATGGACAGATCAAGTGCTGGAGCATGGCGGACCACCTGGCCAACAGCTGGGAGAGCCCCGTGGGCAGCCTGGTGGAGGGGGACCCCATCGTGGCCCTGTCCTGGCTGCACAATGGTGTGAAGCTGGCTCTGCACGTGGAGAAGGTGGGGGTCACACCTGAACGGGATGAGGGCATTTCCGCTACCCGTCCACCGCCCAGCCTGGCCCCCTCCCCCACCCCGCCCAGCACCCTTCGGGTTTTGGAACCACGTGCCTGGCTCACAGCTTCTGTCCAGCTGTCACTTGGCTCCTGTGTGTCTAGTGGGCCACCCGTTTAACTGATGGCTCCTGTCCTCAGAACTCAGCCTACCCTTTGATTCAGTAACATTCTAGGGTTTTTTTCACCGTACCGTGTAGTTAGGCCGGCATCACGGTTAAGAGTGGGGGCCACCTGGGTCGGGGGTGCTGAGTGCAGATCCCGACTTCGCACCCCTGTGCACCACGTTGCTCACCATCAGATGGGCTTGGTGATGCATCATGGTGATGTCAGTGAGCGCAAAGGCGTGACGGCTCAGCTCGGGGCCCAGGAGGCTGCATTCCGTCCCAGCTCACCAAGGAGGAGGCACCAGTGTCCCAGGCCACTGCGTGAAGCCCTGTCGCACCCCCCACCCCCTCTCGGTGCTGTTTCACGGGTTAAACACATTTGTCAGGGTCACGGAACCACATGCTTAGAAAAGGGTGAATTTTGTTACACGGGAATTGTAACTTAAACCTAATTTGCCAAGATACGATAGTGACGATGTAGCAGCAGCAGCACGGACTGGGAGGGCTCGTCCTGGGTGCTTCAGTGCAGAGAGTGGTCTGTAAATGCAGGGGAAGAGTGGGTGGTCTCAGAGGAGGCCCCCCGGCCCCCGAAAATGCCGAGCGTCTGGCCCTTTACGGGGGAAGGTTGTTGGCCCCTGTCCTGCACGGGTTCAGTCAGTGGACCCTCCCCATGGTCCTCCAGCACAGAGGAGGAGACTGAGGGTCAGGGAGGCCACGTCACATGGTGCTCAAGTGGCCGAGGCAGGATTCGAACCATGCTCTGGCTTCTGCCTCCTTGTTCGCCCCTTTCCGTGGGTGTGACTCCTGGAAGGGGGTCGTCGGGTCGCCTCTTACGGCTGGGCGGGGTGTCTTGGGGGCCCTGGGCGGGGGGTGCAGGTACTGAGCAGACCCTCCCCCCTTCCCCCGCAGTCAGGAGCCTCCAGCTTTGGGGAGAAGTTCTCCCGCGTCAAGTTCTCGCCGTCGCTCACGTTGTTTGGGGGCAAGCCCATGGAGGGCTGGATCGCGGTGACGGTCAGTGGCCTGGTCACCGTGTCCCTGCTCAAGCCCAGTGGGCAGGTGCTGACGTCGACAGAGAGCCTGTGCCGGCTGCGGGGCCGTGTGGCGCTGGCCGACATCGCCTTCACGGGCGGTGGCAACATCGTGGTGGCCACAGCGGACGGCAGCAGCGCGTCGCCCGTGCAGTTCTACAAGGTGTGCGTGAGCGTGGTCAGCGAGAAGTGCCGCATCGACACCGAGATCCTGCCCTCGCTCTTCATGCGCTGCACCGCGGACCCCAACCGCAAGGACCGGTTCCCCGCCATCACCCACCTCAAGTTCCTGGCCCGCGACATGTCAGAGCAGGTGCGCCCCGCCCTCGGCCACAGGGCTCTAGCCCGGAGTTGGGGGAGGGACCCTCCCAGCCCCCACCAGCTTCCAGAGGCCCCGCCCCCTCGTCACAGATGGCGGCGCCATCCCTTTGTGACCCTCCCGTGAGGGCGCTGGGCCCCGGGAACCAGGCTCATCCCCTCCCAGGGGCCTTGACTGGGTCCCAACCGCTGCCACGAGAGGGCGTGGCGCAGGTCGTGGGACAGGGACATCTCAGCTGACCCCCGCGGGTCACCCTCGTGCCCATCGTGACCATGCAGCAGCAAGGCCCAGCTTGCACCAGGGAGGGTGCCAGCGGGTGGTGGGCTGGCGGGCGGGCCTGGGTTCGAATGCACAGTAGCTGTGAGGTCGGGGCTGGTGTGAGCGATCAGGGGACCGGGGGACGGAGGCCCAGGGAGGGGAGGTGGCCGGGTCACGTGGCCAGCCCCGAGCCTGGGGTGTGGGGTGTGGCGAGCACGGCCCCAAGGTGTGGGCGTCGAGGCGCTGCATGCTCGTGAGCAGCTGCCTCCTACAGGTGCTCCTGTGTGCGTCCAGCCAGACGAGCAGCAGCGTGGAGTGCTGGTCCCTGCGGAAGGAGGGGCTCCCCGTGAACAACGTCTTCCAGCAGATCTCCCCCGTGGGTGAGCCCCGCGGGCGGCTGCAGCATCTGGCTTAATATGAGGAAACCGGGACTCGGGGGCAAGGTGCTGCCTACAGCCACCTGGACTACCTCACCCCGAAGCCTCCTGCGGGGACCGTGTTCCTGGGGGACGGTGTGAAGGTCCAGGGGCCTGGCTTGGAGTGCAGCAGGGGCCTCAGGGAGGCACTCAATTCTGAAGCCCCAGAATCTTCCAGAAATTTTGGCATCACATGAGGAAACAGGCTGGAGGCTTAACTGAGTTTGCCAAGGACACCCCCCCTCCACTGGCCTCACTTCTCCCTGCCCGGTCCTCGAGCCACTCAGAGCCCCCATGGCTTAGGGTGCCCCAAGACCCCCCGCCAAGACCAGCCCCCACCTCCCCGACAGACCCTGGGACGCGCCCGCAGGGGAAGCCACTTGGTTCTGTGGGCTGAAGCAGAGTTCAGAGTTCGGGTGGAGTATAGTCCCGTCCCCAGCCTCACGTCACCTCTCCCCGAGACGCAGGTGTTCTGGCGCCCCACAGAAGAAAGCCGCTTTCGCTGATTAGCGCTAATGGGCCCTGGAGTGGTTGGCCCGCGGGGGGTGCCAGACAGAAGCTGCTGATGAAAGCTGTCCAGAGGCCCCTGGTGGCTCCATCCCCTGCCATGTGGGTTACATAAGCTGCCATTAACGTGGGGAGGGCCGGGGCCACCCTGTCCGGGAGCTTGCAGACAGCAGCTGGTGGCCCCGCAGGGGGCCTCTGCCCTAGCTTGATGGTGACCAGCCCCGTGGCCTCGCGTGTGCTGGTCAGGAAGGGGGGTGTAAGTGGCTGGGCCCAGTGCCCTGCCCAGATCCCCACCTGTTGTGGTGGTCCCCTTTACACTCTGTGGTGTTGTTTGTGGCGGATGCTGAATTCCACTCTGACCTTGCTGGGCCTCGGTTTCCCCTGAGAGGCAACGTTTATGGGGACAGCTCGAGGCACAAGTCTGGAGACACGTGGGTGACAGAGAGGAACCTTGTGACAGTCAATTTTGCCGTGTAACAAAGGAGCCCTAAACTCAGGCTTAAAACTTCAGCCTGTTGCTCTGGGCTGCCCTCAGCCTCAGGCGGGCTGCTGACACCGGCTGGCCTGCTGACACCGGCTGGCCTGCTTCTGTGTCTCTGCCCCGCAGCCCAGCCTGTGGCCTCGGGGTCTCTGAGCCTCTGCTCACCCACTGGCCACGCCCAGATTCACGAAGTCACTCCAGCTTTTGGGGGGCTTCATCACCATGTGAGGGGTTCGTGCATCTTACCTGGTGGGAAGAGCTGGGGCCCCTCCGGGATCTCTTAGATCAAAGGCACAGAAAGCCAGACGCAGGCTGGTCCAGTCTTGTGGGCTGTCGGGGTTTGAGTGGCAGCAAGGCCTGGGTGCTGCTTCTCAGTGCATCGGGTCTGTCCAGGGGACAAGGGGGCAGCCGCTGGCGCCGACTGACAGCCCCTCGGCTGGGGTAAGGCTCTCAGTGATCAGGGACCCCCAGGAGGAGTAGGTGCTGGGGTCAGAGAAGGGGGCTCAGCTGGCATCCCCTGAGGGGGCCTCTGTCATGGCGTTGGTCTTCACGCTGCTGCCGTGCTGTGTCCCTGCCTCCTTTCCAGTTGGCGACAAGCAGCCCATGATTCTGAAGTGGCGGATCCTGTCGGCCACCAACGATCTGGACCGCGTGTCTGCCGTGGCGCTGCCCAAGCTGCCCATCTCGCTCACCAACACCGACCTGAAGGTGGCCAGCGACACGCAGTTCTACCCTGGCCTCGGTAGGCAGCTTTGACGCGAGCTTTGGTCCTGGGTGCCCGTCGGTTCCCAGCGAGCGGGACCCGTCGGGCTTGAAGGGCTGAGGCTGGGTGACGGAGGGCCGTGTCTTCAGTTTGTGAGGAGCCATCAGAAACCGTGGGGTAGAGGTCGAGGACTGGGGAGCATTTCCCAGATGGACACCCACACCCCGGGTTCTATGCCCAGCACGAGACCCTTTGTGGGTCCCTGTCTCGTCCCACCCTGTATCCTGGAAGCTGTGCATTTGCTCCCATCAGTCAAGACCTAGTGCCAGCCGCAAGGGACGGGGCTGTGCAGCCCAGATGCGCGGCAGCCGCTCCGCCGATCCTGGCCTCAGCCGAAGAGCAGGGTGGCAGCAGGGCAGCTGGCACACGTGGGCGCTCGCCCTGCCTGGGGGCACGGCTCCCCCCTCCCACCGCCGCACCTGAGCCCGAGTGTGCCCCACCCAGGGCTGGCGCTGGCCTTCCACGACGGCAGCGTCCACATCGTGCACCGGCTGTCGCTGCAGACCATGGCCGTCTTCTACAGCTCCGCAGCCCCGCGCTCTGCGGACGAGCCGGCCATCAAGCGACCTCGGACCACAGCCCCTGCCGTCCACTTCAAGGCCATGCAGCTCTCCTGGACCTCGCTGGCCCTCGTGGGCATCGACAGCCATGGGAAGGTAGGCGCTGTCCGGGATGTGTCAAGGCCGCCTGCCCAGTGGACGGGAGCAGCCTGCAGCCTGCAGCCCGCCCACTGCCCCATCACCCACCATCAGGCCCGCCTGCCACCTCTGGGTTTAGCTCTCGCCCGACTTCTGGTCCTGTTTTCACGCCACCTGCCTGTCACTTCACCCAGGCACCGTTCCACAGGCCTGTCCTCCCGTGAGGAGCTTCATGTTCCTGGGGAACGAGGGGACCGCCCCCCGTTGGGATGTGGAGCCTGCAGAGTGGGTCCAGTCCCCCAGACGTGCCTTGCAGGCATCACGGAGCCTCTCGGCCGTTTCCGGGGAGCCCCACCCATGGCACTTGGCTCCTGGCTGCCAGCTGATGCTCCGCGTGCAGGGCTCTACCTGCCCAGCTGGCGGTGGGACAGCAGGCCGGGGCGGGGGGCGGGCGGTGTGGGGCCAGCGCCTCCAGCAGGCTGGCCCTTGACGTGCCTCACGGCCGCCCCGCAGCTGAGTGTGCTCCGCATCTCGCCGTCTATGGGCCACCCGCTGGACCTGAGCCTGGCCCTGCGGCACCTGCTCTTCCTGCTGGAGTACTGCATGGTGACCGGCTACGACTGGTGGGACATCCTGCTGCACGTGCAGCCCGCCATGGTGCAGAGCCTGGTGGACCGGCTGCATGAGGAGTACACGCGCCAGACCGCCGCCCTGCAGCAGGTGGGGCGCGCACCGCGGCCATGCCCAACCCCGTGGGCCCCGCTGCCTCTAGTCGCTCCGGGCGCCGGGGCGCGTGCTTGGGGCCTCGCCACAGTGAGCCACTGCATGACGGCCGCCCCGCGCCACTGCACCTGTGAGCCAGAGCGCTGTGGGGCTCTGGGTCCGAGTTCACGGCCTGCACAACGTGGCGTTGGGAGCGGGTGGCTGACCTCCACGAGCAGCGCCCATGGGACAGTGAAATGCGGGGAAAGGTCCCTTTCGGTAAAGCAGACTGGCAGGAGGCAGGTGCGACTGTCAGGGAGGACACGGGGACACAGCAGGAGCCGAGCCACGCCCCATGGGCCGGACCCTGTGGCGTTTCGGTGCCGTGCACATCTGCCGGTGCCATGGGCCCAGGTCCCCGTGGCACTGACACGGGCCAGGTCACTCTTGGCGGCCGTACTGGGCGCCACGGGGTGTCCAGCAGCATCCCTGGTCCCTGACTCGATGTCAGGGGCACCCCATTGTGCCCACAGATGTCCCAGACATGGCCGCAGTCCCCGGGAGCAGGGCCACTCGGGGTGACTGTCCTGCGAGGCGCGTCCTCTGCCGTGAGCCGAGGCACCAAGGCCTGGAGCAGGCGCCGCCACCCGCCCTGCCCGGCTGCTCCCGCGCCCCAGGCGCCCACACTCACGCCACACGCCCCCAGGTCCTCTCCACCCGGATCCTGGCCATGAAGGCCTCGCTGTGCAAGCTGTCACCCTGCACGGCGACCCGTGTGTGCGACTACCACGCCAAGCTCTTCCTCACCGCCGTCAGCTCCACCCTCAAGTCCCTGCTGCGCCCACACATCCTCAACACGCCTGACAAGAGTCCGGGCGACCGGCTGGCTGAGATCTGCGCCAAGGTCACCGACGTTGGTGCGGGACTGTGCGCGGTATTCCCTGTGGGCCGGGCCGCGGGCCGGGCATGGGGCTGGCAGACATGACCTGGGGAGCTGAGAAAGGAGGACGAGGCGGGCCGCGTCCCTCTGTGAAGGCCTGGGGACGGGGACGGGGGCGGAGTCGTGCGGCCCCAGCACAGCTGGGCCCAGGGCAGGGGGCGGTCACGCTCAGCCGGCAGGGACACCCCATGGCTCTGGGTCCAGCCTCTTCCTCTGAGGGCCCAGGCTGAGCTATCTGCCCCTGTGCTCATTCGGGGCTTAGGCTCGGCCCCTTCCTGGCCCCGCTCACCGTGGGCACCAGCGGGATGAGGGCTCGGTGTGAAGCGGGGTCTCCCACGTGCACGGTGGGGCCCTTCACCTCGGCCACCCTCCCTTTCAGACATCGACAAGGTCATGATCAACCTCAAGACGGAGGAGTTCGTCCTGGACATGAACACACTTCAGGCGCTGCAGCAGCTCCTACAGTGGGTGGGCGACTTCGTGCTCTACCTGCTGGCCAGCCTGCCCAACCAGGTGCGCCCGCCACCCCATCCCAGCACCCATCGAGGTCCTAGGGCGCTGCCGCGAGTGCGTTCAAGCCCCGCGCCTCTCCCCGCAGGGCGCCCCGCTGCGGCCCGGCCACAGCTTCTTGCGGGACGGCGCCTCTCTGGGCCTGCTGCGGGAGCTGATGGTCGTCATCCGCATCTGGGGCCTGCTGAAGCCCAGCTGCCTGCCCGTGTACACGGCCACCTCCGACACGCAGGACAGCATGTCCCTTCTCTTCCGCCTCCTGACCAAGCTGTGGATCTGCTGTGAGGCCCCAGCCCTCTGCCCACCCCTACCTCTGCCCACCCCTGGCCGGGCCCCCAGTCCCTCCCCAGCACCCAGCACCCTGCACCCAGCACAGGTTCAGGCACCGGGCAGCTTGCCTCCTGTCATCAGGCTGCTGTTTTTGGAGGGCTGGATTCTGTTGTTCTTGCACTATTCAGTGAATGAGTGGGTTCCTGTTTTAGAGGGGAAATTGAGGCTAGAGAGGGGAGGAGCTCCCAGGGCCACCCAGGAAGTCATGGCAGAGCCTGGCCCAAGCCTGGCCCCCGAGCTCCGAGCTGAGCCTGATGTCCCTCCCCCTGCCTGCAGGCCGTGACGAGGGCCCTGCGAGCGAGCCGGACGAGGCGCTCGTGGACGAGTGCTGTCTGCTGCCCAGCCAGCTGCTCATCCCCAGCCTGGACTGGCTGCCGGTCAGCGACGGCCTGGTCAGCCGCCTGCAGCCCAAGCAGCCGCTGCGGCTCCGCTTCGGCAAGGCTCCCGCCCTGCCCGGCAGCGCCACCGCCTGGCCACTGGACGGCCTGGCCAGGTGCGCGCCCTCTGCAGCCCCGTGTCGCCCCCAGCTCAACCTGCCGCCTCCGCCCGCGTGCCTCCCCTCGGGGCCTGTGCACGCTGTGCTTGCTGCTGTCCCCCAGGGACGTCCCCCGTCTCCCAGCACCTGCCACTCTGCTCCTCCACCTCGGGCTTCAGCGACTTGTGCACTCGTGTGTCTGACGTTCTCTCCGCTCTGGCGTGCAGCCGTGTACAGTGCCCCCGCGGCTGTCAGCTGCTGGGGTTCCAGCCCCCACAGAGGTCACGCTGATACCACGTAGCCTGAGCCGCCCACCATAAACCACCCCCGGCCTGGCCCAGGGCCCTGGAGATAAAGCAGTAAATCGGGCAGGACCTTTTCAGGGCTGAGGGCACTGCCTTTGGAAGGTGCTGGTCTGGACCCCACAGCACAGTGGGGTGGGTTTCGTCCCCATCTCATAGGCAGTGAGCACCTCAGAGAGCTGCAGTCACGAGCCACGGCCACGGCCACAGCCGGGCGGCCATCTGACCAGACCGGCAGGTTCCATCCTGCTCAATGCTCATTGTTTGAAGAGACACGTGACGTCCCCACAAAGCCTGCTCCTTTGGGCGGGCAGTCTGTCTTGCCTGCAGGCCCTCCTGGCACTTTGTCCCCTGGGTCTGGGTTTTAGAAAAGACTGCGTGAACGAGATCAGTCGCAGGGGACTTCTGGTCCTTGGTTTTGGAAACTTTCAAGCACGTTTCACACGAGTGTAACCACCCAGCCCACCCAGCCGCCAGGCCCCCTCCCGCAGGGTCTCGTGCTGCCAGGCTCTCGGTGCTGCGTGGGGGGCCCGGCACCTTCCGGGGTGGGGGGCAGGTATAGGTGCACAGTCATGAGCACACTGGAGCTCTGCCACGGTGGGCGTGTCTCGCACGCTTTGTCTTAGAGATGGCTCCGTGCCAGCACGTGTGCGCGTGTATCTGCTGTGCGTGGATGCTGGCATGTGTGTGGGCATGTGTGCGGGACCCTGACCTCTGCTTCCCTCATCCTCCAGGGCGCCAGGCCAGCCCAAAATCGACCACCTGCGGAGGCTGCACCTAGGCGCCCACCCCACAGAGGAGTGCAAGGCCTGCACCAGGTGAGCTGAGCCGTGGACCGCTTCCTCCGCCCCGCAACAAGCACAGCCCCTGCTCTGCCGCCCCTGGCCTTGGGTGTCCCCTCCGTGAGCCTCAGTGTCATCTTGGGGGGCTGCCAAGCAGGTCTCTGAGGGCTGAGCTGCCTCGAGAGGTCCGGGGCATCCTGGCTCAGTGTGCTGACGAACGGGGGACCATGCACCCTCGTAGCACGCTGGGTGACTCAAGGGCAGGAGTGCAGCATGGCCCGGCCCCACGTGGAGTCCCAGGCAGTGTCCCAGCCGGGACTGGGACCCTGCCCTGTGTCGCCACTCAGGGAGGGAGGGCCCCTGCTGAGCCAGACAGAAGGGCGGGCGGGAGCGAGGAGGTGCCGGGCGCAGCTTCCCGGTGAGGTGCCCCAGCTGCTCCCCGCTCTGCCTGCAGATGTGGCTGCCTCACCATGCTCAGGTCGCCCAACAAGACGACGGCCGTCCGGCAGTGGGAGCAGCGCTGGATCAAGAACTGCCTCTGTGGGGGGCTGTGGCGGCGGGTGCCCCTCAGCGGCCCCTGACCGGGCCAGGCCCTCGGACTGGCCCCCGGGGTCTGTGGGCAGGCGACGCTGTCCCATCGCGGGTGACAGCGTCCTGCACACTTGGGGCCTTCACCGGGTGTGTTACGATGATAGTTTCTGAAGTGTGACTTTTGGGGCCTTGTCAGCCGTGGCCAGTGTCCCCATGACAAGCCGGGCAGCCGAGGACATGGCCTGCAGCCGCAGGTCCGTGCCCCTTGGCCCAGTGACGTCAGTCCCTCTCCCTCGGAACCCAGTGGCGCATCTGGAGGACGGGCTGGCCGTGCTGAACCTCTGCCTGAGCTGGGCGCTGGGTACCACACTGGGCCTGCCCGCAGCTCACAGCCCAGGCACCCACCTCCCCAGGCCTCCAGGGGGCCCTCCAGATGGCCCTGGTCCTGGGTCAGAGAGTCCAGGACAGGCTGGGCATCTGTCCTTTAAAACGTCCCACATGAACCTGTTGGGTGTCGAGGAGTTGCTGCTGGTGGCAGCAGTCAGACCTGTGCCCATTCCGTCAGCTGCAGACGGGGATGTCGTACCTGTACATCTGGGTGGCTGTGACCCGGGTGGCCCAATAAACGTTCAGCTGGGTAGGGTCACCTGTATCTGGTGTGGCGGCCTCACCCAGCAGCCCCGCCCACTGCGGCTCCCTTGCCCCCATCACGCAGATCTAGTCTGTGTGACGTGTGTCGCTCCCACGTGAGCGTTTATGGAGCACCCGCTGTCTGCCAGGCGCAGTGGCCGGAGCTGGGCTGGGGCTCTGCCTGCCCACCTGGCTCCTTCAGATGAATTTCTGTCACTTGCCTCTGCTTCCTCTTCACCTGCCGTTCCCCCCATCCCCCAGCCCAGACCTGCTCAGCCTTGTTCCCCAGGGGACCCGCCTGTGCCACCAGCAGGCACTTGCCCGGACGGGTCCCGCTGCCCCAGGTTCCGGGCGTGGCGCCCATTAGGTGGTAGCTGGTTCTCAAGCCCTGCGTTTTCCTTCAGGAAGCTCCAGGGAGCTGGGTGAGGTGGGCCCCTGCGGAAGGCAGCGCCTGGGCTGCTGCACGCCTGTTGCCCTTTCGGGGGTCACAAGAGCTGTGGGGGTCTGTTTAAATCCTGCTCTGCGTGCCGGTCCCCCACGGCCCAGCTACTGCCATCTGCAGGGACCTGGAGCTTCGGGCCAGCGCCTGGGGGACAAGGAGGCTGGCCTTCTGTTGGATCGGTGGGTTCCTGGATGTCCAGCCTCACCTGCCCCCAGAGAAGCAAGGATCCCGAGGGTGGTCCCCCCACCCATGAAGGTGCACTGGGTGTGAGGTCGCCGCCCTGGGGACAGAGCCAGAGGACAGAATGGCCTTAAGCCCTGTTCTAAGAGTCAGGGGCTGTGGTTCGGGGAGTGGGAACAAGGCCTTTCCTCTGCCGAGGTGTCTGCCGGGTCCTTCCCGCCCACCGCACCGGGCTCTTTGAGGTAGATGGAGATGAGAAGCTGGTCCTTTGACAGCCACGTCACCCATGCGTCGTTGGGCCACCATCTACCCAGAGTCGCCCTGGCCAGGCCCACCGGAGCGAGGATGCCTCCACATGACCCCAAGTCACCTGGACACAGTGAGAAGGGATAAGCCACCTGAATCCCAGAAACAACATGAGAGAGCTGGGTGCTGGTTCCGTGTCACTAAGTTCAGGTGGCCTTTTGGGCGGCAGGCCACCAGAACATGTTGTAAATTGCTGAGCGAGCCCAGTGGGCAGAGCGAGCCGGGGGGCTGTCCGGGAGCGTGCTCGTGGGGGACACATGGGGTGGCCTCCTGCCGTGGCACCCGGGGTGTTTGAGGGTGGGAGCTCTGTGGGTCAAGATGCTCCGAGTCACCCCTTACCTGTCCCCAACCTGGGTGTCTGTGCAGTTCCCACCTCTGGGGAAACAGCGGCAGTGCTGCGGGACGATGCCGTTGAGTCCAGTGGGCTGCGCCTGTCCCGTGTCCCCAGCTGCAACCTCGTAGCCTCCTTAGAGGTTGCACCCAGTGGCCACAGCGCTCCCCGGCTTCTGCCGCCTGCCACTCACTCTCCACTTTGGCCTCCGGAACCTTCCATGGTTCCCGCTGACCACAGGATGGGGGTGACCTACCCGGGGAGTTGTGGAGTCTAACGTGAACCCCACATCTGACTCCCAGCCCGGGTCTGCTGGGGCACGGGCGTCCAGAGATAGAAGTGGGAAGCTGAGCCTTAGTGGGGTTCAGCCAGGGGCAGGGCCACTGCTAACTCTGGTCACTCTGCCCTTCCACCAGTGGGCGGAACACACCTGCTGTGGCTGGGAGGGGCTCTGCGAGGTCAAAGGGCCCCACCCCAGGGCTCTGGTTCCCATCACAGCAGGAGCCCCCAAGAGGGGGGCGGGGGGCACCGGCTCCTTGGGGTAAATGGCCTTTGAACCTGTCTCCTGCCAGCCTCTGCCTGGGCTGCGCCTACCGCCTGGACATCCTGTTCTGCTGGGCCACCCCACAGACCCTCTTCCGCCCCCAGATCACACCCCGCCCTTCGGGCCAGGCAGTGGGCCCAACTTCACAGCCATCAGCCCACACACAGGGGACGGTCCAGTTCCATCTGTCCCCACCAGCGTTGCCACAGAAAAGGTAGGATGCCCAGTAGATGTGACTTTTGGATCAGCAGTCGATACTTTTTTAGTTCGAGCCTGTCCCAAGTGTCACACGGGATATAGTATAAAACATATTTGTTCCCTGAAAGTCCCACTCACTTGGACAGCCTGTGGTTATATTTACTAAGTCTGGTCTCCCTCCTCCCTCCCCCATCCCCAAACTGAAGTCACACCCTGGCTTGTCATTTCATTCTGGAAATACCTACCGGGTGACTGAGCCTTTGATGCTGACTAACTGGTGATTCTGCCTCCCTTCCCCTTACTCAAATGTGCATGATTTCTTACATTGCACATGGAATTCGTGAGCACACCGAGGAGAGCGTCACGGCCACCTCACAAAGCCCGAATGAGCAACATTCTGTGCAACAGAGTGTGAGCCGCGAGGGGGCCGGCTCACAGGGGACCTCCGTAGATGCTCACGTGTGAATGAGTGACCGGCCACGAGGCTACCCGGACAGGAGCAAAGCACCACCACAGGCCCAGGTCCCACAGCTTCAGATGCTCGGGCTCTTTTCCCAAAAGGGAGGTCACAAATGCCCTTTGTGGACCAGGCTTAACGCCTGGAACGGGGCCTCAAGGGTTCCTCACCCAGGCAGGAGAAAGGGCACAGGGCCTTGGCATTTGGGTTCTTAGACTCTGTCACCTCCTTGTCATTGCCCAGAAGGAGGGCAGCCAGTCGGGACAGAGCTGGATGGCGGTTCTGAGACACCCGTCAGCCTCTTTCTATGACCCAGCCCAGGGGACGCCTACGGACGCAGCTGTCATGGCTCTGGGTGCGAATCTGGACTTTGTCTAGGAGCTTCCGGGTGATCTCAGGACAGTCGCCTGGCTTCTGGAGCCCATCACTTCGCTTGCGGTGTGATCATAAGTACCCATTTAGAGCCTCTGTATACGTATACCTCAGCCCAGAGCAGGGTCTTGCACACAGTAGGCCCTCACGTTCCACTTGGAAAGCAAAGGGAGAGCTGGACATTAGCCAGATCAAGGAGACACCCCCACGCGGGTCCCTCCCTGCGACCCGGGTCTCCTCTCGCCTCCTAGGGACGAGGGCGCCACCGTGTGGCCGAGATGCGGAGCGGCTTCTGGAGGCTCCGGCGCGGCGGAAGGGCGTCGGGTTTGCAGGGGCTGGGCCCCCAGGTTCTCCGTGTGCCAGCCTCCCCGTCACCTCCTGGCACCGCGTTAGCCGCGCAGGCGCCCTTCGTGGCCTGCGCCTCCCGGGTCTGGCCGCCGCCCCCGTGCCCCGCATGCAGCGTGTGCTCAGGCAAGGCCCACCGCGTCCAAGCGGGGCGTGCAGGCGCCGCGGGACCCTCCCTCCCGCGAGCAAACGAACGCATGCGACGCAGACCTGCTGCTCCTGCGACACGAGCGAGGGCCGAACCAATCGCTTCTGGACAAAAGATGAGACTGAGACGAACAGCGGAGGCTGGGGCCGCGGGGCGGGGGTGGCAGGGAGGGGCAGTGCGCGTGGCTGATGCCCCTCCACCTCCACAGGGCGGGGGCTCTGGCCAGGGCCGTCGCCCACCCGCAGGGTCACTGCAGCACGTTCTGGACACACCGTGGAGCCCACGTCGGCCCCAAATGAAGGGAGCAGGCAGGGCCACAGGGCATAACCGTGCACACCCGGCCGCACCCCCCAGCGCTGTCCTCGCGGGCCAGCGCCCCTGATGCCCCAGGCACCCGCTCGGCTCCTCCAAGCCTGCGGCCTACGGAGGCCGCTGATACACCGGGCCACTTTCCCAGGGATGGAAGAGACGGCTACTTTGTCTAACTCACATGAGTAGAAAGTCAGGCAAATGGAAGTCCAGAGACTCTCTCTCAAATGAAGGAACAAGAAAATCCTCCAGAATGAAACCCCAGGGAACCGAGAATGAGTAATCTGCCTGCCATGGGCTAGAGGGACTTCGGGAGAACTCCAACAGAGTTAGAAAGTATGAGAGAACTGGGCAGAGCTGAAAATACAGTTACTGAAATGAGCTGAAGATACAGTTACTGAAATGAAAAGACACGAGATTAGCTGACACAAGAACAGACCAGGACCTGGAACACAGACTGGTGCCAACCAACCAATCAGGACGGCAAGAAAAAAAAAAAAATGAAGGGATCTCTGGAACAACATTAAGCACTGAAACATTTGCATTATCCGGGGCCCAGAAGAAGAGAGAGGAATGGACACTTATTTGACTTAAAGAAATAGTGGCTGAAAATTTTCCTGACTTTGTAAAGGAAACGGACACCCAGGTCCGGGAAGCACAGAGAGTCCACACAAGATGAACCCTGAGATCCGCACCGAGACGCCCCAATGAAAATGGCAAAGGTGAGAGGCGAAGGCAGTCTTAAAAGAAGCCAGGAAAAGCAACAGTTACATAGGAAGGAAATCTCTAAGGAACTCAGCTGACTTCTCACAGAAATAAACTCAACATGGGTTAAAGGCTTAAATGCAAGACCTGAAACCATAAAATTCCTAGAAGAAAACATAGGTAGTAAACTCTTTGACATCGCTCTTAGCAATATCTTTTTGCGCAACAACAGAATAAATAAATAGATTATATCAAACTAACAAGTTTCTGCACAGCCGAGGAAGCTATCAACGAAATGAAAAGATAATCTACTGAATGGGAGAGGATATTTGCAAATGATTTCTCCAAATAAGGGGTGAATATCCAAAATATGTAAAGAACTCATAGAACTCAACATCAAAAAAAAAAAATCTAATTAAAAATTTGGCCGAGAACCCGAATAGACATTTCTCCAAAGAAGACATATAGATGGCCAATAGACATATGAAAAGATGCTCGATGTCACTAATCATCAGAGAAATGCCAATTAAGGCCACAGTGAGAGCTCACCTCACACCTGTCAGAATGGCCATCGTCGATAAATCAACACACGACAAGGGCTGGTGAGGACGTGGAGAAAAGGGGGCCTCGTGGACTGGTGCTGGGACCGCAGGTGGGTGCAGCCACTACGGAACGCAGGGTGGACGTGCCTCACACAATTTACGATAGAACCAGCAAACGACCCAGCAATTCCACTTCTGGGTATTTAGCCAAAGAAAACAAAACCATTTATTTGAAAAAAAAATATGTGCATCCCAAATATTCATTGCAGCACAACTAGTAATAACCAACACATGGAAGCCACCTAAGTGCCCATCGACAGACGATTGGACAAAGAAGAGGTGGCACACATAGGATGGATGAGTGAAGTAAGTCAGACAAAGAAAGATAAGTATCATATTGTTCACTTCTATGTGGATTCTAAAAAACAAAGTAAATGAACAAACGAAATAGAAACAAAACATAAAATAAAGGCTGACGGTATGCAAAAGTAGATGACTTTATTGCTCCTGGTGACCCCACTCTTAGGCCCTCCTCAGGCGGCCTCAGCCGCGGCCATCACACCGTCGATCCAGGCCGCATAGCTCGCCACACGCGTGTAGATGCCAGGCTTCTTGGGGTTGCCACACACGCGGGATCCGGAGGTGACTATACCCACGGCGATGCCCCCGCACACCAGCGGGCCCCCGGAGTCACCCTGCATGACCCAGGGTCGTGAGGCCTGGTGCACCCCAGCAGGACCCCCTGTCCTCCTGCGTCCACTTGCCGCTCTGCCAGTGCAATTCCTGTTTCTCGCTCCGGCATCAATCCGCCCCCGCCCCGCCCACCGCCGCAGGCCCCACCCACCAGGGCCCCGCCTCCCCGGCGCATAGCCCCGCCCCCGTGTTGGCCCGCCCTCCCGGGAGCCCCGCCCCTCGGTCGGCCCCGCCTTCCAGGGCCTCGCCCCGCCCCGCACCTTGCAGCTGTCGCGGCGGTGGCTGCTCTCAGCGCACATCATGCGCTCGGTGACGGTGCCATCGTGGTACCTGCGCAGGTTGCAGGTGGCGCGGTCCAGCACCGGCAGGGTCAGATACTGCAGGCGGTCTGGCTGGCGGCCCGTGTGGCTGACCACGCCCCAGCCGGCCACGTCGCAGAGCGTGCCGGCGGGCACGTCGCGGTCCTCGCGCTGCCAGGGCAGGGTCTTCACCGTGGGGCCCAGCGTGGCCTTCTCAGACAGCTGGTGGGGGGGGAGGAGGCGGGAAGGCAGGTGTCAGGGTCAGGGGTCCGGGGGTGCATACGTAGAAGGAGGGACTGTGGCTAGACTCGGTGGGACCCGGGTGGGGGAGGTGGGCGTAGGGACGGGGTCTCCGGAGACCTGCAGCAGGAGGAGGTCGTGGTCAATCGTGTCGCGCCTGCTGTCCGGGTGGGGCACTGCGCGCAGCACGTCGTACAGGCGCTTGGAGGACTCCGGCTGCGACAGCGAGTGTGCGCCCAGGAGCACCTGTACCTTCCCGTCGGTCCTGGGGGCGGGGTCCACGTCAGAGACACGTCCCCACCGCACCGAGGCCCTTCCCCGCTCTTTGGCCCCGCGGCCCCCTTCCCAAGCGCCCAGGCCACTCACACGTCCTCCAGGCAGTGCGCGGCGCTCAGCACCCACTGCTCCGCCAGCAGGAAGCCGCCGCACACGTGCTTGCCATTCACCTGCACGGAGGCCATGTAGGGCCGCTGGTGGGACGCCGCCTCTCTGCCCCCCAGGATCCGGCCGCGGGGCTGCGCCGCTGGGGGTGGGCGGGTGGGCATGAGGACTTGGGGGATGACTGCAGCCCAGCCCTCGGACGCCCCCACACCCCAGGCCACTCCAGCACCCCCCCCACACACACGGAATTCCGTTGTTAGAACCCTCCCCTCCCCCGGGTTTGCAAACTCAGATGCCTGGGAGGCCTGGGGACCACAGGGAGTGGCGGGTCTGGGGCACATTCCACCCTACACACTGAGCCTCACGCTTCGAGTTAAGGGAAGCGGGGCTGACCAGACCGACTCGGCCCGCCGGCCGCTGGCCCGACGGAGCTGCTCCTTCTTCCCTCTGTGGGGCAAGGCACAGGTTCAGATCCAAGTTTTGAAAATTCCTGGACTTCCAGAGACTTCCACCTGGATGCTGACCCCTGGTCCTGGGGCTGGGAGACAGTCCTGTGTGACGGCGGGGCCCCCCACCTGTCGCCGCAGTCCCAGGTCCACTCACCGCATAGGGCTACTCCTAGGAGCATCAGAGCTGCCAGGCGCCGGGAAAGGCCCGCCATGATGCCGCTGTGGTCTGGACACTGACCGGGCGGGGCCTGCGCTCTTATGCCGGTGGAGGGGGGCCCAACCTGGGGGTAGGCAGTAGCCTAGCTGGGAAAGGGGACCCCGCCCCTCTGCTCCCACCCTCCTCAGGAGGGGTTATCTCCTGCTGGACTTTGCACCCCAGGGGGGTACCTCCCGCGTCTGTGCACCTGGCCCAGGGCCGGCCCTGGTGTAGGGAGCAGCCCCCCCGGGGGGGGGGGCGCGTGCCCAGCAGAGGGACGACCCGCTCCAAACTCCTCCCCCAGTCTCCCCAGCGCACCCTTCCAGCCCCCAGGTTTCGCAACGACGGCTGGAGGCACAGCCTGTAAACAACCCACTTCCTCATTTCTCTGCGGCTCCTTTCTTTCCCTCCTCCCACTTGGAGAGGAAATCTGTTAGGGGTGGGAGGAAGGTCACCCCACACCCTGTCCTGCTGCTGTAGCTCTGGAGCCTGACACCCCCAACAAGCAGAACGTTGGAAAGGTGGTGTGTCGGGGCAGCTGGAAAGACTGTGCCTTCAACACGCAAATTTAAATGGAAAGTTCAGGGTCCACCTGCAGGTGTGGCTTGATCCAGGCACCTTGAGCTATGTCAGGCTGCTGTCTCTGGTTTTGCCTTTCCTCCTTGATGGCTTCTCTGCTCACCAGGCTGCCCTGCTGTGACCCCAGGGGCCGCACACTCCACCCCGTAGTGGCTTGGTGGGCCCCTCCCCAAATTCCCCATCACTCTAGCCAATGTCCCCAGGCTGCCTCTGATTGGCTGAGCTTGGGTCACGTGCCCCTTTCCAGACCGATCCCTGCTGGCAGGGGATGGCAGGTTATGATAGGTCACATGCTTCTGGGTCACGTGGACCTCTGTAATGTGGGGATGGTCGGCCAACATCTCATGAAACTATGGGGGGGGTGCTGGGACGGGAAGGGTGGGGTGGACCCCAGATGACCCCAGTGGGAACAGTACACAGTACTTTCCTGTTTTTTTTTCCCTCTTCTCACAGTGGATTACTTCATACATACAGAAAAGAACAGAAAACAGCAACGTGATCTGTTAGATCCTAACACATTTCCTCATTAAGATCAGAAGTTCTGAACAAAAGCCCATGAGGATATATGGAGTCCAGATTATGTAAGTGTTAGAAATTGTAGAAAATTTGGAAACGTCCCGGGAAGATGGGGCTGTTCAATAAATAACCCTGACTGTCCCCAGATGCCATGCGCACGTGGGAGGACCGCCTGGGTCTAAGGTGGAAAAAGCAATTGCGTGACCACCGACCCTTGGGGGCAGGTGAGATGAGGGGACAGCCTGCAGGAAGAGCAGTCGAGCGAGGGAACAGACAAGGCAAAGGCCCTGAGGGGGACCCAGGCTTCTGAGCTCCAGCTGGGGGCCAGGGGACAGAAAGGGAAAGGAGATTATCCCAAAATCATCGTGGCAGGGGCGATGTGACCTGGTGTTATTTTCTGTCATTGATTTGCTTGCTTGGGTAACCGTTTCCTTCCCCACCATCAAGACGGTGAGGTGAGCTGGGTGATGGCGGAGGCCACGTCTGTCGTGGTCCTCGTCTGTGGCCCCAGAGGGCTCCTTCCGCAGCCCAGGAAGGCAGGAGAGGGGCACAGGTCTGTCAGCTCCCTCAGGGCTGCGACTTCCATGGGGCCTGTGAGATGCCTTGGGAATCGTCCGCTCTGCCCCTACCCCAGTGGGTGACAGAGCAAAAGGCTTGTGCGGTGGGGACGGCTCATCTATCACCAAGTGAGACCCCCAAACGCCCCTGGGCCCTGACCGAACAACACCTCAGAGGGAAGCGGAGGCTCAGAGACGGCAAGCAGAGTCCAGAGTCAGAGCTGGGGCTGGGAGCCAAGCTCGCGAGCCCCGCCTCGCCTCTCGCACCTCGACTTCCCCGCCTGCAGATCCGGGCACTGATGGGACCTGCCTCAAGGGCCGAACGAGCGTGCGCGTGCACCTGGGATGCGCTCGGCAAACACCTGCTACGGCGCTTTGTGCCCTGGCCACCTGCAAAGCTAATTTCATCACGCAAAAGCGGGTTTCACGGGAGGGAAACGGAAATGGCACCCGGCATCCTTTCCTGGAGGGCGGGGAAGGAACGTCTTACCCTAACGCCGCGACTTTGCTGCCACCTGGTGGCAGCGTCCTCGCGAGACGCCCCGGATGCTCACTCTCCTGACTACTTTTAATCCCCAATTGCACAACCAACAACCACCCAGACACAGTCTACAAAACAGAGAGGGTTTTTATTGTGCCAGACGCTGCATGATGCAGCGTGGGACGGGCCCAGCCCGGGGCAGGTGAGGTGGGGTGACAGGGGCAGCCCTTTCTAGTGGGTCCTGCTCGCTGGGGCCCTGGGGTGGACACGGGGTTGGTCGCTGGAGCCGCGGATGATGGATTCGATCCAGTTTGCATACTGCGCGACAGGGGCAAAGGCGTCGGGGTACAAGCCGGAGCCGCATCTTCCCACGATGAAGGAGTCGATCCCGTGGACCAGCCCGTTGCAGACCAGCGGCCCGCCGGAGTCCCCCTGTGGGCGGAGCCAGGCGAGGTCAGGGGCTGGGCTTCCGGGACCCCGCCCACCGCCCACGGGGTCGACAGCCCTCCGTGGGCCCTGGCCGCAGGCCCGACTGCTGCGCGCGGACGGGAGTGGGGGCGGGCGCAGGCACTTACGAAGCAGATGCCCGCCCGCCGGCGGGGCACCAGGGTGCACACGTTGGTGCGGCGGCATTGGGCCGTCACCACGGTGACGTTGAGCTGCTGCAGCACTCTGGGTATCGGCCGGTTGGTGCCCAGCTGGCCCCAGCCCATGGCCAGGCACCGCACGCCGTTGCCCACGCCTTGGTCCTGCCGGGGCAGCTGGGCCACGCGCACGTTGGCGTTGATGGTGGCCGACCCGTTGAGCTGCAGTGGGCAGGACAGAGCACCAGGGGGTCGCGCGGGGTGGTGGGCACCGACCCTCCGCCCTTAGGGACTTGGTTTCCCCACATGAGGCCCCACCGTGGTTCTGGGCACCCACGCTGTGAGATGCTCCCCGCCCCCCCAGGGCCTCAGTCTCCCCAGCTGTGAAGTAGGAGCAGCCGCAGTGGCTCAGGGCGTCCCTGGACGTGTCTTGAGAGCAATAAACAGTGGGCTCTCAATACAGCAAACTATGGGTAACATCAATGACGGCAAGACAGCCTGTTAGAGAACATCTCGGACAGTAACGATGACTCTGCCAGCCGTGGAGAAGGGACGGTTTCCTTCTCCAGCCTCCCCTCGGCCCGGCGTGGGGAATTTTGCCCCATTTCATTAAGACAGGTCGCAGGTAATCACCACGGCCCTGCCAGGTGGGGCTCACGTCGCCAGGTTACCACAGGTGGAGGCGGAGGCAGGAAGACGGCCTGCCCAGTTAGAGCCCCGTGTGACCTCAGTCTCTGCCCCTCCCCCGAGCCTCCGCCCCCGCCCCCCAGGCCTTTGCACCTGCCGCGCACCCGGGCGCCCCGCCCCTCCGCTGCCCCGCAGGCCCCACCTGCAGGAGCACGATGTCGTTCAGCAGCTCCCTGGCGTTGAAACCGTTTTCAAAGACCCGCTGGACGGCGAAGATCTGCCGGGTGGACTCCCGCTGCCTCAGGTTGTGTGCCCCCAGCACCGCCTGCACTGTCTGGGAATTCCTGCAGGCGGCGCGGGTGCGGGAGGGGACTCGAGGTGGCCCCGGGGAACTGGGGCAGCAGACAGACCCCAGAGCCCAGCAGAGCGGAGCCCCACGCCCACGGGAGCCACGCCCACGGGAGCCACGCCCACGGGAGCCACGCCCCCGGGGCAGGTATCTGGGCCCACTGGTTGAGCGCCCCCTCTTGGGCCGTTAGTGGGGTCCCCTGGAGGAGCCTGGGCCCTGGCCTCATCCCCCTTTGACAGACGCGGAGAAGAAGGGTCTGAGGACTGAAGACGCCCACCCGAGGGGTCACTCACATGCTGTTCACACAGTGTGCGGCCGACATGACGAAGTTGGGGGCCACCAGGGTACCGCCGCAGAAGTGGCCTCCTCGCCGCTGCAGGGACACCATGAAGGGCCAGGCATGGGGCTGGGCCGGCCGGCCGCCCACGATCTCAGAGGCCAGCGTGGGGCCTAGGGACACCGGGGGTCAGGGACGGTGGGTGCCGCGGGGGCGCCCACCCCTCTGGGCCCGTCTGCCCTCGAGCCCCCACAGGTCAGGGCCCTTCACGTGCTTGTTGCCAGACGAAACCGAGGCACAGAGCGTGGCCGGGCTCCGTTCAGCTCTGGAACCCTGGGCCCACACCCTGGGCTCCCCGGTCCTCACCACTCTGACCTCAGGCTCCTCCTCCAGAAGCGAGCCTCCCCATCCCAGCCACCACCGCCCCCCCATGAGGACGAGGGGGCCCTGCTGTTGAGGGCACAGTGGGGAGGTGGGAACGGACACCCAGGGACAGATGGACAGACATGTGGCCCCACTCACCACCGAGCAGCACGGCCAGCAGGATGCAAGGCAGGGCCGGGCTGGAGAGTCCACCGCGTCGGTCCATGGCCAGGAGGGGCTGGTGTCTGCCCCGTGCCCACCGGGTCCTCTTATGGCCTGGTGGGGGAGCGGGTGCATTGCCCCACTTCCTCCCCAC
>NW_006429782.1:284655-289065 GCF_000325575.1 Pteropus alecto | reverse complement strand
GGCTCGGGTCGGCTCCAGGTGAAATTCAGGACTCACAGTTAAATCTGAAAGTCAGGTAAACAATTTTTTTCAGTATGACTATGTTCCAAATATTGCACTGATCTAGGAAGTTAGTCGTCGTTTACCAGAACATTCAAGTTTAACTGGGCATCCTGTATTTTTTCTATATCAAGCAACACTAGGCCCAAAGGGCGTTGGCTGGGTTCCCTCGCTTGCCTCAGTTTACCCAGACACGGCAGCCAGGGGGGGCTGTGGGCTCCTCGTTTGAGATGAGGAGACTAAGGCACAGTGGGGTATCCCCTGTGAGTTCCTGCTCAGTGACTTGGGGGACAAGCTGGGGCTCGAAGCCAGGCCCCAAGATAGGCAGCTAGGCGGCTCCCTTCCAAAGCACATGCCGTCCACCTCCCTCCCCGGGCCTGGCCTTCCAGCCCCACTTCGACTGTCGCCACGACGGAGACCTCACTCCCACTCAAGGCCCATCAGTCTCGGGTCGTGAGCAGGGGTTCTGGGGAAGAACCCCTTCCAACCTGCTTGGCCAAACCCCGGGCCCACCCGAGGTGGTGGGGCTCTGGGAGAGGACTTCTGCCCAGGCCTGGGGCTGGACCGTGCCGTCCACCCAAGCTCGAGAGCTTCCGCCTGGTCCGTGGAGAAAGTCAGGCCAGACAATGGAGCTGGGGTCCCCCGGGGCCCAGCCCCCACCTCGTTCCTCTCCCCGCCTCCCCCAGGATGCTCCAGCTGCAACGGCCACCGGAGCCAAGGCTGTCGCAAGAAGCAACGTTCCTCCAGCCCCGAACAGGATTCAGGGGAGGGGACCAACGGATCCATCTGCAGGGACAGGAGGGCGGGAGCCCTGGGGGCGTCCTGCTGGTCCCTGGGCCCCCCCTCCATGTGTGGCCACATGGGGACAAGTGAACCCCCATGGGTTCCTCAGGGGATGATGGTCCTGCTTGTCCAGAGTCTGGCACACGGCAGGCACTCAGTGCCTCCCTTTAATCCCTCCCTTCTCCACACGCGCCCGTCAACAAGTCCTGCCCTCTCCCCACTTAGCGGGGCCCCTGAAGTTACCACAGAGCACTTAGTAAGCGCCTGCTGCATACACAGCCCCATTTTCAGTCCACAGAGAGGGGAATGTGGAGGAAGCCACGTCTTTGTGGAGGAGGTGGCTCAGGCGGGGAGACCTCATTTGACCCAAGCTGCATTTATTGAGCGCCACCTGTGTACCACACTCATACATCTCATGGAAGTCAAGCATATCAACGGGGTTCCTTTCCTGCTGTGGCCACTTACTCGCCCACTACATCACCTTGGGCCACCAACTTAACCCCTCCGTGCCTCGGTTTCTTTGCGTGTAGAAGGGAAGTTATAATGATGGCCTCCATCTCATAAAATCCCAAGGACTGAATGAACGAACAATGGTAAAGGTCTTAGATAAGGAGGTGAAATCCTGGAGGGTTTGCTAGCCATTGGCCACCGCCAGGAGGGCAGTGCAGCAGTGGCCTGGTGTACAGGCTGGGAGCCCAGCGCCGGGCTGCTGACCTGTCTTGACACCAGCAACCCCGCTGCAGCGAGCCGTCGAGCTCGCAAGTGACTGCGCTTTGGGGTCTGAGCTCCACCCCAGTGGGAAACATGGTCTGGGTGTCTTTCCCTGCTGCCAAAGGCCTGGGGTCCCCTGAGCTATAGAGAGTGGTCCCCAGCAACAGAGGCCCCCCTGGGATCCTCCGAGGACCCCCTTGCCCTGGACGCCTCTCAAGCCTCGCGTTCTGATCACCCTACTGGCTGTTCACGTGGGGTTGCCTTTCCCCGAGTCTCAGCCCAGCCGACCTCTGGCAGATCAGCCCAGCGCCCCGACCCCCCGGATTTCGCCCTTGGGCCTGGTCCTTGCTGCACAGAGCTTCCCTGGGTCGTCCTGCACACGCCTGAGCCCCCTAGAGACAGAGCCCCCGGCTGCGTCTTCGTGGGTCTTTCTGTTCCCAACATTCCCTAGCAAACTGCTACCTGCAGCACTGTGGACTTTTTATAAAAACCACGTCCCCTCCCCGGGGCCCTGGGAGATGCAGGGAATTCCCGGCCTCCCCTGCCACGCATCAGGGTACATTCCCAGAATTCAGCCACGTCCCCTGTCCCCACGCATGTTTGCTGCTGTGACTGCTGTAAACTCACCGCGGCATCCCCCCTCCGGGGGCCCGCCGAGGCGCGAAAGGTGAGCCGGGCAGGCCTGGGAGCTCTCGCCCCCGCTCGACCTTGCACGCCGCCACCAGGTGGTGGCAGAGTGACTCAGGAGTAAAGAGCCATCTCCTGATTCCCATGTGTCCCACGAGCAGTTTGTCCCCTCTCTGAGCCTCGATGGCTTCATTCCAGTGGCCTCTCGCCCGCCGGCCAGTGACCCCAGCTTCAGCTGGGGCGTCTCATTAGGCCCGTGCAGCTCATGTCTGCTCCCCTGCCCGCCACCTCCCGCCCCGCACTGCCCTGACCACCCCGCCCCCACCTCGCTCCATCCCAGCCACACACGGTGCCTCGTGCCCCGGCCCTCCCATGTCCCTGCCCAGGGCCCTCCCCCTATGTTTCTGCTCATGGTTGGCACTTAGCTCGGCACCACTGCCTCCTCCAGGAAGCCTCCCGAAGGGCCCCAGGCTGCCATGTCACACGGCCTGGTCCTCCAGCAGCACCCCGAGCTGGAGACGAGAGCTGGAAGCTACGCTCCCAGCCCCGAGGAGGGCCTGGCTGGAGGTCCTTGGACAGTTCTGGGAAGCGTCTGGGGTGACGCCCTTTTCCAGATAATGAAACCGAGGCACAGAGGTGGGCAGCAACTCGCCTGGGGCCCCGGCGGCAGGACTGGATGAGACCCCATGTCTGTGGGTGCTGGGGGAGTGGGACTCGCTGTGACCTGGGCCCTCCGCCAGCCTGCAGGCCTCGGCTCCACACCCCCGTCCCGACTCTGGAGTCTGGGGACTCAGAAGCTGGGGACCCCTGCCCCCACGCCTCCCCGTGTGGGAAGAACAGACAGGAGCCAGTGGGGGTTTGAACTTTTATTGACGGCACGTGTGGCTGGACCCCGGTCCCCCGGCCCCCTGTTGGGGCTTGCTGTCCTGCTTCAGCCCCAGGGGGTCGGGAAATGGGACTCAGGGGCTGCCCCCGTCCCCCGTGCCTCTCAGCACGGACTGAATCCAGTCCACGTAGAGCGCCACGCGGGCGAAGAAGTCGGGGTACTGGCGATTGGCGCACGCCTTGATCAGGAAGGAGTCCACGGCCTGGAGGACGCCGTTGCAGATCAAAGGGCCGCCGGAGTCTCCCTGGGAAGGGTGGGGACAGGGCGCTCAGCCCCCCGGGACGCGGCTACGTCGGGGAGACAGCAGCTGGCAGCAGCCTGGCACTGTTTAGGAGTCAAATGTTTCCAGCCCAGAATTTTCTTTCAGACACACGGATGACGGAGGGAGACGAGGCCACTCTAGGTGACACCGGGTGTTTGTGGCCTCCTACTGTGTGCCTGAGGCCCCAGGCCCAGGCCGGGCCTGGACCTCGCACCTCCCCAGGGTCTGGAGGGACCCCAGCTGGAAAGTCCCCGGATCCACGAAGGTCAGCAGGTACGACGTGCGTGCCTCGCTGTGCCTTAGGCCTCGCCTGTGGAAACCTCACGCTGGGTGTGCCCCCTCCAGGTGGGGGACGGAGGCACAGCCCATGCTGCTCAGTGAGGAGGGGGACACTCCAACAGCAGCCCGCCGCCCACCCCGCCCACCTGGCACCCCATCCGCTCCAGGCAGCACCCACCGCCCACGGTGTGGCGCCCTGGGAGCTGGGCAGATACGTACGAAGCAGATGCCAGCCTTGCGACGGGGAACAAAGGTGCATACGTTATGTGGCCGGCACAGGATGGTCACCACGGTGACATTGAGCTCCTGCAGGACGTGGGCCGTTGGCTCGCTTGTGCCTAGCCGGCCCCAGCCCATGGCCAGGCATTGGGTGCCTTGGGGCAGCGTCTGGCCCTGCTCGGGGAGCTGGGCCACCGCCACCTGGGCGTTGAGGTTGGCCGGGCGGGTCAGCGAACAAGGGTGACGGGCAGTGAGACCCTGTCTCCAGACCCCACAGACACCCGGGCCTCGCATCCAACCGAGTCCCGAGCACCCCGAGGTGCCGTCTCTGGGCGTGCTGTTCCCTCCGCCCAGTCCCCTCCCACTCGCTCTCAGGTTCCACTTTGGGGGTCACCTCCTCCAGGGAGCCCGCCCTGATTGACCTCCAAACCTGGCCAGGGCTCAGTTTTACGTTCTCTGATGCCATGGGCCTCCTCTTTGTAGCATTTGTCACTGGGGCACGCATTCGCTTACAAAGCACATATTGGGCGCCAACTGCATGCTCCGTCCTCCGCTAAGACCCGGGACCCTACCTCTGCTCCCTGGGGCTGATCTTCCGCGTTTG
>NW_006429782.1:278969-284368 GCF_000325575.1 Pteropus alecto | reverse complement strand
CAATAGGCCCAGCCGGGCACAGGCACGGGCCTGGCACACCGCACCAGCCAGCCGGTGGCGGCCGATGGGGCGCCCACCCACCTCCAAGATCAGCACGTCGTTGAGCTTCTGTTCTGGGTCGTAGCTGTTGGTGAACTGGCGGACGGCGGAGAGCTTCTGCTGGCTGGGCTCCTCCTCCCGCAGGTTGTGGGCCCCGAGCACCACGTCCACCAAGGCGAGGGGTCTGGAGGGTCACGGCGCTCATCGCGGGCCCCCACATCCCATCCCCCCATCCTCCCCGGCAGCCTGAGGCTCAGGGCACAGCCACCTCGGTGACACCCCCCCAGACCTGGGGCAAGGCCACCCCCCCCCAGACCCGGGGCAGTGGGGCACGCACAAGTTCTGCAGGCAGTGGGCCGCGGTCAGCACAAATCTGGGGTGGATCAAGGTGCCCCCGCAGAAGTGGTTGCCTATCACCTGCAGTGACGCCATGTAGGGCCGCGAGTGTGGCTCGGCTTCCCGGCCCCCCACGATCTCGGCCGCCTGCGCTGCACCTGGGGACATGTGGCGTCAGCGGCCCTCCCCGCAGCCCCCTCCCCAGGAGGGCAGCTCTGGGCTTCGCCCATTTTACAGATGGGGAAACTGAGTCGAAGTCCCAGAGCTCCCCCTCGCTCCTTCCCTCCCCTGAGAGCACTCAGCCCACGCGTGTCCTGCCCAGGTCCTGCCTCAGTCTCCCCGTCTGCGCCAGGAGGGCGCTGGGCTGGTGTTGTGGGTGGACATTCCCCAGAGTCAGCAGCATGTGAACAGGTGGACAGGCGGACACGTGGCCCCACTCACCAGCCAGCAGCACGGCCAGCAGGACTGAGGCCAGGGCAGGGCTGGAGGGCCTGTGGCTTGGGGTCATGGTCGGGCAGGGCTCCGGTTCCCCTGCCGGCCACCCCCTCTTATAGCCCGACACTTGGAGGCCGTTGGGGTTGCCCCATGCCCGGGCTGAGCGCCCCACTTCCTCCTTCCATCTCTGTGGCCACCAAGAGCTGGGGGTTGAACCACACTCCAGGGGCATGCGGGAGGGACCGGCTCAGGGTCCCCCGGACAAGGGGCAGCATGACGCAGCCCTCGGAGGGGCACACACACCACGCTCCATGTTTCCCCATTGGGTCCCTGTGGCCCCAGCCAAGCAGGACGTGGCCGGCGTGTCCAAGCCCTGGGGTGAGTCCCAATCGTGGGGACCGAAAAAGGGACGGGAAAAGCAGGGGGCCACAGAGCCGTGTGCCCTCCTGAGACCTGCGAGTTCTCGCACCAGTGATTCTGCCCTGAGGGGCCACTGGGACAGGTCTGGGGACGTCAGCAGTGGTCACACTGGCATCGAGTGAGGGGGCCGGGGTGCTGCTCAGCCCCCACAGTGCCCAGGACGGCCCCACGGAGAGCGACCCGCCCGGACGTCCACGCCGCTGGGACTCGGTTAATTTGGGAAAAACCTGAGTTCCCTCCCTACTCACAGGAGACACCAGAATAAGTCCCCACGGTCACAGGGGACAAACCAAGGTGGCCCCCATGTCTGAGTCACCTCCTCCCCTCCCACTCAGGCTCCGTGGTTAACTGTGTGCAGCCTCCCAGGACCTCAGAGGCACCAGTGACAGCAGAGTCTCCTGGGACCCGTGGTAGCCCCCGCCCCCCCGGGGTTAAGGACCGGGGCGCTGGGGCCAGTGCAACTGGACGGACCCTGAGGACATGACACCCAGCGACAGGAGCCGGACACACGGCGCGTGACACGTCCAGAGCAGGCACGTCCACACACAGGAAGTGGACTCGGAGTTGGGGGGTGGGTGGGAGAATGTTCTGGAACTGGATAGAGGTCGTGGTTCCATAACAGGTACCACTTACGTGGGTGAGTCCTGTGGTTTACAAAGTATATTTCAATAAAGCTTTAACCAAAAGAGGAAAATGCAGGTGTGCCGGATGACTCACCCACCAAGGGGATCCTTCCTGCAGGGCGGGGGGCGGTCCAGAGGCCCCACAGGCCTGGGGCAGGCAGGAGAGTTCAGGGGGGCCTGCCTGGAGGTGGAGGCAGCGGGGGAGGGGGAGGGCGCCTGGCTGGTGTAAGCGGGGAGCGGGAGAAGGTGATTGTAACAGGCAGGGAGCCCTGTGGGCTGGGGGTCGGGCTGGCAGGTGGAGGGGAAGTTGGGGCTGGAAGCTGTGGCCTCGGCCCCTTCCCACTCCAGCTGTGGGTGGTGCAACCAGCAACGGCCACGAAGATGGGTCACTGGGACGTGAGCGCGGAGGCCGCGGGGGGCCTCAGCCCCTCCGGTCCCTGTCTTTCTCTCTGTCCCTTCTCTTCGAAAAAGAAAAACACTCTTTTCTTGACTGTGTCAGTGTGGGGGGCTCCAGGCTGGGGGAGCACGTGCTCTTGGGCCTCAGTTTCCTCATGTGAATGAGGAGCAGGCAGCGACTTGACCTAAGTCGCCACTGGGCCCCTGGGTGGGTCTGGGCGCCTGAGCCAGTGGCATCGCCCTGAGGCCCACGTCACAGCTCGGCAGAGCGCTGCCCCCTGGTGTGGCTGGGGGAGCGAGGCCGCCGGCGCCCCAAACGCAGATCCCCCTGCGGCTCGAACAGGCACAGTGTCTTCCTCACCTCATCCTTAACCTTCAATGTCTGCCCTCGCGTGGGCCAAGAATCTAAGGGACACATCAATGTCCCCCCACCACGGCTCCTGCCACCGGGATGACTGGAAAGCCTCACACATCCCCGCCCCTCGGCCCCCAAGAAAACTGACTGGTACTCCTGGGCTTCTGGGCGCCCCGCCTGCAGCCGAGAATGTCACACACGCACGCTGCTCTGCCCCCCGTGTCCCGTGAAGACCCCACAGGTCACTGAACGAGGCGCCTCCACCGTTACACAGCCGCGAAGTGCTTCCCCAGGTGGGTGAACCAGACTTCGTGCACTTTGTGGTCACCTCCTGGGGACGCTGGATCATTTTTAGGCTCTTTTCCTTCCAGCCACGTGGCAGGAACGATCCTTGTACCCTCATCCCCTGCATGGTGCAAAGTGACAGGTGGGGCAAAGCCAGGTGTGGCGCTGCCGTCTCAGAGGCGCAGATCCACCCTGCCAGGGGGACCCGGCTACCTGCCCACCCAGGCGGACGCCCAGTATTCTCAAAGGACTTTTGCACATCCCACAGGTCGAAAAAAAACGGGATCTTCAAGCGAGTTAGCTCCCGTTTGTCATATAATGAGTCCGTGTCTTCAAGATTCTATGGTCTTTTTCTTTGTGAACTGTTTACTTTTTTACACATGTTTACATTGCTGGGCTATGTTTCGTTCTTCTTGATTGTTGGGTGCTCTTTATATATTAAATTTACTATAATTCTATCAGTGACTACATACATTTAACTATACATAAACATGTAATGTGATATGTTACAAATAATGACATTGCTTAAATTTTTACGTTAATAAAACATTTAGTTTAATAAACGGTATTATGTAATACAGAGTTCTACTCCTGTATTATTTCCATGTAACTATTTCTGATTCACCGTTGCGGTTCGGTCCTCGGCGTGAGGCTCGCCAGCCTCGGCCGTGCAGGCGGCGCAGTCTCTGGCCAGTGTCCCGTGGGTGCCTTTCCGCTTTGCTGCACGGCATATTCTCAAGCCAAGTGAGAGGTGGCTAAGGGGGTCGGGCCCTCACAGACTGGGGCTCAGCACGCGCACTAGCTGAGCCTCCCCCGCTGAGCCTCGGAGCCGCTCCGGCCGGGTTCTCACGGCTGCCCACGGTTCTCGAGAGCGGCCAGCGGATCAGCGAGGGAGAGTAGGGTGCGAAAGTCACCAGCCTGACCTGCGCTGCCCGCAGCCCTCGGGCCCTCTCCGTCCACAGCCGTCGCCCCCGTCTCCAGATAAGGAGACCGAGACTCCCCAGGGCCCGCTTCCCCTCTCTGGGGTTCCCATTTCCCTCTCGAAGCCCCTCACCCCTCCCAGAGACCCCTCCCCTGCTCATCGGCCAAGCAACACCCTATGGATCCTGAGCTTTCTCCCTCTCTGCGACCCTTCCCGCCCTGAGCTCCCCCACCTCGCAGGCCCCTCTGTGCCCCCCCCAGGCCTTCCCCTAGCCCCAGGGCACCCTCTGGCCCCATAGCCCCCTTCTGGTGCGCCAGGCCCCCTCCTCACCAGTTCTTGGGAGCAGCTGGAGGTCATGGTCAGCACAAAGGTGGCCCAGGCCCCGTGCATCCCTTCTGGGACTGCTCAGGACTGGTCTGGCTGTGTGGCCTGGGCCCGGGGAGCAAAGACTGGGCCCCTGGTCCCTTCCACCTGTGCCTCTCCCCCTGTGGCTGGACCCCCAGTGGATATAGGGACTCCTGGCCTGGGCAGACACTCAGCAGCCTTGGAGGTTACCAGCAGGCCGGCCAGCAAGGCCAGGAGCCTGAGTGCCGGCATGGCAGGGCGGCTGTGGGTGGCCGTGGACGGGCACCCTCATACCCCGGGCCTCAGCTGGGAGGCGGCAGCACTTCCCACCCAGGCACAGAGCCAGACCCTCCCCATCTGTGCAATGGGGATACGAACAGCGTCCCCCCTTCGCATAGAGCTGGGGTGAGCATCACTGGGTTACTATGAGCAAGTTTCTGAGCAGCACCCGGCATGCTCTGCCCCTGGTGCCCGCTCTAACCTCTCCCACGGCTCCCTCGGGCCCCAGACTCAGACCTGGGCCCCCACCTGGGCGATGTGCCACCAGAGCCGGTCCCGCCCCATCCCCACCGCCGGAGGCTCCCCCATCCTGATATTTCTCCGGACCCTCTTCCGAGCCCTCCAGCTGTTAGGAGGGTCCCCCGGGAGGCACCCCAAAGTGATTGCCCCATTTCCCTCGCTCCCGAGGCTCCCAGAGTGCGGCCGTTTGTGGTCATCTTTCGACACCAGATTCCCAACGGCTGCCCAGGCCACCCCTCGGGCCGGGAAACCAAGGCTGGTCCAGCGCCAGGCCTGGGGAGGCGGGGCAGCAGCGCCGGGCGGCCTCGGCGGGAGCCCTTCTTAAACCCGATCCAGCGGCCACTGTCACTGGCAGCATCTTCTTTGGAAAACGTGGAGCTGAGTCTTTTGGGCCACAGCTGCGGGGGCGGGGGCGGGGGAGAGATGGAGCGTGAACGCTGAGACCAAAGGCGAGCTCCATAATGCAGCCCTCACCCCAGCTCTAACCAGCCGCAAGCATGGGGGGGACTCTTCAGGGGCAGGTATAAGGAGGTGATCAGGCGATGGTGAATAAATGAACCCAATACAATCCTGCCCTTGGGGGCCTGGCGACGTCGGTCGCTGGTTTAAGTTCCCTGGGCCTCAGTTTCCCCACTCGTCGTAAACCGAGGGCTCGGCCAGTCCCCACGCCGCAGGGCTGTGTGTGGAAATGCCGGTAAACATCAAGGGCTGCCTACTCCGCGCG
>NW_006429782.1:274677-278074 GCF_000325575.1 Pteropus alecto | reverse complement strand
CGGCCGCGGCCCGCAGACCCCTAGGCCAGGCCGGCCCCGCCCTTTTGGCAGAGCCTTTCCCGACCCCCATCCGCCGTGTGGGGGTGCCGGCAGCTGGCTCGTTTGGCAGGGCCGCAGTGAGCGGGGGCAGGCTGCGGGGACGCCCGCTCCCCCAGCCTCAGTTTCCCCAGGCGGTGCCTGCGCATCCTTGCCCGCCCCTCCCCCACCGTCGCCGGGCACCGGGTCCCCCTAGGACTCAGTCTGCGCCTCCCCGCCTCCAGCGCGGCTTTGTCCCCTCCAACCACGGCCTGTGGCGCCAGCGGCACCATGATCTCGACCAAGGAGAAGAGTAAAAGCTCCAAGGACAGCATGACGCTTCTGCCCTGCTTCTACTTCGTGGAGGTGAGGGGGCGCGCGGGTGGGATCCGGGCAGAGGGACCCCCGCGCTGAACGACAGCGGCAGGCTGAGCTCGGGACACGCCCTGGGGTCGGGGCGCAGCCGGCGTGCCGGGGGCGGGGCCGGAGGAGCCGGGCGCTGCAGTGTGAGTAGGAGTCCAGGGCGCAGCAGGGTGTTCCAGGCTCGCTGCGAGGCCTGGGCCACCGCTGGGCCGTGGGACCTTCGGTCTGGGGTTCCCGGCAGTAGCCCACCGGGAGGGGCCGGAAGAGACGCTGGAGGCCATAAGGGGGTGCGCTGAGGGAGGGTGCAGGATCTCCACCCCCTTGGGCTCTAAAGCCTGGGGTCCACGCTCAGGTACCTCCTGGGCGGATGCTGCTGGCTGGTGGGCTGCCCCTCACCTCTGATGAGACAGGCCGGGCACATAGTGAGGGCTTAACGAGTGTGTAAAAAAATAAAAGAATACATTCGGCCAGCTGGCACTTAGGAAACGCTGAGAATGGTGCCAGTGACCTTTATCCGTCTGGCGAGGGGCAGCACCGACCCCAGCCCCCATGCAGCTGCAGCCTCCCCCACTGGAGATGCCAGCAGGCACTCAGCAATGCCCCTTGGGCATGAGCCCGCTCGGCTCCTGCAAACCAAACTTTGTCATTTCCCCTCCAAGAGCCCCCAGCCCAGTCCCTCCCTCTGTTCCAGCCCTGACCACGGGGCTAGGGCATTCTGTCCCATCCTGTACCTTCTCCAGGGCTGGACAGACGGCTGACGTCCCTCTTAACACACAAGACAAGGTGGAAGTCTAGGTGAGAGCCTCTTGTGGGCTTCATCTGTGCCTCAGTTTCCCTACCTGTAAAATGGAGGTGGAGGCTTCCCAAGGCAGCCAGGCTCCCTCACATGCCCACACATTCTCCAGCCCCCTGCCCGTCCCCTGTGGGTGTTTGAGTTTGAGACACTTGGACCACGGAAAGTTTGCTTCCATCCAAAAGATTCCACTGGAATCCATGCTCAGTGGCTGCGGCCCACACGAATAAGTGAGTGGCCTTCCTTGGGGAACCACGCCTGTGATGTGGTCAAGAACAGCTCAGCTGGTCTACGGCCATGCTGCCCTGAACAAGCCCGATCTCGTCTGATCTCGGAAGCTAAGCTAAGTTGGGTAGGCCCTGGTTAGTACTTGGAGGGGAGACCACCTAGTAAGACCAGGTGCTGTAGCCGATTTAAAAAAAAAAAAGAAGTGAAAGGCGGAGCTGACAAGGTCCTTGCAATCTGTGAGGTCAACCAAGAGTTGCCTCGCCTACAAAAAAAAAAACACAAAAAACAGCTCAGTGGTCCTAACCTCAGCCTCACACTGCCTGTACCTCACGGGTGGCGTGAGCGTCCTGGACCATCACGTGTGATGCACGCCCAGCTTGTGGGGCGGGAGGGGTTACAACCAACATGTGCTGAGGACAGTAGCATCGATCAGTGAATTCATTTGTTCATTCATTCGGCACCTGCCCTGGGCCAGATGCCCACGTTCTCAGGGCTGAGTGGCAGGTTGGCACGTAGAGATACGGGGCCCAGAGGAAATAAAGCAGCATAAGGGATGGAGAGACGGGTGGCCACGGGGGTGGGGGGCCCTCTGAGGAGAGCTGGGGCACCACGGGGATGTCCGCGGGCATCCACGCATCCCCGAGAGGAAGAGCCCAGAGGCAGGATCGTGTTCGCTGTGTCTAAGTTGTTCAAGATGGCAAGGGGGGCCGGGATGAATGAAGTGGGTGGGTGATGGACGGATGGGTGGATGAGTGGGTAGTGAGTGAATGAATGAAAAAGATGGATGGGAAGAAGGACAGACGCATAGGTGGATGGTGGAATGGATGATGGGTGGATGGATCCTGGATGGGTGGATGAGGATGGATGGGGAAATCTGCTGAATGAATTCATGGATGCGAGAAGGGTCCGAGGGGAACGGGTGCACCACAGCATGGACAGGTAGGTGGGGGGTGGGGTGGGGTGAATGAATCAGCGGATGGGACTGAACTCATGAATGGAAGATCCCATGAGAGGACGTGGGGTGACCCTGGCCGGCCATCTCCCTGCAGCTGCCCATTGTGGCATCCTCCATCGTGTCACTGTACTTCCTGGAGCTGACCGACCTCTTCAAACCGGCCAAGGTGGGTTTCCAGTGCTACGACCGCACGCTCTCCATGCCTTACGTGGAGACCAACGAGGAGCTCATCCCGCTGCTCATGCTGCTCAGCCTGGCCTTCGCGGCGCCTGCGGCCTCGGTGAGTCCCCGTGCCTAGGGGTCTGGGCCGGCCCGTGGGCGCCGCTGGCAGGGACTGAGCACCACGCTATCGGCAGATCATGGTGGGCGAGGGCATGCTGTACTGTCTGCAGTCGCGGCTGTGGGGCCGCGCGGGGGGCGCAGGCGGGGCCGAGGGCAGCATCAACGCCGGCGGCTGCAACTTCAACTCCTTCCTCCGGCGCACCGTGCGCTTTGTGGGTGAGTCTCCCCGCAGCAGCCCCGCCCCGCCCTGACCCACGCCCCGGGGTGGGCGGTGCGCCCCTATCCCCGCCCTGACCCAGGCCCTGAGGTGGGCGGTGCGCCCTATCTCCGCCCTGAGTGGGAGGTGCGGCCCCAGCTCCCCGCCCTGCCCTGCCCTGCCCCTCCCACTCGCAGGCGTCCACGTGTTCGGCCTGTGCGCCACTGCCCTGGTGACCGACGTCATCCAGCTGGCCACGGGTTACCACGCACCCTTCTTCCTGACGGTCTGCAAGCCCAACTACACGCTGCTGGGCACCTCGTGCGAAGCCAACCCCTACATCACGCAGGACATCTGCTCTGGCCACGACACTCACGCCATCCTGTCGGCACGGTGAGCCGGCCCCCAAGCCCCTCCCTTCGGGTGCGGGGAAACTGAGGCACCGAGGGGTCTCGGATATGGCGGGGCTCACCTGGACGCCTCTTACAGGAAGACCTTCCCGTCGCAGCATGCCACGCTGTCCGCCTTCGCCGCCGTCTACGTGTCGGTGAGTTTCCCCACCCCC
>NW_006429782.1:253680-274581 GCF_000325575.1 Pteropus alecto | reverse complement strand
CGTGTCCTCACCCTGTCCCATTCACCTGGCCCCCACCAGCTCCCCAGCTGCCCTGACCGCAGGCCCCGCCCCCAGATGTACTTCAACTCGGTCATCTCGGACACCACGAAGCTGCTCAAGCCCAGCCTGGTGTTCGCCTTCGCCATCGCTGCGGGCGTCTGCGGCCTCACCCAGATCACGCAGTACCGCAGCCACCCGGTCGACGTCTATGCCGGCTTCGTCATCGGCGCTGGCATCGCCGCCTACCTGGTGAGGGTCCGCCGGGGGAGGCTGGCCGCCCAGGGGCGGGAGCGGGCTGGGCCTCAGCCCTCCAAGGCGCGGCCCTGCCCTGGGGCGCTGGCGGCCTTGTACCCGGAATGCTGCTCAGAGGCTGGTGGGCCCAGACTTGCCCAGTGTGCAGCGTGAGTGACCTGAGGTGGGGACTGGCACCGTGGGGGAGAAGGTGGCCTCGCCCCTCAGACCCCGGCGCCAAGTCTGTGCCCGGTGAGGACCCTGGTTCCGGGCTGCCAGCCTCACAGCCTGGTCTCACCCTGGCACCAAGTCTGTGCCCAGTGGGGACCCCGGTTCCGGGCTGCCAGCCTCACAGCCTGGTCTCACCCCCAGGCCTGCCATGCGGTGGGCAACTTCCAGGCCCCGCCCCCAGAGAAGCCGGCGGCAGCGGCGCCCGCCAAGGACGCACTGCGGGCGCTGACCCAGCGGGGCCACGACTCCGTGTACCAGCAGAACAAGTCCGTGAGCACGGACGAGCTGGGCCCGCCCGGCCGGCTGGAGGGCGCGCCCCGACCTGTGGGCCGCGAGAAGATCTCGCTCGGCAGCCTGAAGCGGGCCAGCGTGGACGCGGACCTGCTGGCCCCGCGCAGCCCCATGGGCAAGGAGAACATGGTGACCTTCAGCCACACGCTGCCCCGTGTCAGCACGCCGTCCCTGGACGACCCCGCCCGCCGCCACATGACCATCCACGTGCCGCTGGACGCCTCGCGCTCCAAGCAGCTCATCAGCGAGTGGAAGCAGAAGTCGCTAGAGGGCCGCGGCCTGGGGCTGCCCGACGAGGCCAGCCCAGGGCACCTGCGGGCACCGGCGGAGCCCATGGCGGAGGAGGACGAGGACGAGGAGGAGGAGGAGGAGGAGGAAGAGGGCGAAGGGGAGGAGCAGGGGGAGGGCGGGGAAGGCCCGGCCCCGCCGTCCCTCTACCCCACAGTCCAGGCCCGGCCGGGACTGGGGCCGCGGGTCATTCTGCCGCCAAGGGCTGGGCCGCCACCGCTGGTGCACATCCCGGAGGAGGGGGTGCAGGCGGCAGCTGGCCTGTCCCCCAAGAGCAGCGCGGCCGTGCGCGCCAAGTGGCTCATGATGGCAGAGAAGAGCGGAGCGGCCCTGGCCCCGGCCGCCACCCAGCCCCGCCTGGCCAACCCACCGCGGCTGCTGCAGGTGATCGCCATGTCCAAGGCGCCCGGTGGCCCTGGCCCCAAGGCGGCCGAGACGGCCTCGTCCTCCAGCGCCAGCTCCGACTCCTCGCAGTACCGGTCGCCGTCAGACCGCGACTCAGCCAGCATCATCACCATCGACGCGCACGCGCCCCACCACCCCGTGGTCCACCTGTCTGCAGGCAACGGGCCCTGGGAGTGGAAGGCGGCCAAGGGCGCGGAGAGCGAGGGTGGCTATGAGCTGGGGGACCTGGCCCGCGGCTTCCGGGGTGGGCCCAAGCCACCAGGCGTGTCCCCTGGCTCGTCCATCAGCGATGTGGACCAGGAGGAGCCGCGGTTTGGGGCCGTGGCCACCGTCAACCTGGCCACGGGTGAGGGGCTGCCCCCGCTGGGCGCAGCCGATGGGGCGCTGGGCCCCTCCAGCCGTGAGTCCACACTGCGGCGCAAGGCCAGCAGCCTGGCGCTGGGCGACCGGGAGGCCACAGGCGAGTCAGAAGCTGAGAGCTACTTCCGCAAGATGCAGGCAGCCCGCAGGTTTAAGGACTGAGCTGGGGCTGGGCAGGGGCGTGGGGGGCCGGGGAGTCGGGAGCCAGGGCCAGGCAGGGCATTTCGTGGTATGGCAATAAAAGGTTGATACTGGAGCCCTGGCTGCAATCATTCCGGCCTGAGGACCCCACAGCCACACAGTGGGAGGCTGGCACCCAGGAGCAAGGGGAGGGCAGTCCGCTGCACCTAGTTACCCAGTAAGGTTCCAACTGGGGTAGAACGTTGTCATCTAGCCCCAGGTCAGGGAAAGCCACCTTCCTGGGATGGGTGGAACCCCGCCAGGGGGCCGACTAGATTCGTGTGCCCCAACCTCAGTCAGTGGACATGGAATTCCCCTGAGACCCTCAAGTCGTCAGAGGTGCAGGGGGGAGGTTGGGTTGAGAGGCAGGACCGTGTGGATTCCCAGGGGAAGACAGCGGTGAAGACGAGCACACCCAGCACAGGGAAATGGAGCGCAGGATACAGAGTTTATTCGAGTCAGCACAGACCGGCCAGACTTGCCTTCCACACTGTGGACAGAAGCAGCTCCGGCGGAGGCAAGGTTGTCATGAAACCGCTTTTAATTCCATCCCCTCCGCGTGACAAGCCGGCGGGCAGGCAGTGAGACATGCCGCACTCACTACAATACTGAGCCTGTAATTGCTGGTATCAAAATATACATCTGTGTCACCATAAAAAACCACACGTGCTGCCCTCGTCTCACAACAGGTATAAAAAATTATAAATATTTACACCCTTGTCCCACCCCAACATGGAAACCCAGGGGTCCAGGCCCCGAGGGAGGGGCCGGCCAGCACAGGGTCTACGTGCAGCGAGCCCCCGGGACCCGGAGTGCAGGACGCCGCGACGGAAGAGCTGGCTGTCGTCCCACCTCCCGGGGTGCCAGCGTTAGAGGTGGACAGAAAACAAACAAAACTTTGGTCCAAAATTTGCAGGAAAAAAGGAACCCTGAAAGTTTAAGAGCGCTTGCCCTCCAGACAGAGGGCAGGTTGGGTGTATAAGGCATCTGGGGTCTCAGACGGAGGCCTGGGGCCTTCTAGAAGGACCGGGGCTCCCCAGCTGCCCCCACGGCATCTGCCCTGGAAACTAGATCCTGCCCTGCGACTTAATTACAAGGAATAAAATAAAAAGTACAGTATACAAGGTCATACAGAGAGAAAATTTAGATTACACTCATACCATTTTTACCATCTCGCTATATAAAAAGTTACTTAAAACTATTTCTCTTGCATATAAATGAAAAGATTAGGATATTTGGTCAACTGGAAGTATTGCTAGGCACAGATGTCTGCGGCTGCATCAAAGCACGAGATTACGGTGAACACAAAGCTCCAAGCTGAAGGCGGCCGGGGACATGCCCTCGGGCCGGGGGAGAGGGAAAATCACACACTTGATTAAACGGGAGGACTGGGGTGTCCTGGGTGTCGGCTGCCTCCGGGCCCTGCTGCCGGGAGCCTCCTGCCATGCCAGGCACATGATCTGTGCAGGAGGCTGTCCCCGGGGCCCCAAACCCCTACCCGTCTGCTACCGCGAGGCCCTGCCAGAGCAGCGGGTTTTAAGGCACGAGAAAGCCGAGTAGAGGTTTGGGAGCGCCCAGCCCGGGCTGCGGGAGGCACAGGCGAGGGGCCGGGGAGGGCCTGAGGCCGGCACCCCGTCTCTCCAAGGTGAGCACGGTGAGTTAGATTTAATTTTTTTAAAAACAGGTAAACTGATTTCTCTTTAAAAAAATAAAATCTCTGGTCTTTTAAGGTCACTTCAGCTGCTTTTAAAGTGGCTTTTTTTCTGGAATGATGGAAGTTGTTGCCGGGGGCCCAGCAGGCTGGTCCTGGCGGCAGGGCCTAGATGGTGGACTTGGAGAAGGACACCCGCAGGTGGTGGTTCTCGCCCAGGTCGTGGTTGTGAAGGTCGATGAGCGCCTGGATGGCCTCCTCCACCGAGCCCATCTGGATCAGGGCCATCTTCCGGTCCTTCCTGTGGGACAGGGGCAAGGGCCTGGTGAGGCAGGGGAGAGGGAGAGGGAACGGGCGGCGGTGGGGAGGGGAGGGGGCTCCATGCTCACTGGAAGAACTTGAACCCTTTGACGATGCCGCCATTGCTGGAGAAGAGGATCTTGAGGTCATCCTCAGAGATGGAGGGCCTGTGGGGAGACAGCCGGCCTCAGAGGCGGGGACTACACGCGCTTTCTGGGACCCACAAACAGGACTGTATCGTAACTGTTTCAGAATCACAAGCGACGCCCCGCTCGGCTTGTGAAACGGTGCCCGAGGCCCCCTGCACCCACCCCCTTGCGCTCCGGGAGTGTCCCGGGCGCGGAGGCAGCCTCCCCGGGCGTCACCTACGGGATGTTGGACAGGTGCAGGGTGGCGGAGGGCGGGAAGATGTTCTGGAAGTTCTTGGAGCCCGGCTTCTTGAAGCGGTGCAGCGGCGAATTGCCGTAGTCCTTGGTCAGGCCCTGGTCCTCCTGGCCCTCGCGGGGCAGCTGCACGTTCTGGTGCTTGGATAGGGTGATGCGCACCGGCTTCCCGTGCAGCTTGTGCCCGTTGAGGTGGCTCATGGCTGCGAAGGCGAGAGGGACCCTGGTGACCCGAGGCCCGAGGGTGCCGGCCGCCGCACCCCCCACCCCGGCCCGGCCCGGCCCCTTACCCAGCTGGGCCTGGCTCCCGTCCGCCATCTGCACCAGGGCGTTCTCCTTCTTATTGAACAGGATCTTCACCCGCTGCACGTCGCCGTACACGCCTTCAAAAGCCGGGGACAGGCGCTGAGCCCGGGGCCTGAACCCGCCGCCCCCGCCAGCCCCCACGACCCACACACCCTCTCGGGGCTGGCTCTGCCCGAAGGTTTGCTATTCTGCCTCTGGAACCTGCGTCTAGTCACAGGGACGTTACCAGGAGGACTACCTTCAGCGAGAAGTCCTACAATCCAGGGAAGGTCAATTGCCAAAGAGCCATCACTTTCCATGCTACCAACACGCTTAACTCTGCGAGGGCATGCAGGGCGGTAACCATGCGTGTCTACCGACTCCGACTACTACGCACACCGGAGGCAAACGAGTAACGAGGCAGAACCGCAAACTCAGTACATCTCAGGGCTTAAAAATAACCTCCATTAAATGAAAACAAGGTAATAAAAGTGTGAATGATAACATACCGAAAAGAATAAAGAGGCTTTGGGGTGTGACTCTCTTTAGAGGACAGCAGAGCAAGGCAGCGGAGGGACAGGGAAAGGGAGAGGCCAGGGGGCGAGTTGCCATCGTCCACCACGAGGAGGCAGCCCCGCAGGCGTGCAGGTTGATGGATGATGAAGTTGTCAGGATGTTAATATTCAAGGGCAGGTTGGTTTCCGGAGAGCAGGGTTTGAGGGGGAAGTTTGTTTTTATTTATTTATGGTTTTGTTTTGTTTCAAGCAACAACAGGAAGCAGAAGTACCGTGCAGTCAGTTGGCAAAGAAATTCCGGATCAGAAAAAAAATTGGGAAAGGGGAAGGGGAGAAAAGAAAAAAAGTAGCAAAAAACACAGGTCAGTAAATACATAAGAAACCGGCAGTGTTCCATCAGTCAGGTCTACACACATTACTGTCACAGGCCCCCTCGCGGTCAGCAGGAGACGCCGCGGCCTGCAGCGGGCGCCCCCGGCACCGTCTCCTGCTGCCGGCGCGGGGCCTACACGCTCACACAAGCACGAGGGGCGGAGTCTGTTAGTGAGGCTTCGAGAGCATCGAACTCAGACAAGGAGCTGGCCGCCCCAGGCCAAGAAGTCGCAGGAGTGCTCACACAGGTGCGGAGACGGCCTGACACGCTCCCTGACGGCGCCCAACCTTCCCGGACTGACCTAGGCTGAACCCTGATGGTCTCGCCCGAGCTCCCCGGCCACCCGGCCCAGAGGCACACGCAGATCGGTGGTCCCCGCGGAGGCAGAGGCACCCCGAGACCTCCTCGGACAGAGACCCATCTGCCTCGGGGTTTGGGGACTGCTTTCACTAATCGGAGCACGTGCCAACCCTGACCCTGCAAACCGGAGACGAGGGCACAGGACGCCCAGTATGTGTGTGGGGGAGAGGGCACCCCGAGAACGGGCCTGTAGTCGGCCCTAGGGACCCCAGCACCCAGGGGGACAGCAGCGTGGCCTGCTGGCCCCTGCATGAAGACCTAAGGGCACGAGTCCCTGCTCACGCCTCGGGGGGAACCGCCTGGCAAAGCCACGTACCTCAGGGTTCAGGTTGCTGACCAGCAGGACAGAGTTCCCAGCCCCGCCCAGGCCTGGGATGGCGATGCGGCCTGCTGCCGCTGCCGCCGCCGCCGCCGACGGGATGGCCAGGGGAGCCAGGGCCCCGTGCACGTTGGGGACGGACAGGCCTGCGGAGGGAGAGGCGGTTACCGGTGAGCAGCAGTGCCCGAGGTCCGGCGAAGGGGTGCGCGGTCCTGCCCATCCTCATGCAAAGGACACGCCGGCGGTGTCCCCCCGGCCGCAGCTGGCCGGCGCCTCCGTCCTCCGCACAGGCCACGCCGGTTTGGGCCGTCTGCATGCGCCCAACAGCACAAAAGCTCCGGCTCCACAGATGCAGAATCCAGCCCGGCAGCCGCGGCCGTGCGTGCATGCAGGTGCCCGTCACCATGCAGACGACACGCCGGGCAGGACGCAGCAGGCTGTCACGCGGTGGGCACCCGGCCCTCCACAGGGACGCTCGGGTGTGCCCGCCCGGCTCATGCCGCTCTGCTTACCAGGCCACTTAAATCCACCTACTAAGGACACAGCCCTCCAACCACTGTGCGAACACGGCCTCGCCCGGGGGGTGCTTGAAGGAACCAGAGACTGCGGGGTCAGCGAATGCTCTGCGCGGCCCTGTCCTACGGCTGCCCTGTGCAGGCTCCTGGGGAACCCAGAGGCCCGCGCCCAGGAAGGCGGGCCCCCCCCGTGCCTGCGCCCATCAGCTCGCGTGGAGGCAGGGCTCCCGGAGAGGTGTGCGGGCACGCTCGGCCGCTGGGGGCCCGGGAGTGTGTATACCTGCAGCCTGAGGGATGGCAAAGGTGGGAGGGAAACCAGCTCCTGCATACGGGGAGGCTGACATTATGCCCGGTGCACCTGGAAACAAACGAGACACTAATCGTCGCCCACAACCTCCGCCCGAGCGGACGAGCCGAGCGGGCGCACCCCACGCTGCGGGCTGGGCCGCGCCACCCATGCCGGGCGCGGGGTGGGCGTCACGGGACTCCTGGGGCCTGGGCACTCAGCCTGAGCTACGCGTCCTCACCTCCCGCGACAAAGCGGTCCCAGATGGCTAGCCAGGTGTCTTACCGAAGGCCGCGGCCATGGTCTGGTCCAGGGAGGGCTGGCTGTCACCGGAGGGCAGGTCAGGGCGCGTGTAATCCCGGCTCTTGTCGTTGTTGTACTTGACGTTGAGGCTGGTGAGCTTGGAGAAGTCGATGCGGAGTGTGCAGCAGGCGTTGTAGATGTTCTGCCCGTCCAGCGACTGTGGGGAAAGGCCGTGAGTGGCTGGGGCGCTGGAGTGCCGGGGCGCCAGGGCGGGCGGTGTCCGGGGAGCCACTCACCAG
Organism: Pteropus alecto; assembly: GCF_000325575.1. NCBI lineage: Eukaryota > Metazoa > Chordata > Mammalia > Chiroptera > Pteropodidae > Pteropus > Pteropus alecto. The sequence continues at coordinate 267,066 of NW_006429782.1, read as the reverse complement.
CTTGGCGTGCTGGGCGCTCACGGGCTCGGCGTACTGCAGCAGCGCCTGGAACTGGTTGTTCTTGGTGAACGTGATGATCTTCAGGACTGTGCCGAACTTGGAGAAGATCTGCCGAGAAGAGTAGTCAGTCTTTGCCCAGCAACTCCGCCGGCTGCAGCCCGGCCCGGGGCCCCCCTCACCTGGTGGAGCACGTCCAGGGTGACGGGGTAGAAAAGGTTCTCCACGATGATCCTGAGCACAGGGCTCTGGCCGGCCATTGCCATCCCAGCATCCACCGCAGCGGCTGAGGCGGCCAGCGCCAGGTTCCCTGACTGCACCGAATTCACCGCCTGCAGGGCCGCCTGGGCGCGCTGTGGGGGCATGGCCATGAGCCCCAGGCCCCCAGGCCCCCAGGCCCCGACCCGCCCAGGCCCAGGAAGGGACAACGCACCGCCTGGTTGGGGGAGCTGTCGGTCTTGAGCTCCTTGTGGTTGGAGAACTGGACGTAGATGGGCTGGCCGCGCAGCACAGGCGTCACCGAGGTGTAGTAGTTGACCATGGTGTTGGCCGCCTCCTCCGTGTTCATCTCGATGAAGGCCTGGACGCAGAGCGGGCGTGAGCCGGAGAGCCCTGGAGGAGCCCGCCCCGGCACAGCCCCGCCACGGCCCCCCCACGGACGGGCTCGCACACCTGGCTCTTCCCTTTCAGCATCAGGAGGTTGGTGACCTTCCCAAAGGGCAGCCCCAGGGAGATGACCTCGCCCTCAGTGATGTCGCTGGGCAGCTTGCGAATGTGGATCACTCTGGAGGGCACACCCGCACTCCTGCTGTCCCCCTTGAACTTCTTGCTGTCATTCCCGTTTGCTGAGAAGAGGACAAGCTGGTACGGCACAGAGCACCCCCAGGCTCCCACACAAGGCGCCCACCCCTGAACTGTTTCTACCGGACAGCAGAGAGCAGAGTGGTTCCCACGTCTAGTGCCCCCCCAGCTCCCAGAGGAATGAGGGCACGTGTGACCCGAGACTAGGTCACATCCAGGACAGAGCAGGTCAGCAGAGCACGGGGACGCACGGAGGGAGCCCGCGGGCAGGTACCTGCAGAGGCCGAGTTGCCGCTCATGATAAAGGGTCCGTTAGTGACGCACGCAGAGAAGAGCTCGTCCGATCCCCGCTAGAAGAGAAGCCGGGCTGGGCGGGCTGGAGACCCCCCCCAGCCCCGCCCCACGACCCCTCCCCCTAGCCTGTTCCTCCCAAGTCCCAGACACAGCTCCTTCCCCTGCAAGATTCCTGGGGCCTTTCCCAAGGCAAAGACTGTCACCTACAGGGCGCTTGCACATCACTCCCATCTCCCAGTCCCACGGGACACCCTTGCCTTCTGTGGACAGGCCTCAGGTGAGGTGTCCCAATGGCACGCCCACGGCTCATGCCACCAGCCACGCAGGGCACTGCCCACCGACTCGATCGAGACTGTCAGACCGTGCTCAGAACAAAGTCCCCTTGTCACTGCAGCCACTCACTCGGCCTGTTTTCCAGCTGCATGAGGACACCTGAGCCGTGGTATAGTCACTCACGGACTGGAAACGCTGCCTCCTGTGACGGGTGGGCCACCTGGTGACCGCGCGAATGGGCTGGGCCGAGGGCAGCTGCAGAGCCGCTCGTCTGTGGGAGGCTCGGGACTCCCAAGTCCCGATCTAACGCTCCAGCGCCCCCCGCTGCCACACGGGTGAGACCTGAGAGCCACTCGACTCTCCCCCAGGGTGAACTGGACGAGGATGCCGTCCCCAGTTGCGGAGACTTGGGGTTCTGTCCCCCATCGAGGCCGCCTGCTGGCCCCAGGACCTGCTGCGGGACCGAGCTGTGTAGGGTCTGCCATCCCCAGGGATCCCTCAGCCCCCCTGATCCTGTGGCAGGAACAGGAATGACCACCTCCGTGAGCTTCCAGCTAGCAGAGGAAGGCCCCCTCCACCGTCTGCCCCTTCTCAAGGACGCCTTCCCTTTGCTGTCCCTCCAAACTACCACCTCAGCTACCACTCAAGCACCGCCATCCCCACCCAGGGCCACCCCGTGGAGCCCGTCTGCCCCTGAGAACCCCACCCTCCCTGGACCGCTGTTGGGGCCTACTGAAGGCCACTTAAAAGGTTTACCAACTGCCCTTGGGGACAAAGACCAGGACTGGCCCTGCCACCACTGGCTCACGGCTGTGGGCACGTCCCTGCATCTGGATCCCACCCTGGGCTCCTCAGGGCCCAAGGCTGGGAGGGCTGCAGACTGCCCTCACTCTGGGCCACAGATGCGTGGTCAGGCTGCTGCCGAGGCTGGGGCACGACAGGAACATCCTCCACCTGTCACGCCACTAAGCGGACGCCACACACAAGTGTCAGCAGTCGAGACAAAGACACCACGCAGAGTGCCCCAACCCAAGGACCTCCACCGACACCGAGCACAGGTGCATGCATCACCTGTGGGACCCGGCACAGTGCCTTCTCGTCTATGGGGTTAAGATCCCTGCCCTCCCCCGGGGGTGGACAAGGGCCAGGCGCCCACGCGGCTCACGTGCAGGCTGCACGCCTTCGGAAGGGCATCCTGCCTGCTGCCGCATCAGCGACAGGGAAGAGCGAGCCTTTAGCCCAGCATTTTTTTGCCCGGGGCAGATGGCCTGGTACTCCTACAGCTGGGGGGCGAACTCTGCCCACTGGGCCGTCCACTCTCTCCACCCTCGCCCAAAGCACAGGGACACCCAGATGCAGATTGTGACCGGCAGCTCAGAGGGAACTGTCCCTAAGACAGATACTCCGAGGGCAGAACCCTGGAAGAACGTGGGCCAGGCCAGGTGCCGAGGATTCCCGCAGGCCTTGTGACTCAGACACAGCTGGGCCGTCTGTCGAAGGCAATCCAACTGCCCCTGGCCAGGCCTTCCAAAAGGGAGTGCTTTGACCAGACAGCACCGTGGGCACCACCCCCGAGTCAGTGAAGCAGGGACCCCATTTCTAGTCACTAGCTGAGCACCGTCAACCTCCTGACGCCTCCCGAGGGCATGGCTTGTTCTGTACAGCGCCCAGAAGCCCACTGGGCCGCCTTCCAGCGGGGCCACAGGTCCCTGCCCTGAGCGGGCCTGAGTTTGGAGGCAGAGGACCCCAGGGCTGGGCCGGAAGGGCCACTCCCACTGGCTCCCACAGAAGCCAGACGCTCTCTGTGACAGTTACAAATGCTGCAGATGAAAAGTCCCTCTCCCCCCTCCTGCCAGCGAACAAACAGGTTTTATCTGCGGGAAGATCGGGACAGGCGGCGTGTGAAGACAGGACAGGACTGCCTGGGAAAACCGAAACCCAGCCCAGAGCTGCAGCCCGAGCCCCTGGCACCCCCAGTCCCGGGACACCAGGTCCCTGGGGCACACGCAGGCCTGGTGCTCAGCGGGGGAGGAGGGCCATGCCGACCCTGCCCTGCTTACTGCACAGACGTCCAAGCGCTGAGGGTGGCAGAGCCGCCCCGCCCCCCGGTCTTGCAGGTTTCTCAGACCAGCGTGGTGACCCGAACCACGCTGCCATTGAGAGCGGCCCCGCTGTCCCCCCAACCTCCCCCCAAGCTGGGATCTGACTTCGCCTCTTTCCGCATCAGACCAAGGCACCGAGAACGCTCCAGGTAGACGTCCTCGTCAACCCCATCGCACACTCCAGGACTCTGCTAGGGCGGGGGGGTCCCCCAAACCCAAGCCAACGTGCATTTACTGCTGAGGGGTCACCCAACCCCCACGGCCGAAAACGCATAGCCGGGCCGGCCAGCCCTCCACCCTTCGCACACGGCGGCCCCCACCGAAGGCCGGGCGGCTACCAGGACGCCGAGTCCGCAGCGCCTACCTTGGTACCAACTGCTATGTCTGGGACAATGCTGTAGAGAGAGAGAGAAGGACAACGTTAGCAGCGGGGCCGCAGCTGCTGCCGCCGGGTGCCCGGGTCGGCCCGCCGGCCAGGGGCTCCCCTGGCTGCACGCGTCCCCCCCCCACCGGAGGCCCTCCCCCAGACTGGCGAGCTGAGGCAGGGAAGTGAGCCGCCGTCCATTTATTCTCAACTTGAAAAGGAGCCACCATTGTCCTCTGGCTCCCCTCCCTCCCAGCAGGACCCCAGGCCCCGCCTCCGGTCCTCTCCACCAGAGGTCCAGAGAGGTCCAAAGACAAAGACATCCCCTCCGAAAGCCCCAGGAGGGACACTTGATGCTCGTTGTTAAGGTTCAAGTGCTGTTATTTGTTTTCTCAAAACTGGAAATGCTTGGGGACCATTTTTAGGCAGGGAAGGCCGGCCGGTGGGTGAGGCGACAACTCAGAGGGCCCTGAGCTCAGAGCGCTCCAGGGCCGGAGCCAGGCCGGACGAGGAAACTCTAAGCTGCCCTGGAGCAAGGGGGTAGCAGGGTTGAAAGACTCAGATAAAATTACCACAGGTTACTCATCAACCTGGCCCGGGGTGATGGACTTTCTCCCTGCCCCAGGCCCAACTGGGGGAAATGGGAAGAGGCCGCTGTGGCTCCCGCAGGCCCGCCCACAGGCCCTGGCTACGGACTAGCGCTCAGCACACGTCAAACCTTCTGGGGCTTCTCCGTGGCAAAGATAAGACTGTAACTGAGGTAGGGGACTTAGTAAGCAACGGACCCCTACCAGGTCACCTGGCCACCAAGGCCTAGAGGGATCTGTGACCAGAGTCTCCCACGATGTCACACAAAGCCAGAGAAAGGCCGCTCTCAGACTGGGAAGGCGGCCCGGGCAGCCACCTGCACTGCACTCCTGCCCCTCAGTCTTCACTTCTGCCCCAAGGAGGCAAGCTCAGGGCACCAACCCACTCCCCGCCGAGGCAGTACACCCCCCAAGCGCTGCGCCCCAGGCCTGCCATCTGCACCCTTCGCCTGCTCTGGCTCATTCTAAGCCCCTGCCTCCACGGCAGAACCTTCACCTCTTTGCTATGGGAAAAACATGGGCTAGTGTCAGCAGGTTTTAAAAACCTTCCAGAGCCAAGAAAACGCTCCCCAGAAAACCTGAAAGAATGAAAAGCACGCAGCTTCTCGTTGCTAACCCAGGGCAACTCGCCGCTTCCCACCCCTGTGAGAGCCTCGGATGCAGCAAGTTGTACATGAAACGAACAGCCCTTCCTGGAAGTGTCCGAGCCTCCCAGAGAGAAGGCAGGTCACAAACTGCACCCGTGACAACGAGGCCCGGCTGCCTAGGTAACCACCACCTTCTACAAGAGGCTAGAGAGACACGGCCCTCCAAGCCACATATGGGGGACCAGACAGTCCTTTGAGGTGGCAAACAGAGCTTGACCAGACAAGGGAGGAAACGCTTTCCATCAAGATCTCCCTGCGAGGCCGAGCACCCGCCGGTCCGCACCACGGCCCCGCCGTGGGGAGGGTCTTCTCTGGGGAGGTCCATCCAAGCCAAAACGGATGGCGGACCACAAGATCATGTTCCTCATGCTGCAGCAATTTTTCTAAAAGGCTGGATCTAATTCAGCCCGAAACCTATCATTTCAAACCCGAGGCACTGAGGCACGTGACCCTCCCGGCATGTTAACCACACCCCCCTGGAGGTCAGGCCAAGGGAGGAAGGAGGGCTTTCCAAGCTCCAGATGAGAAAAGATAACCAGAACTGGCCTTGGAATCTTCAAACGGACTTTCTCAAAATCAGCGCTTAACCCTCCCCCAACGGAAAAGGAAAAAAATGAGCCTGACACACGAAACGAAAAAGCACCGTCTAAACTCAGTTTCATTTTTAACAGATTCTATCACTTTTTCCCCAGATTAAAACTGAGTCTCCAAACCGGGCAGACTCACGTCTCTGCCAACAAAACACAGCTTTGTGGCTTGGCCCCAGGTCGTAGCGTTAAAGTGAAGGGAGTCTTTGTAACTTCAGATCTGCTGAAGGCTACGATACCTTCAACCGCAAAGGGCAGATACAGCTCTGGCAACTGCCCCAACGCTCATTTCTTGCATTCCCGGAACAAACGCCAGCCCCGGAGCCGTGCGCCGGGGCGCACGGGCCCCCATCCCTCCTTCTCCAGGGTGGCCGGCGGGCCACACCGCCCGAGGGCTCGGGGTCTGGTCGTTCTGGCCCACATGAGTCACGCCCGCATCTGGGGCCTGGGAGCTCCATGCCCCGGGGGTCCAGCTCATGCTTAAGGAACCGCCGGACAGGAGCCCCCACGAAAGCGGCAACAAAGGGGGCGCACGGCCCCCTCCCCGAACCGTCCTCTCCGTCCCTGGATTTGGACGGGACGCGCGGCCGTGCTTTGTGGGCAGCCTGGGGAGGGGCCGGCAACGGTGGCGAAGAGCCCGCGCCCTTCCGGGCGGGAGGGCGGCGTCTCCTGGCCGCGCCCGGGACCGCCGCGGGCGGGGGAGGCTGAGCCCAGAGTCCAGGCGGCGGGAAAGGCCGCGCACGCGCACCGGGGCCTGAGCTGCGCGGTGAACTACGCACGCGCGCGTGGGGACGAAACGGGGAGCGGGAAGGGCCACGCTGGGCGCGCGAAGGAGATACGGGGAGCCGGGAGGGCCACACGGATGCACGAGAGGCAGCGAGGGGACCGGACGGGAAGCGGGAAGGGCCGCGCGGCCGCCGCGTGCGTCCGGAACGGGCCGCGGGGAGACCGGAAATGGGCAGGGATAGGCCCCGGCGCCCCCCGGATTGGGACGCACGGGCCGCCTCGCGCCCCCGGCAACTTCTCCGCGCTCCCTTGACGGGGGGAGGGCAGAGACCCCGGAGGCGCCCGTGGGCCCGGAACAGAGGGGCGCGCGGGCCGGCGCCCCTAGGAGGCCCAGGCGGCGGCGAGAGGACGGCTCGAGCGCGAGAAGGGCAACGGGAAGTGCGGACACGCACGACTCACCCGTCCATTGCACACAGAGGAGACCCGCGGGGGACGGAGTGGAGGCGCCGGAATAGCAGGAACCGACCCAACGGCTCCGAGTTATAGACTCACAAAATGGCGGAGACGCCCGAACACGTCCCCCGCGCGCTCTGCCCATTGGCTCTCGCTGCAGAGAGGGGGCGGAGCGAGCGCCGCGGACCCCTCCAGCGCCTTCCAATGGCTAGGAGCCCTCTCGGGAGGTGGAGCCAAGGGGAATGGCAGACGACCATTGGAGAACGCGGCCGTCCGTCAGGGTTCAAGGCGGAAAAGGCCCGTCGAGTCGGGGGAGGGGAGAAAAGGTGGTAGCACGTGCCAACTCCTGAGCCAGTAAGCGAGCTGCTTTCCTGCGTGGGGCTTTGCGGGAGAAGCCATCTTGAGAGTGGGTACGTGGCGAGTCAGGCGGCGGGAAGCGTGCTTCCCCCTAGGCTGCCGCCATCTTGCTAACGGGCAGGGCTCGTCCACCTCCGGCGTGAGAGCCAAGGTAGGAGCGTCGCCATCTTGGAGTCGGGCAGGACACCTACGAGGCTCCATGTTGCTTGTGGGCACGTAGCAAAAAAGTCTGATTCAAACTGGGAAGTTCCTCCTGGGTTAGCACGCGTGGAGGTGGAGGCCGCCTAGCCCGTCCCAGACGCGCCAGAGCTCACTTTCCACTGCTGGCCCCCGAGCCTGCGGGCGCGATGTGGTTAGGGATCGCCCCGACTGTGATCTGTTCGTCTCAGAGCAGCGAAGGCCGATCGCGGTCCACTCACTCCCCGGCTCCAGGGATGGGGAAACTGAGGCCTGGGGCGCGCAGAGCAGAATCCCGCCGTCGTGGGACGTTCAGGGAGGACCATCGTGGCAGCAGGGAAAATACCCTAAACGTATTCCCAAGAGTGCTGATTCCGGGAAGAACTGGACAGGGTTGTGGGTGACAGGGATGCCCCTCGGAGAGGTGCCGGGAAACCAGGGCCCGCGGGTGGGGCAGGGGGACCAGACGCGGTCAGGGGCGAGAGCCAGGGAGGCCTCGGCGCCGGGTCCCCCAGTGCACTTGGCAGCACCAGGAGCCGACGTGCGTCCCGGCTTGGCAAGGAGCCTGCTGCGGAGCATAAGTTCAATAAACAGAGGAAACTTGTGATAATTGGCTGTACGTCCGCGCTGAAACGGGAGTTTTCATGGCACCAGCCTAGCGAGGGAGAAGCGGTGGTTTCCCGATTTCGAGGTGAGGCCAAGGCGCCCTGCCTCTCCGGTCGGTTTCCTTTCTCCAGCCGAGTCCTGGCAGCGGCCACACTCAGGGCCGCGGGCCTGGAACGCGGCCCAGCAGCCCTGGAGCCGGAGGGTGCCGAGGATTAGGGGCGGCTGCCGATTTCCACGGAGCTTCCCGCCTTGCAGTCCCTGGCCCTGTCTCCCGCCGCAGGACGTCCTGTGCCCCGAATCGCTCTCTGGGAAGCGCCCGGGTGGATTCGAGGATTCGCTCCCCTGGGATTCCCATGAGCTCTGCTGCGGGTACCACCTGGATCAACTAGCTGTTCGTCTTCTCGTGACCAGTGCCAGGGCCGCCCCAACCCGTGTGGGCAGGAGAGAGTCCCAGCCCCAGGCAGAAGAGCCGCTGCTGACTTCGGAGGGGATGGAGGCGTAAAGCGGCGGCCTTCCCAAGGCCCCTGGCGCGGAGTCCAGGCCCTGGTGGGTCCCACACCACCGCCACCTGCCCGGCCTCTTACGCCAGAGTGCAGGCGTCCTTTGCGCCCCTGTTCCATCCTTGAAGCTTCTCCCCCAAACCTGCACAGCTCACTCCTTTACTCTCTCACGTTCTGGAGGCCAGAAGTCCAAGGTCAAGGTGTCCCAGGGCCAAGCTCCCTCCTGAGGCTCCAGAGAGGGTCTTTTCTGCCTCTCCCGGCCTCTGGGGGCGACCAGTCCTGGGGCTTGTGGACACATAAGTCTCTGCCTCTCCCGATGCCCAGCTGTTTTCTCCCTTATTCTCTGTCCCTTTGCTGTGTCTCAAAAAAGGACACTTGTCATTGGGGTTAGGGCCCACTAGGATAACCCAGGATGACCTCACCTCCGGACCCTTAATCACGCCTGCAAAGACCCTTCTCCCGAATAGTGCCATGCTCACGGGTCAGGGGCGAGGATGTGGACATCATGTTTTTGGGGCCCTGAGTCAACCCACAACGCCATCTGGAACTTGGACCAGTGACAAGGCTGTGGGGGGGCGGGGCTCGGGGGGGGGCCTCCCAGCTACCAAGGCTTAGGGCCCTGCTCTGATAGTTAGATCCATGCCCCTGATTTATTTAGGGGCAGGCCGGCCTCCTCTCTTTGTTTTCCTTTTCCCTTTCCAGACTTTTCTCCCACCCCGGCCTTACCGGCCAGCTGCTTCCCTCATGAATGATTCAGGGTGAGCGTGGCCGCGTGCTCACCTCGCAATTGTTGGAGGATTTTGAAAATGATACTCTCCTGGCAGGAAGAGGGAGGTGGGTGAGAGCCAGGTAGGTGTGGGGGTCGGTGCCTCGGTTTACACCTTTATCAGAATGGAGGGCCAGGCCAGTCCCTCCTCGCCTCCTGCGGGCTTTCCCTCCAATTTCAAATGGGAGTGGCTTAATGGTTTGGGGATCTTTAGTCAAGTGTTTGTTTACTTCTTGCCTTGATTACAAAAGCCCCTGGGAGGGGTCCAGGGCGTGGGTGAGGGGCCTGACACTCCGGGTCTCCCCGCCCCTCCCAAGCCTCCCAGACTCACCCATTTTCCACATTCCTGGAGGACTGAGCTGGGGTGGGGGTGGGGGGTTTGAGATCAAAGAGGCTCCCAACAAACTCTCTGAGCTGGGCCCCTCCCCCACCCCTCCCGGGTGGCCTGGAGCCACTCCTGGACCTTCTGGAACTTCGTGTGGCCTGAGAACATTCAGCATAAGGCCACAGCCTGCCCGGTGCATTGAAGAGCTGCCGCCCCAGCCCCGGCGCCCTCCAGTTACGGTGGGGGGCCCAGGCTCCCTCCTCCACCACCCCTGCCAGGCTCTGCCCAGTCCCCAGCCCGTAGAGGGATCCCTGTCTGCAAGGTGGGGAGGGGGCCCCCAAGGTCCCTCCCCTGAGTTGTCATGGTCACTTCTCAGGGTCTCCGCATCTTGGACCCCACAAAAGGGGCTCAGCCTCTCCCCTCCCCCAGCCCCAGGCCCTCAGGCCAACTGCAAACTCCCAGTCCATCTCTGCCCAAACCAGTTGCAGGCCCCTCCCCCAGGAACCCACCCTGTCCCTGGGCCCTGCCCCTGGGCTGCAGCGGCCTCCCCACCCCGGCCTCCCCACCCCCAGCCTGATCGGCTCCCTCTGGTTTTAACTCGTTGCTCTCAGCTAGGTAATGCGATTATTTCCTCTTCCCCAGCCCAGAGAAGCTGAGCGCGCCCCAGCCTGTGAGGGCCCCTGCTGGGCTTGGTCAGGCCACTCTGCTTCCAGGGCAGGCAGTCTGGCGGGTCCAGCAAAGGGTACACTTAGAGCGACCACCTGACCCAACAAGGCCACTCCTGGGCACGTGCTTGGGAGAAATGAACCCCCCCACACACACAAGCACCTGTAGACGTGACCCGAGGGCCCAGCGACACATGAACAGAGTGGTGGCCCATCCGTGTGGAATATTACTTGGCCCTGAAAAGGAACAAAGCATTGACACGTGCCACAAGGCCATCGGGGCCCCTGCTGTCCCCACGGCACCTCACTGATGATTCTCCCCTGGGAAGTCCCTCCCCACACAGTGTCCTCTCGGGAGGAGGTCCCCACACAGAAGTGTACAGCAGGCGTCCTATCAAGTAGCTGGTGGCAGAGACGCAGGTCATTGGCTCCAAGGGCCCAAGGTCAGGTGGGCCTCCTGCCACACGGGACTGTGCAGAAGCCTGCGCCTCAGAACAGATGGAATGAATACAAGCTCCAAACCAAAGGTGGTCCAGGCTCCACCTGCAGGAAGCAGCCCCAGGGAGAGGGGAGGGGCCGGGAGGGGCCCGGAGGGGCTGGGCCAGGTCAGGGCGGCCTTGCTGGAGGCCACATTTCATTGGAGCAGGGAGCTCTGGCCACTGGAGAACCGGGAACCACAAAGGCCCTGTCATGGATTGAATCCTGGTCTCCAAAAGACGGGTCCCCATCCTGACCCCTGACGCCCATGAATGCCACGTGGCTGGGAAACGGGGTCTTTGTGGCTGTCATTAGCTGAGCCGGATCACGCTGGAGCAGGGGCCCGATGCAGTGACTGGTGTCCTTGTAAGGAGAGGGAAATTGAGACACAGACACACAGGGAGAGGTTACGTGGACGGAGGCAGAGACCAGGGCGATGAGGCCACCAGCCTGGGGCGCCGAGGTTGCCCCAGGAGCCAGCCCGCCAACACCTTGGTCTCGGACGTCCGGCCCCTGGGCCTGGGACGAAATAAACGTGTGTCGTTTTACGTCACCCAGTTTGTGGCTCTTGGTCACGGAGGCCAAGGCCAGGCGGGCAGACAGCGGCTGTCCTGGCCAGGCTGGCCGCGTCGCATGGTGACGGGAGAGCCGGCTTGCTTCCCGGCCTTGCAAAATTTATGAGAAGGAAGAGGTCTCAGTACACGGGGGGAATGTGAGCCGGCTGTAAGCGATCCCGCGGCCATCTGTTCACCCGGCTGCCGCCTGCCCACAGGGTCACGGGGCCACTGGCTCCGGCCCGGGCAGGAGCCCAGACCCAGGTCCACGCTTACCAAAGGGTGGGGACCCCAGACCCAACATGGTCCCTTCTGCCGAGTCCTTACTACAGTGAAGCAGCCATTCTCACCTAGGAGATTCTTTTGCCCCCAGGAGACCCCGGGTGGCATCTGGGGACATCTGTGGCTGTCACTCTGGGGGTGCTCCTGCCATCGAGTGGATAGGGGCCAGAGATGCTGCTCAACCCCTCCACCACGCCCAGGATGCCCCACAGAGAGTGACCCAGTCCTGATGTCAGCTGAGTCCAACTAAAGTCCTCGGGTCCTCCGCAGTGGACGCCTGGGAAGTCAGGCTTCCGCGTGGGACCCGGGATCCTGGTAAAGAGCCAATTCTGGAAGGATCCAGGAGCAGAGGATGGAATGTGCCCCCAGGCAGGCAGGTGGGACATTTAGGACACAAGGAAGAGGAAACCTTGGGTTTCCTAACAGGTATCATACGAGACCCAGGACCACGAGCCTCGAGGGGGTGACATCGCCGGCATCAATAGTTTATAGGAGAAACGGACACTTGATCTCTTGTTGTGGGCAGCTGGCTCGGGTGGCCCCGAAGCCGCCTGCTGGGCCGAAGCTCCTGGCAACCCACCTGGGGACAGGATGGGCCCCGGCCCCCACCTCAGTGTGAACACACCAGCAGGTGTCAGGTGCCCTGGTTCCTCAGAAGCCACCCCTCCCTGCAGTGCAGACGCCGCATCACCAATGTGTTCTCGTTTGGATGGGCGGAGGGGTGGGGGCCGCTTGGGTGCTCATGCGAAGGGGAGGTTCAGAGTAGGTGCCACCCGCCCTGGCTGGGGCTGGTGCTCGTGGTGGCCTGGGAGGCCAGTGGGGGGCCGGGGGAGGGGGACGGGGCACCAGGCCTCTGGCTCCAAGTCCCTTTGCGTTTTTGAATAGATGTTTCTGCAGAGGATGGACAAGGGACCGACAAGTCCACGGGAAGACACTTGACCCCGTGAGCCATGAGTCAAGCCCATAGCAACATGGCGCCTGGTACCAGGACAGCCGCTGCCCACGTGGCGGTCACAACTGCGGAGGAGGATGCGGAGAGGTTGGAACCGTCATCTGCGGCTGCCGGGGCGTTAAACGGGGCAGCCGCTCTGGACAACGGTGGCCGTTCTGGGGCGACTGCCCGTGGGGATGGGGTTTTTGTCATCGTCGTTTCTGAGGCTTTTCTAACATATTTTTCTTACTGACTTTACGGCGTAAGTACGTCGAAGCCTCACTGCACACAAGCAGACGACCAGAGGGAACCCTGGAAATCGCCGGGCACCGCCGTCAGCCCTAAGTACCTTCCCCTCGAGTGTCCTGTGCCCGCTATTCCCGCGGGGGACACGGTCATGCGTCAACGCGGGCCGCGTGCACGTCCGTGCCCGTAGACGTGTGTTCGCCACACGCACACTTCTGTGCACACGTTTAATCCCCAATCGCACTACCGTTTTCAAAACATCGGTGGAAAACTCCCGAGTGTCATCGCGAGCAGTTCACACGCCCCAGAAGACAGGGGTGCGGGCACAGCCCCCCTGTCCTGTTTCTCGCAGAGCCCTCCCTCCCTGCTTCACGCCGTTTGCTTCCAGACGCTTCCGAGGCCTGCTTCCAACCCCGGAATTCTGCAGCGACCACCCGGCCGCCTCTGGGTTGTGTAAGGTGGCATCGCGCTCCCAGCCCCTACGCATCTCGGCCCCCTCCTGGGGGCTCTCCGTGGTCCTGGGCTCTTTTGGACCCATTTTTCCATGACACGTTTGGAAACCAGCGGGGTCTCCCAGGTTAGTGCAGCAAAACGGTTAAAGACAAGGAACAGACCAGGGGCGTCGGCCGCGTCTTGCTGAGCGGGGCCTGGCGCTTTATCCGCGGCCCT
>NW_006429782.1:246298-251577 GCF_000325575.1 Pteropus alecto | reverse complement strand
TTTTTTTAAATCTTGAGGTGAGGTTTTAAAAACAGTATGAATCAATACTGCTTTTAAAACCTCACCTCAAGTTTTAAATAAAAACAGCACAGTATGAATCAATCTAACGCAAGTCAGTGGCAGTTAGTACGTTCGCAACACTGTGCAACCACCACCTCTACCTAGTTCTAGAACCTTCCATCACTCCAAAAGGCACCCCGTCTCCATCAGGAGTCACCTCCACCCCTCCCCAGCCCCTGACAACCACTAACCCACTTCCTGTCCGTGGATGTGCCTGTTCTGGACATGTCACATAAGTGGAGTCACACGCCGTGTGGCCTGTGTGCCTGGCATCTCTCACTGAGCGCCGTGTGTTCAGGTCCATCCACGTCATGGTGAGTGTCAGCGCCTTCCCCTTTCCATGGCCGAGGGACACCCCGTGTGTGGACGAGCACGTGGTGCGTGCCCACCACCCGCTGACGGACCCGTGGCTGTTCGGCCTTTGGCCACGGGGACTAGTGAACACAGTTTGAGCACCACTTTAGGTTTTGGGGGAACAGGCCCAGGAGCCCAGGGTCCACTCAGCCGTTTGAGGGTGGTCCGTGACGTTCCTGCAGTGGCTGCCTGTCTCCCCCGTCCCCAGCAGGGAGCAGGAGGGTCTGGGCGCCTTTGGCCTCCCAGGTGGCCCCCCATCATCCGTCAGTCGCAACAGGCGAGGCCTGGGTGGGGGTGTGCATTAGAGGGGACGGTGCGTTCTTGTCATTTGAGTGCCGTGAGCAGGAAGGAGGGACACCAGAGTGCCAGGGCAAGTGCGAGTGGCCCGGGGAGATGCAGTGGGACTCGGGCTGGAAAAGCCTGCCAGGGATGCTTGGTGCCCAGAAGACGTAAAACCGGGGTGCAGGGTCCGAGCGGGACTCACGGTTCGGTTCATAATGGCACACAGACGCGGGCGCAGCCGAGGTGGCCTTCGGGGGGTGGACAAAGGGCCGCACTCACCTGGGGCTGCCAGAGCTCAGAGGATGTGCTACGGAGCCCTCAGAAGACTGGGGAGCCTCGAGAGCTCGTGACCTCGTGCGGGGAGACAGCCTGAAGGGCGATACACAGGGGGCCAACTATAGGGTGTTCTGGAAAGGGCGAAGCTGCAGACACAGGAGAACCCGTGGGTGCCGGAGGGGGCGCCACAGGCGGAGCACAGAGGGCCTCGGGGCGGTGACACTGCTCTGCTTGACGCTGTGACTATGGATACATGTCCTCGTATGTTTGTCCCAACCACAGAGCGTCCAACACGGGGAGAGAACCCCCCCACACACACATCCACGGTGGACTTGAGTCAATGACAATATATCGGTATTGGCTCATTCGTTGCAACAATGTAGCTCACTCACTCCTTAAGGCAAGAGGCTGACAACAGGGGGCGTGGGGCAGGGGCCGTGGGAACTCTCTGTAATTTATGCTCGATTTTTCTGTAAATGTAAAACTGTTGAAAAAAATAAAAAGGGATGCGAAGGCCAGGGCAGGACCCTCCTAACAGCGAGGTAGGTCCAGATGTGACGTCGGAATGACACGCAACCCAGAACCGCGTAGACAGTTCTCCAAAGAACACGTAGACGTAGGACAAGATGCTCAACGTCACTCATCATCAGGGGAAAAAATGAAAACCGCAGTGAGCTCTCACCTCACGCCTGTCAGCACGGCCATCGTCAATAAACCAGCAAATGACAGGCACCGGTGGGGACGTGGAGAAAAGGGGGCCCCGCAGACGGCTCATGGGGACGCACGTGGGTGCAGCCACCACGGAAGACAGCATGGAAAGTTCCTCAGAAAATCGAAACCAGAATCGCTAATGGCCCGGCAATTCCGCTCTGGGTATTCGTCCTGAGAAATCCCAAACACGAATGCAAAAAAAGAGAAACACTCCGCTACGTTCACTGCGGCATAAATGGCCAAAACCAAGACACGAAATCAGCTCACGCGCCCATCAGTGGATGGATGACCGGACAAAGATGAAATGGTACAGATGTGCCATGGAACATGACCCAGCCATCAAAAAAACGAATGACGTCTCCCCCTCTGCCGCCGCACCGATGGACCTGGAAGGTATTGTGCCGAGTGAAGTCAGACGGAGACAAATACCATTCGATTTCACTTCTACGTGGAAGATAAAAAACGTCAGACTCATGGAAACAGAAGGGGCGCACATGTCCAAACTTCGCATTCTACGCCTTCGACACGTGCGAGTTTCATGTGTCAGTCGTGCCTCAGTAAGGCCGGGGGAAGAAAAGAAAAGTGTTTGCTCGCAGACACGGGGATCAGTGCGGGTGTGTGAAAAGGTGACTTGGAACAGACTTTTTTTTTAGTGTATCCTTCTGTGTTGTATCAATTAAACTGTACACAAACCTAATAAGGATATATTTTAAAATTATGCAGAAAAAAGAAATTATACAATTCAGTGGTTCCTGGTACACTCACGGTGTTGTGCAACCACTCCTACTATTAATTCCAGAACATTCCATCACCCCGAAAGGAAACTCTATCTCCATCAGCAGTCGCTCCCATCCCTTGACAACCCTCCCCATCCCCCGACAACCACGAACCCACTTCCTGTCTGAGGATGTGCCTGTTCTGGACGTTTCCCATCAGCGGAATCACACACTGTGTGGCCTGCGTGTCCGGCGTCTCTCACTGAGTGTCGTGTGTTCGGGGTCCGTCCACGTCATGGCGTGTGTCAGCACCTTCCCCCTTTCATGGCCGAGTGACACCCCTCGTGTGGACAGCCACGTTCGTCCGTGGATGGGGATTTGCGCTGCCGTGAATGCAGGTGTGCAGGTTGTCGTGTGGATGTGTGACTTCAGTCTTCTATTTTATTTCCACCGAGGAGGGGACAGCTGGGTCACGCGGTCACTGCATGCTTGGCCCTTCGAGGACTGGCGGTGTGGAGGGGGTGAGGCAGTTGGTCCCCTGGGGAGGAGCCACCCACGCGGCCGATGATTTATTGATGGATGCAGTCAGCAGGACTGGGAGAACTTTCCATGGGTTCCTTTTGTAAATAGGGCTGGGGTGATGGTGAGGGGTGGGGCCTGGCCCCGCCACCCTGTCCGCAGGCTCGGGATGAGCGAGCCCCTCTTCAGACCCCGCCTGTGGCACGTCCCAGCCTCCTGGAGTCAAGGTTGGGGAGTGGTCGGTGCTGAGTTGCCCCTCGGCCAGCAGCTGATTTTCAGTTCCCGTGGGTACAAGTGCGAGACCCCAAACGTTTAAGGCCCAGAAGGGCCGGGCACTTGTCACCAGTGCGGACACACCGCTTCCGGCTGCCCACCCTGCCGCCTCCCAGCACCCACGCCCCCGGGGACTCAGAAGCAGCCACAGGGCCCCGCGAGCAGGATGCAGCCCGGGTCCTCTGCGAGCCCTGTGGGTGGCCTCATCCTTACTCCACTCCACAGTGACACAAGTGACTGACCTAGGAGGCAGCCAGCCAGAGGGGACGAGACATAAACAGTGGCCTTCCCGTCCCCAGCCTTTTCCATTGGACTTGGCAAGAAACAAGGTTTTGCAACTTGAAATTGAGGGTTTTGTGCCAAACTTGCAGATTTGCTAGAAATACCCTCCTGGGCCAGAGGGCACGTCTTCTGGGGGCACCCCTCTCGAGCGCCCCCTCAGAGCGGGGGCACTGAGTGGAGGCTGCTGCACCTGCTGACCCGGACGCGTCACGGTGCTTCTGGGAACCCTGGTCTCTTTGTCCTCGAGGGAAGCCGGTCCTGTTCTCTCTGCCTGCCATGGAGAAAAGCCGATGCTGCTGTAGGCAAGTCGTCGCCTGGATGACTCATGCACGGAGCCTCCCCGCCTGTAAAATTTATTTCTGATGAAAACATTTACTATTTTATTGTAAACAAGCTGGTTTGTCCAAATACACCGTTAGGACGGTCCAAAGGCAAAGCACGAGCTGGGAGGAGATGCTTGCGGTGCACCAAAGGACGGGTGTCTAGCATATGTAAAGAGCTCTCACAAATCAATGACAAGAAACCAGACAACCCGAGTTAAAAATGGGCCACGGGCTTGAAAGGGTGGGTCGCGAGGAACGATGCCCAACAGTCTCATCATGCACCGCATGGCGCCAGTCCCCAGGAAAGTGCACACGAGCACCCCAAAGAGCAGCTCCAACAAGAGAGATCCGCAGCTCCAAGCGAGCCCCTGATACCCCCAACCAGAGTGCAAAGCGGGGGACAGCCAACTTTGGAAAGTTCTGGAAGCATCTTCTTTTAGTTGTGATGTAATCGCATCCCATAAAATCTGTTTTAAAGTGGACCACCCAGTGCTTCCAGTGTCTTCACAGCCATGGGGCAACTCTAGCCAGAACGTTTCCATCACCTCACAAGGGAGCCCCGTGCCAATCAGCTGTCACCCCCCGCCCCCCGGGGCTCAGCAGGTCCCAGGCAGGAAACCAACGCAGGAAATGCAGTTTGCAGGGGCAGGGCTGGGACAAGACTATGCATTCTGTCTGGAGTATGAATACAAAAAAAAAAAAAAAAAGACACATTTAAACCTAAAATAACGCTTGAGTTTTAAGACACATGCTTTTTTTTAACCTCTGAAAAAAATTTCACCTACTTTAGCGTCCTGGGGCAGAAATCCATTGGAATATGTTCAAATCGGCACGAACGAATAGAGGGCGGTCGTTTATTCTCTGCCGGCCCCCCACCCCGCAGCCTACGTTGGGGCGCGTTCTGCGGGGCTGGGGCTGCGTCTTCTCCAGCCTGGGCGCTGGGGGGCGCTGGGGAGTCTGCCCACGAGCCGGCGGGAACCCGCGGCAGGCTCCCCGGGCCTCCCCGGGCGGCGGGAGCTGCGGCCGCATTGCTGGGCTTTTGCTGCCCTCCGGTGGCGTGTCTGGTGGCAGCACGCGGTGGCTCCGCTCCGCCTCAGATCGCGAAGTTGCGTTAGGTCCCCGGTCGCCTGGTTTATTTATTTACTCGCGCGATAGTAACCAGAACCAGCGCTTGCTCAGCAGCGATGGGGCGCCGGGCGCCTGGTAACCCTCACAAAGGCCCCCGCGGGATCGACGAGGCTGGGAGAGGAATGGGCAGTGATGACGGACACCTGGGCCAGCGAGCCGAGGAGCGCGGGTCAGGGGACACCATCGCTCCGCGTCCGTCGTTTGGCAGACGCTGGCGACCCCATCATGTCACAGAGAAGCGGGCCGAGGGACAGAAACCACAGGTGTCCGCCCTAACGGGCCGCTGGGAGCCCACCTGGGGCCCTGGCCGGCGCGGAGCGGGGCTTTCCAGTGCTCCCCGCGGCCACGAGCTGCG
>NW_006429782.1:241069-246197 GCF_000325575.1 Pteropus alecto | reverse complement strand
CCCGTCCCCGGGCCCAGCAGGCGAGGTCGGGAGGGACCTCACCGGCCCCGGCCTGCCTGAGCGTGGACGCGGCTCCGCTCCAGCCCGGGTGGCTCCATGAAGCCCGCCGGGCCTGGCCGGTGAGTGCGCCTTCTCAAGAGAAGCGAGAAACCCAGATTTTAAAACTTTCCTGGTTTTTAAATGTTAACAAATTGTTATACTTTTTTTTTTTTTTTTTAATTTAAGCATGGATGGCCAAGTGAGAGAAGTCTGTTCTGAATTTGGCCCCTGGCATCCAGTTTGAGACCTCAAGGGCGAAGACTTATTGGTCACCTCATTTCGTCTGCCGCCGGTCCTGTGGGCGGAGCGGTCCCCTTCCCTTTACCGATAGGGAAACTGAGGCTCGGAGAGCGAAAACGGCCCGTGAACTTGCGACACCTGATGAGCAGGCGCTGGGGGTGAGGTCTGAACCTAATCCCTTCCTCCCTCCTCTTTAGGCCCCTCCAAAGGGCCAGAACCCTGAGGCGGCCCCAGGATGCCTGTCCCCGTGGACACACCCTGTATAACCCCCCCTGAGTAGGCGCGACGTGATTTCCAGATGTAATGGTCCTTCCCAAATCAGGTGACTTCGAGTTAATCCGAAGGGAGATCATGCGGGGTGGGCCTGGCCTCAGCAGGCGAGCCTGTCGTGAAGGCCTGGGGAGCAGCAAACAGCCCTGAGTTAACCGCTTCTGCAGGGAGCCCGGGTGACAAGGACCTGGAGACAGCGAGAGATCGGGAGCTCAAGGACCGCGGGGCCGGGAGAGGTCCACGGTGGGGCCGGTCGTTCCCTGCCTTATCTCAGCAAACGTTTCTCACTCGCACTGGCGGGGGCTCCGGCCCCATCATCACCCCCAGGTCCCTGCGTCCGGCCTGCCTGGGCGCGGCCACCAGAGGGCGCCCCTGAGCACCGAGCCACCACGTCCTGCCCCGCGCGCTGTCCTCCCCGGCTCCCACGTCCCTCGGGGTCAAAGCCCAAGCCCTCCCGCGCCCATGGGACCCTGCGCAGACGCCCCCTCCATCACCTCCTCCCTCTCGGCCCCTCGCTCACCCTGCTCCAGCCACGTGGGCCTCCCTGCTGTTCCCCCACCACAGCGGGCACAGACCCGCCCCAGGGCCTTGGCATATGCTGTGCCCCCCTTCCTGCTTGCTGGCAGTACCCCTCTGGCGCGTTCCCTCACCTCATTCTGACCTGTGCTCAAAAGTCACCTCTTCTGAGAGGCCTCCCCTGACCTCCTTGACTCAGGAAGCCGCCCTGTTGCTGGGAGCTGGTCTGGGCACTGGATAAGCGACGATGACAAGACAGGCACCCCCCACCTCGACCCAGGCGCCCCATCTGTTGGGACGGCAGAATCAGATCATCACACAACAGCTAATTGAAGGCGGTGCCTGCTGCGTACCAGGCGGTGAGCGTTCCGTTCAGTGGCTAACTCTGCTGCAAAGGAGGACACTGAGGCACGGGCCTGCCCGGGTCATGCGGGCTGGCAGACGATTCCAGGAATGGCCCCACTGGTCAGGCCTCCCGCGCTTCTGTGCTCTGACGCGGGGATGTGTGCCAGCGGGAGGGACAGTGGCACGTGTGACCCAGGCGCTTGAAGTGCTTGCCTTTCGGACCCTGCCCGTCCTGCTGTTCCCTGACGCCGACGCATCCCTCTGGGGAGGAGCCGGCTGGCCTGGCGGTGGCCCCATCCAGGGCAGCCAGACATAGCAACTAAAAATACAGGACGTCCAGTTACATTTGAACTTGAGATAAACGATGAATCGTTATTAACTTTTCGAGCACACGCACGTCCCAAACATCGCGTGGGACACGCTTATACTGAAAATGTCATTCCTTGCTGGCCCGAAATTCACATTTAACTGCGTGTCCCAGATTTTATCTCACGACCCTGCCCCTGCCCCCTTCAGCCAGCAGCAGCCCTGACTCCGCATGAGTGGGGGGGGTCGTCCCCCAAGAGCTGGCCGGGGCTGCAGAACCTCCCGAACACCCCACAATCCCGCAGGAGTCGACTATGCGATGCCGATGCTCTGAGGGGAAGTGGGAGAAGCGCTGAGGAGCAGGCCTGGGGGCAGGAGGCTTCTGGCCTTTCGGTTAGAAACTTGGTCTGTATTTCGTCCTCTCTCACGGCCCCCTCCCCTCCTGGATCACCATACACCCAGCCTGGGGTGGGGGGAGACAGGGGAGTGTCACGAGAGAATGGGGGGCTGCCAGGGCCCCCCACAGATCTGGGGTCTGAGCGATGCCACCCACCGCCCACCGGCTCCATTTCCCAGACAGCGCGAGTGTCACCAAGAGAAATGAATCGGACAGAGAGAAGAGGGTTTATTTCGCGGTGGATGGGGACAGCAATTGGGGGGTACAGCAGGACCTTTTAAGCCCTCAGATCGAGCCCTCTTCTCTGCCAGGTGGAGCGCTGTCCTCTTGGGACCCCATAATGTCAGGGCTTTGCTGGTGCACCCTCCGGGGTGACACGGCGGCCGTCGGATAGGTACTCAGGTCTCCTCCCGCAGACTGGAGGGCCCTCCGGGGTTAGAGCGGGCAGGTCTCCCATTCCGGACCGGGACTTTGAGGGAGAGGCCGAGCGTCTCCACCTGGGACCTGCTGCACAATATGGTGCCAGGATCCAGCCCGTCCCCCCTCAGACTGGCGGGAACAATTGCAAGGGGTGGGGCGGGGGGACGCATGCTGGCTCCCTTCCTTGTACCCCAGAGGGCTCGGCAAAGTCTCAGAAGCAGAAGGAACAGACAGAGGTCCCGTTTCACACCTGGCTTGAGACCCAGAAAGCAGAACAGTTTCTCCAGGGACAAAGAAGCAGAAGAGAAAGCCCTCGTGTCTGGGGGCGCCCCCACCCCCAGACTGGCTCGTGGGTCTCAGGTCGGGACTGGCTCGTGGGTCTCAGGTCGGGGAGCTGTTTCCTAAGGTGGGGGGGAGCCCGGTGACATCTTGGCAGTTCCCACGGGGTCAGGCACGGCAGGAGGTGGGCGCCCCCGTCCCCCGGTTCAGTCCTCATCCTCGCTGGTGTAGACCTGGGCTTCCCAGCGTTCCGCCTTGGCGTTCTTGTGGCGCGTCACCCGTGTGGCTTCCAGGACCTTCAAGAGAAGGCACGGCGTCCCCGTCAGGGTCCTTACCACCCCCCCGACTGCCACGTCATAGGAGACGTGGGAAAAACAGGGCCACCCCACCTCCGTTTCATAAACCTCCCACCCCTGGAAATGCCAGCTCGGTCTGCGCTCCACAGCGGGGGACAGGCCGCAGATGCACCCCACGAGTTCCCCGGGGAAGCTGGCCTTCACACTCCCAGACAAACCTTTCCTTCAAAGAAAACGCCCTTGTCTTGGGCCCAATCTACCCCCCAAATCTTGACCCTTTGACAAGTTGCAAGCGGGTCTCCGCAAAATCCACCTCAGGCCGACAGTATCAACCCCAAAGATAGGCGGCAAAGTCCCCACGCCCAGAGAAAGGCTTCTGTGGGGCCCGAGGAGCAGGGGGAGAAGACTCGCCCGCCCGGAGCACACTCACCTCTGAGTTGACGTGGTCCAGCGGGTTGATGCCGGCATACTATGGGGAAGGGGCGCACGTCAGCTTTCCGTCCCCCCAGCACCGCCCCCCCCAGAGCGCACCCAGAACTCAGTGCGCAGCCCACTCAGCCAGCACCGGGGGGAATGCGGAAGGTGTTCCCTGCCCACCACGGTCCCCCGAGTGCCCCTCATTCACCCGGACCCAGAGCCATCCTCCATGCCATTCCCCTCAGTCTGTCATTTGCAATTTATTCCTGTTGGTCAACCTCATCATAATAGAGACAGTCAGCGTTTACTTAGGGGAGCTCTCCCCACGGCCAGGCCCTGCTGTAAGGCTCGGAGGAGGCTGATCTTATTACCCAGAGGCCCATTTCGCAGAAGAGGAGACCGAGGGTCAGAGGGGCAGGGCCTTGCCCAGCATCACACAGCCGGCAGGTGGCAGGGCTGGGCCTCGAACCCAGCAGGCTCGGCTGTGAGACCAGGTGGGCAAGGCCAGAGTTGGTGACAGTCCCTGGTGGTGGTGTCCCCGTACCCGCCAAGGGAGGAGATGGCCTCACGGTTACACATGCGGGTGTGGCGTCAGGCCTGGGTTCAAGTCACAGCTCGGGACCTCGCGGCCAGGGGACCCCGGGCAAGTCTCTCTCTAGCTTCCTGTGGCCCTAGCGGGGGCGTGAACCTCGGGCAGGCCTCCGAGGGGACGTGCGGAGCTCCGGACTCACCCACAGCTCCTTCTTTCTCTGCCAGGAGCGGCCTCGGCCTGGGCCTCTGCCGACCACGCCAGGCGGGAGTGCAGGGGGGCGGGGGAGAAGATGCAGCAGCTCAGACACGGCGTAGCTGCCCATGGTGCCTGTGTGGGGCGGGGGTGAGGACCGAGCATGTGGGCACAGTCCCCTGAGGGCGGAACGTCTGTCACACCCCAGCCCGGGGACACAGAGCCTCTGGCCGAGAGGCTGAGCCAGTCAAGGAGACGCGGGAACAGACTGGCAGAGCGGGCCAGCCACGGACGCGTTGGCTTTAAAAGTGACACGGGGCTATTTCTCAGTGGCAAAAAGGAGCAATGGACCAAGAGGCTGCAATACCTGGCGACCTTTATGCACCAGGGACAAAGCGGCCAGGTCCCCAGTGCAAAAGCCCTGGGCACAGTGGCCATCTCTCTCTCTCTCAGATCCGCAGATGGAGCAGCCGCCTGGGGGAGTGGACAGAGTCCCCCAGACGTCCGGACACCCCCAAACTCCTTCTCCCCGGCCCTCTGAGCCCCAGATCACGGCGGCCGCCGCCCCGGGGCGTCCTCCTCACCCGACGCGGCTGAGGATCTCCTGGAATCCGGGTCGCTGTCACCGTCGCCATCGGGTGGCGGGGAGAAAACTTCGGGGTACAGAGCGCTCCTCCGCTCCTTGGCCACCTCCCGCTCGCGCCTCAGGACACTCTCCACCTCCCTCTCCAGCAGCTCAGACGACTGGGACCGTTGCAGCCTCAGCGCCTGGGTGCCAGGCTCCTCCCAGCCCCAGGTTCGCGGGGCCTCGGCCTTCTGGGGCCCCTCTGGAACCCCGAACCGCAGCGGACGCAGGCGGAAGTGGTCTTGAGCACCGCG
>NW_006429782.1:240085-240691 GCF_000325575.1 Pteropus alecto | reverse complement strand
GGGACCCAGCCGGGCGGGGGCGCGGGGCCCAGCTGCAGGCCCTCGCGCCGGTGGGCCTTCTCGCGCTGCGTCTCCTGCACCATGTCGCGCTGCACGTAGAGCGACGGACGCCCCCTGTCCTGCCGCCGGGCTGCGGTCAGGCTCACCGTGGTCAGCAGTGGCCGGGCAGGTACCTCCACCAGCTCCTGGCGCCCGGCCGCCCGCTGCAGCCCCCTCTGCTCGCGCAGGGCCGCCTCGCGCTCCTGCACCAGGCGGATCTCCCGCTCGATGGGCGTCTCCTTGGGGGTCTCCGGTGACTCTGCCGGGGACCGGACACCAGACCCCGTGGACAAACCGGGGACGCTCTCCGGTTCCTTCGCCAGGAGCTGGACTGAGACAGCATATCCGTTGGCCAGGGACGGCCCGCTAGGGGCCCTGGGGGCCTGACTGACCGCGCGCGGGGCACTCGTGGGCGCTGCCCTGGCCGCGGGTTTCTGAGGGGACCCCGCATTCTCCTGCTCCAGGCTCAGGAACTGCTGCCTGGCTGCCAGGAAGTCGATCTGCTCCCTGTCAATCACATTTTCCTCCAGGGGCAGGGGCTGAGGTCGGCCCTGGGTCCGGGTTTCC
>NW_006429782.1:234505-240026 GCF_000325575.1 Pteropus alecto | reverse complement strand
GCCCAGCGCTCCCGCTCCAGGTCCCATGGCTGCCTGGGTAGGGCGTCCCTGGCGTCCAGGTGGTAGACCCTCATCTCCTCATCCTTGGCGTGATGGGACTGCAGGGCCGGCTGGCTGTGGAGCGCCCCCGGCCTCACCATGTCCAGCTGGGCTTTGCGGTCAGCGGCCCACACCTGAGGCTGGTCCTGGCCCCCACCGCTGGCCGAGGACCCCGCGTTCACCAGCTCGAACGTGTAGCTGGTGTCCTCATCGAGGCCCATGCCCGCTGAGTGGGGGATGCTGAAGATGGGGTATCTGGTCACTCGGTCCATCATCCGGGGCCTTCAGCCCCCCTCGGGCTCCCGGGGTGCAGACCGCTCCGCTCCTGAAGGATGAGAAGGAACGACGGCCACGGGTCAGAGCACTCGGGGAGAGGTACAATGTCCAGTCCCTCAAAGTCCTGCCCAAGTGGCCTCCGTGCTTGGTTCAGGGATGGGTCCCTGGCCTGTGAGACTGGTTCAGGGCTGGACATATGACTCAACGCGGCCAATGACACGAAATCCTGGGACTTGGCTGTGAACGGGGTGGATGTTGTACCATCTCCCTGCCAGGCTGGCCGGGTTGGTGGGATGAAACTGAGACCTGCTGGGGGCCGTACGTGCCCCCTCGTGGACACGGCCTGCTCAAGAGCAGCCCCAACCCCAACACGACATCCTAAAAATGTTGTTCGAGCTCCCGGATCTAGCCGCGCCGGAGTCTCCCCCCGGCGCTGTGCCAGCAACTCGCACCATGAGCCTGACGTTTGCAGGTGCCCCCTTGCCTCGCCTGCACACCCTGCCTTGGAGAGCCCCCCTATTCCACTGAGGTCATCACGTCTTGAGCCATCGCAACCGCAGTGCAGCCTCCCGGGGCCCCCACCAGCACACGCACCTGCCTCTCCCCCGGGCCACAGCATTCTGAAGTTCTCTTACTGATTGTTTTTATCTGACACTCACAGACGGCCGAGGGATGTCAAATGAGGAAACTGAGGCCCAGAGCGGGGGGCAACTGGCAGAGACTTTAGCTTCCCGGATCCTGCATCCTGGTTCTCTCTGCTGCACCTTGGTCCAGCAGGACACTTGGTCCCGTCCCAGGCAACCCCTGCCTGGGTGCCATAAATCCAGGCCAGGATGGGGAGCGCCTTGAACGTTGTCCCGCAGGGCCGGGCGACACCCTAACCCAGTGCCCCGGGGCCACCTCAGTGTCCGGGCTCCTGCTGAGTATGACTAGGAGGCCTTCTCGAAGGTCACACACCTGCTCTCACACCTCCGTGACTCCTGGCATCTCCAGGGCACACTTCTCACTACCCACCCCAGATGCTCAAGGCCTCCGTCTGGCATCAGCAAAACCCCCCAATTCTGCCCCAAATCTGACCCTCCCTCTCACCCTGCAGCTCCCCCTGCCTGGAGGAACCCCGTTCCTGGTTTCTGCCTCCTCACAGCCTCCTTAGCTGCAGCCCACAGAATGCCTCCTCCAGGGAGCCCTCCAGGTTGCCCCCACCACTGGAGCCCACCGTCCGGGCATCTCTCGTGTGCTCAGCCCAGCACCCAAATGTCAGACCGTTTTACAGCCGAGGAAAAGAAGGCGGGCTGTTCCTACCTCCTCAAGCAGCCCTTGACCTTGGCCTTGGACCCTGGTTCCATTAGAGCTACTTTTTTACATCGACTTGCTCGTAAAAGCGAAATGTGGTTCTAGATAGAAAAACACGGCCCGTCCCTAAACTGGAGAAGTCGCATCATACAACATAAAATGAATCACGGGGACAATGTCACAACCAACATACTGTGCGTCACCCAATCTTTTGTACGTGTCAGTATCAAAACTGTAGTTAGGAAAACAATATCTAAAACAAGCAGGCCTGGGCCACAAATCCCAGCCCACTGGGCTGAGCCACTCTCCTGAGGACCTTGCGGCGCCCCCCGCGGACACCGTCTCCTTGAAAGTTACTGCAGGTAGACGCGTCTTCAAAAGAAGAATAAGCTTCAAGGCCTGTCTTCTCCCACCTGAAGCCACCAGCCCAGGACTCTCTCTGCCAATGGCCACAGCAAGCACCCCTCCTGCATCTCAGGCTGGTTGGTATTCAGCAGGTGCTTAATGAAGGCTGGCTGAACTGGGTGTGGTCTCTGCAAACGCCACTCCCCCCCAGTGCTCGGGGGGTGGGGGTTGGCTTACTTTAGCATGGGCCTGGCCTGGCTGTCCGTCTGGGCCTGCCCTCCAGACCCGAGCCACCAGCTCTGTCCCCACAGCCTGGGGATCCCTGGGGAGAGCAGGTGTGGCAGGGGGGAGGCAGGAGCGTCTGCCCAGTGAGAGGCTGGATATTCACTCACCTCGATTGATTTGTAAGCCACCGTGAGACATGAACTCCGAGAAAAGATCCACCCGCCCCAGGGTGTTGGGTCTCCTGCTGGGTGGGGCGAGGGTGGGGGCACCACTTCCTCCTCGGCCATCCTCCCAGATGACTCACTAAGGCCAACAGGAGGGGTTCAGCCTGGGGCTCGGGTTCAAGGTCCCCGGGCCTCTCTCACCTGTGGCCTTGGGCACGTCTCAGCTCACACGTCACCTTATTTGCTCCTCATAAGACCTTGCGACCATTCTTGTCCCCAGTTCACGGCAGAGGGAACCAAGGCGCAGAGAGAGAAAGTAGCTCATCCGCGGTCACCCAGGAATGACAGAGCAACAGGTCCTGAAGTCCAACCCTTCACTCCCAGTCAATTGCCTCCTCCTCCAGGAAGCCCCCACCCTGTCCCCCGATTGTTCCTCCCCAGCCCCACCCCATTCCCAGATCAACACAAAACTGAAACTGTGTCGATGGCCCCCGGAAACAGGTTTATGGCACCTGCTGCCTCATCACCGCACCTGCCCTCCCATCCTGGGGGCAAAGGCCTGCTGGAGAGGCTGAGGCTGGGACGGGGCAGGTCGCGCAGCAGGGAGGGGCTCCCGGGGCTCCTTCTCTGCCACTCGGGGCTGCAGTCCTTGGGGCCCCTGGCTGGGCAGAGCCCCAGCACTTTCACATAGAGGGCTAAGTCTCTGCCCCAGCCCCACGGGATCCCTGCCGTCCCCTCTGAGGGGGGACGGGGCCCTGCGCTGCCACCGCACGGATGGACGGCCCCACCCCCATCCTCCCCTGTGTACTCCCCAGAGCCGAACCCCCAGGGTGTCGCATGCTGCTGCCCAGGCAAGGCTCCGGCTGGTGCTAAGTGCTTCCCAGAAGCCTCCAGGGTCTCCAGAAGCCTCCCAGAAGCCTCTCTGGCCTCTTGCCATAAGGGTGCCAATCAGGCCCCTCCCTCGGAGCTCAGATCAGGCCCCGCCCTCGGAGCTCAGGGCTCAAGGTTCCTAGATCTCGGGGCTGGAAGTCCAGGCCCAGACTAAGGCCCCGGCGAGGTCCAAGGCCCTGCCCTTTGCTCCCTGGGGGGTGGGGGAGGTCAAGAAGAACAGACCTCAGGGCCTCAGAGCCAGCCTGGGCGAGCAGAGCCAGAGTAGGGGTCACTGCCAGGCCCTGAGATCCTCGCTGGGCCCAAAGGGGTAAGGGGCGAAGAGGGAGGCACTCCGAGGGCCTCGCAGGTTATTGGCTGGTGCCAACTGGCATAGGAACTCCATGCCAAAAGCAGACCTCACCCTACGCAGGACCCACCCTGCCCAAATTTCGTGCGCACTCAGCCTCACCTGCCGGCTCCCGGCCCAGCAGCCTCCGACCTGGCTCTGCTCCTGCAGGGCACACTGGTCTCACACAGGGCCCTGCCCTGCCCACAGGTTGCCAGGAGACAGGGCCCCACCCGAGCAGGCAGGTGCTGCCCCCTCCTCTATGGCCCCACCTGGGCTTCGGGGTAGGAGTCCGGAGGAGGAGGGAGAAAGCCGACACCCAGGCAGGACGGAGGGCGGGCTCCATGCCCGCTGCGCGCTGCCCCTGCCCCTCAAGGCCTCCAGCCCTCCTAGCCGCACTCACCCCAACACCTCGCTGGAGCTGCCGCCTGGCTCTGCCACCCCCCACTGCTCAGAGTGTGGCATCGCTCGCCCAGGGTCACACGGCAAGTCCAGGCACCAGCTGCCCATTCCTAGGCTGGGGTGGGGGTGGGGTCTGAGGCCCAGACCCCCATGGTGCCACCTTGGGGCTACGACCCCAAAGCCCCTTTCTGGAACAAGCCTGGCTGGCCCATCTCTGGGGGTTCAGCTGGGCCTGGGTTCGAATCTCCGTAACCTCTCCAAGCCTCTGTTTGTTCCTCTGTGAAATGGGACCATCACCTATCTGGCAGAATTCCCCGGGCCACTTGGTCATAAAGGATCCACTGAGGATGTGAAAAGCTCCAGCAAATGGTGGTGGGTGGGCCAGGCCCAGGCCCCTGACAGAGGCCGGGGCTCCGACTGGGCCTCCCCATCCTGCCTGAATCCTGGCTGAGGCCCGAGCACCAGCGAGAGCTGTGAGACCTGTGTCTGCGGGGGAGTCGGGTCCCCGCCCCAGCGGTCAGTCCACGGGAGATGGGACAGTGGGCTGAGCCTCCACGCCCGGGCTGGGGCTCTGTCCTGCCCCCTGGCTGGCTGTGAGGCCCCCCTGAACTGCAGTCTCTTCTTCCATCAGATGGGCCCCCAGCCCCGAGTCCCACAGGGCTGCCTGAGATGCGGGGACGAGATGGGGACGAGATGGGTCCGGCTGAGGTGCCCAGCCCGGAATGACAGCTCGACTGTGCAACGCGGACCAGCTCCACTAAAGGCCTCGCTGACTCCTCCCCACACCCGTAGGTCCTTTGTGTCCCCTTTCTCAGACGTGGCCTGACCAAGCTTCAAGTCCTGCCTGAGGGTGGACGGTGTTAATGGCAGGGCCGGGATTCGAACCTGAGTCCACCACACTTACCACCCTGTGTTGCTTATACAGGGAAACTGAGGCCCCGAAAGGCAGAAACTGCATGGGATGGCGTGTGGGCACGGTGGAGACACGGACCCCACTGTCCTGCTGCGGATGGGGTGGCCTCCCACTCAGGGTTCAAAGCCCACGGAACAATGGGCAAACTGAGGCCCGAGCAGACAGCGATTTCTCCCAGAAACATGGGCACCTTCACCTGTTCCTCAGAGACTGGGTTCCCTGCAGAACTCGGGGTGTCTGTGGGGCTCTTTCCATCCCTTGGGGAGTTGAGAGCCCAGCAAGGGGCAGCCTCCCAGTCAACGGCCCGGAGGGGGGAGGGGCGATGTAGCACAGCGGGCTCCGCGGGAAACGGGAAGCGGGGACCTCCAGGCCTTACCTGCCCTGGTGCTGCTCGGATGTGCTCAGGTGCAGCAGGTGGGACTCCAGCGACGCCCCTGCCGCAGTGCCAGGCGAGCCCGCGGGGTGCAGGGGCCGTAGACCGGACGAGTCGGGTCCCCCGCCCTGCGCAGCCTCCCTTTATGGTCCCCCGCAGGCCGGGAGGCCCCGCCCCCTGGCCGGCCGCGCCCTCCCCGCCAGGGACATCCAAGAACGCCAGGGCGCGGAGCTGTTCACACGGTTTATTTGCTTCTCTGGGGAAGTCGAGAACAC